>NC_088711.1:33282120-33594620 GCF_963576615.1 Watersipora subatra | reverse complement strand
GCTAATCACTGAGAAAAGGTATTGTCAGGTCAAGGTCAGCTCTTATTATTACTGAGCCATTGAAGAGTATCAACTTCCTGTCGGCATCACAAAACCGACGTGTCTCAAGGCTTATTGAGACATTTAAAAGCAATTTTACAATGAGAATAAATGCGTGAAACATAAACAAACCTCTGATTTTCTCGCCAAATCTATTTGAATGTAATTTAGCTTAGGTACAAAGTATCCTGAAGAAGGGGAGTCACACCGGCGCCCTTTTATATTACTTATACAGGAACATCGGCTGTCTATATTATGTTCGCATGACAGATTGAGAGATGCTCCCTCTATGCATCCGCAAGAATAACAGCCTTCAGGGTTGTGTCTGGAGAGATTGAATGTCTGCACCTGAAAGAGACAGACTCATAAAGCGGAATGCATAGAAACTAAAATAATATCTCTCACAGCAAACATATTGACGAAAGAGTATATGACTGAGTTAATTATCAATCTCATAGAGTTAACTATCAATCTCATAGATCAGACAAGTAGAATACATGACTCTATGAATATTACACACACATGTCTTCATAGCACTAAATGTTGACCTAAAATGGCTAAATGTCTATGGGAAAGAAAGGTACTTCAAAGTTTTTCAAATGAAGAGTTGGTTATACTCGCATGTATATCTATTAGTTGAGATGTTTGTAAGACTGTGAAAGAGGCATACGGTGTGTAGCTCCTGCTAAGTTACATGTACCCGAATAGAGAAAATATTTAGTCAGGAGGTAATGATTATAGGAGACATCAGGCTCCATGTTCATGAGTGTGGGAAGCATTTTCATAGACGCCTAGAAGTGAATGAGACGCTTTGAATGTGAAAAACAGCAAATTGTCTACCATGTTTTCTCACCTTACAAAAGCTGCAATTTGGTCCAGCAACATTAGCCTTGCACTTACACATTCCACTCATTTTATCACAAACTGGCAATAGCTCCCCTTCACTCCCTGCAGTGTCACAGTGATCACAAGCTACAAAATAACTGTAACTTGATTATGACGAAAAAGTACTGACAGGTAAGGTGACAGCATATAAATAAAAGAGGTTAGCTCCTCAAACCATTTTCATACACTGTGATGTAACCGCCAGTTTTATGAACAACTCTTAATGGAAAACGAAAATTCTATTGACTAAATGACTAATAGACTAAATAGACTAAATAAATGAAATTAGGTAAGTCGTGATCAAGTCAAGTGAGTCATGATCAAGTTAGGTGAGTCATGATCAAGTCAGGTAAGTCATGATCAAGTTAGGTGGGTCATGATCAAGTCAGGTGAGTCATGATCAAGTTAGGTGAGTCATGATCAAGTTAGGTGAGTCATGATCAAGTGAGGTGAGTCATGATCAAATCAAGTGAGTCATGATCAAGTTAGGTGAGCCATGATCAAGTTAGGCGAGTCATCCTTTAAGAATTTTAGTCTGTCAGTAATACTGACAGACTAATGCATGTCTAGTAAACTCAAGATAGAGGCAAAGCTGATCTATAAAAATGCAACACTGACTTATAGCCATAGACTAATAGCACTAGATTTATAGCCATAGATTTATAGCCATAGACTTATAACACTAGAAAAGTGATACCCCCAACAGATAGCTATATCAACAAACACACTACATATATACTGATAGAAATTACTCGAATAATAAACTGACGTGAAAGTATTATGTTATATTTCTATACTAATTGGTACAATACAAACGGTACACGTGTCAGAGTGCAGCTGAGCCACGGCATATATAGTGACCAGACACTGCCATCTTATGCAATAGGAAAGCATTAATACATGACTTCCTGTTGTGAATATGGCACAGTGGGTAATAAGGTTTGCCTATGAGCTTTCGATGTGTTAGTTTTCATTAGAGTTTATCTAGTAGTCAATTTAGAAATAACCTTTTTATAACCTTATAATTAATAATTTTATAATTCAGCAGTTACACAGCCTTCCGAATGCCTGCTAACGTACTTTACCAACAGCACTGTGGTATTCAAATACGGCTGATCATGTTTGCTAAACCAGTGACTGATCTCATAAGAAGCCATTTTGTGTATATGTATGTTGATACCGACAAACGAGGTCATAAACACTTTTTTATCTATATTTTGGAGAGGGGAAAATATGTCTCTTTTAGGTATAAAAATCCACAAATGACAAGCTTAACCACAACTTGAAAAATTGCGGAAGACTTAAGATAGTAGCAATAGCGTGCTCCCCTACGTCGCATCACTTCATTAACTGCTCAGCTTTACATTGCAGTCTTCAATATTATATAGAGATTTCTACATAGGCTAATATTTTATATAAGATAATATTTTATATAGGCTAATAGTTTACGCTGCTATGTAGCTTTTTTGAATTCCTTGCTGTGTTAACATCAGGTCAATATTTTGCGTTTGGAAAAGTTGCCAGAACTGAGAAGGCTGCTATTGAATCAACTCTAATGAATATAGGAAAACGTTGATAAAAACAACTTTGAGAGTTTCATTGACCTAGGTAGAGCGGTATGAACATTATATAAATCCATGCACTTGAGGCATCATAACACAAACATCTACCTGTGTAATCACTACTGTATCATCTTGGTGTGCATGATTTGATGACTTACAAAGCTGAATATAAACTAATAGAAACAAATCATTTTTTGTAACCGAGCGCATGACCTACCTTGACAACCAGTTGGATTACTTAGTGACATGTTCCAGTAGCCATCTTTACATTGATCACATGACCTTCCAGTTGCATGAATTTTGCATTGGCATTGGCCTGACACGCCATCACATGGTTGACTCTGATTCAGCACTCCCATGCCATCACATTGACAATCTGGTAAGTGAAGAGATGAGCTAGTCATTTTATGCCATATCTATTAAAGATGTGATTAAATTTTAGGCAGTGAATAGCAAAACATACAATAATGAACCCATTTGTTTTAGTATGTACATGTTAATTATACAAACATACCTGCACAGACTGCATTGCTATCGGTTGGCCCAATGTTATAGTATCCCAACATGCAGTTCTCACAGCTTGTACCATAGGAATTTCCATAGCAATTTAGGCAAACAGATTCTTGGGTGGTCTCATTAAACAAGCACGAATCAGCATTATTGTTGCAGTCACAGCCTAAGAAATGAAGCCAGCAGGTAAGTGATACAAATGGTTTGAGAATGACTCATGCAAAACTACAAAGACATAATCAACAAACTGCTATGATAGGGATAGTGTGTAGTAATATTGACGTCTATGGAAGACAGAGTAGGAACCAGAATGTTCAGTAATTAGGGGGGGGCTAAAAAGAGCTGGAGCGCGAGAAAATCGAGGATGGACTTTGAGTGTCTTACAACGAACCATTCAACGACCTTGCAGTAAACCTTTACCTTACATTGCGTTATAATAGGGAAACTCATGATGGCATTGCGACCAAAAACTCATACCGAGTGATTTTTACAATGTTGGTTTAGATAGGCATTCATGTAAGTATGACAAACCACTACAAAATATCACCTGAGTCATCAGCCATTATTTAATAGAATACAAAATGAAAGAGAGGACAATTACTAATGTAAACCTTGTTGTTTATGACAAATTGACTCATTCGGCTGAACTGCTACCTAGCTCTGCAAATCAAGCGATCAGTCAACAGATTGATAGACTTGAAGGCTGGAAAAGCTAATCATTGACAGTACACAGAACGATCATCGTTGGACAATGACCAGTACATTTGAGATTGAGACTAAACTGACAACTCCCCTCACATTGTCCAATGTTGAGCCTGGGAGATTCAAATAAGTCTAAATATTCGGGTCTGAAACAGATAGGCCTGCACCATTTTTTGGGGCTGTGAAAAAAATCTGCTACTTTCTACGATCGGAGTGGAGAGGAGTCACTTATTTAAACATGAAATATCCTTAAAGACGTGATTGCGTCAAAAAATTTGATCAAATAAAATTAAGACCAATAAAAGGCTAAAACATCAGCTACAATTTGATGTCATTTTTGTATTTGTAGACTAACCCTGTCCTGAGATTTATGCGTTTGAATGAGATCATTTTTTAAAACGCTCAGATTCGAGCGGGTGCTTTATTCGTGACGTGTATAGGAATACATGTGATACTTGGTGCTGAGCTGGTCAAACATTGTGAGGGAGCCTAAAAGACTGTTAAAGGACAGTCGTCAGAAACATAATGCGTGGTAGCTGAGTCAGTACTCATTGATACAGACGAAGTCGTCTTAATACCCAATAGGTGAATCATCATGAACTAATCGACTTCAGAACGCAAACCTCAAGAATAGCATGAGCTTATCGGATATAACGTGAGAGACTACATGGACATGACTGACTTGTCAAGTCATGGAATGATCAATGTTGTGTACCATAGAGTGATCAATGTTGTGTAACTTACAGTGATCAATGTTGTGTAGCGTAGAGTGGTCAATGTTGTGTACCATAGAGTGATCAATGTCGTGTACCATAGAGTGATCAATGTTGCGTACCAAAGTAAGCTGAACACGAAACTATACATACACATCTAGAGAACAAATTTGTTCATATTCTAGAATCAATGATAGAGAAATGGAAAAAAAACTAGGTTTTGCGTAGCACAGCATCAGCAGTGTGAAAGGCGGTAATGCTACATTACCTCCAGTTTGTTTTCTCAAAAATGCCAACACATATAATAGAGAAATATTCAATTTTCATGATGTTATGGTCCGCAGTGGTAAGCTAAGACTATGGTGATAGAGTCAGCCGAGGTGACCCTAGCACCATAGAAACAAATTCTAACAGTTTATAATCATTAATAATATTTCATTATTTAATAACCTATAATAATTAATACCCCCTTAATAATTCAACAGGTAGTTATGCATTTGGAGAAGATGAGCAATGTTGTCTGACAAGATTTTTGTACAAAAATAAGAACACATTATGACTTCCCTAAAAAAAGGCGAAAGAAGGCTGTCGCTATAGCGGCCCAGAGTTGCACACTTGCCAAGAAATCTAAAGACAGAAAATCGGTGAATGATGGAGGATTTGCATACGTAAGTCAAATACTGGTTTGTAGTATTCTCAATACACGGCACCTACCGATGACCTATTTAGGCCGGCAGGGGTGAACTAAGGTCAGAAAAATGATATTTTAATTCGAATTTTGTCTCAATCTATCTATGCAAATCTCAAAATTTGTGTGTACCAACGGTATGTCCAGGTATAGTTACTAAAATCTTGGAATGAAAGCATCCATATCCTTTGTTTTTTCGTGACATCATTTTATCGTTGTCGGCCATCTTTATGGACATTTTCATCGTTAAAAACACGAAGCTTTTGCAATGAATTTTTGAAAATGATGCTTTCGTTTGCAATTTTTTATTGTAGTATCAAAACAACACCTGAAAGTACTATTAAATAAAAGAAAAATTATCGCTTTCTACGAATATGGCGGGTTTTTCGTGAACGAGCGCATGCGCAAACGGCTTGATGACGTCAAAAAAATAAAGAATTGCAGAAGATTTGATCTCAGACCCTCTGTTTCACCAGTCCAATCCTTACCAATTAAGCCATACAACCTTGATGGATTCATTAGGCGATATATATCGTTATCTGGGTGCAAGTACGATACCGCTCTCCATTACGGCGCAACATCACGGAGAGCCGCAGCGTAATTGAGCGTAAGAGCGAGTAATTAGCTCTTACACTATTAGTAAGCTTACTCAAATTAGCTATTAACAATGTGCCAGGCTAATGGCAAGTGGCAAGCAACTGCATTACCGCTCATTGTTTATAAGCTAATTTTTAATACCCGTGCAATTCCGAGTACAGTGGAACCTCGGTTTTCGAACGACTCGCAGTTCGAACAAATCGGAGTCCGAACAAAAAATTCAAGAAATTCTTGCTTCGTAGTTCGAACAAAAATTGGAGTTCGAATGCCGGTATGACGCGTGAGTGCGTACGTGAGGGTGGGATGCTGAGCGGCGTACGGGTGTAGATCGCTCTCTCCGTGACAAACTGTTGTCGCATTGTCCGAGATTAAACAAATGTGTAGCAAATGGGCCGAGTTACAGAATTTCGTCGAACTCCACCACCCCGATAAAGCTACAGCCACCAGAGTCATCAATGACTTTAACGACACTATCATGAACCACTTCCGAAAAGTGCTAAAAAGAAGGCAGAAGCAAGTGTCATTGGATAGATATTTTAAGAGAAAAGAACATCCTGTAGCCGAGTAAAAAATCCTATTCATAATTCTTTTCTTTATCCTTTTTTTTGTTTTTACACGTTCATGTTAGCGTAATCTTTTGTATGGAAGATTACGACAACGCGAACATACGATTAGCCTGGGTTACATTTATGTTTATGTTATTTGTGTCTTTGCCATTTTGCTTAAAATTTTCTGAGATATACATTGCTTTTTATGTGTTGGTCAGCATTTTAATGTGCAATTTCATGCATAAAATAATGTATAAAATACTAAAAAGGTAAACATTCAGTGTGTTGGAACGGATTAAAACTTATATATATTAATTCTAATGGGAAAACCTGTTTCGGATCTCGAACAACTCGGTTTTCGACCAACCTTCTGGAACGGATTGTGTTCGAAAACCGAGGTTGCACTGTATTCTATAAAACGCGAATCATATTTAAATAAAGAACTCATTATTTTCAAAAGGTTTAGTCTTCTTCTTATGTATGACCTTCATGCGACCTCTGTGTAACCTGAATGCAGCTGTAAATCTATTCTGATAGCCTCAGAGCTTTTTTTATATTAACCTACCAAATAATCTTCACATTCACAATTATAAAGTGAACTTAACCAGTTTGGAGTTGTCAAATCAGTAGAGGAAAAAGAGGGCGGAAACTTACGCCGACATGAGGAGTCATGGAGGATGGATCCTATCTGCCATGGAGCGGCGTTATACAGTGACTTACACTCCTGGCAGCTCCTGCCTGCCGTGTTGTGCCGACACTCACACTCAGCTCTGTTCTGTGAAACAAATGTTGAATACTGTTTGTAAAAGAGTCGATAGCCTGTGGTACCTGCTTTTACCTATTACACTACAGAGCATGTTCTATCTCTAATATTTTACAATGGTGTTGAAGCCAAATATTTTAGATCCCTGTTTCTACAAGCAAACACGTGAATACTACGCTGTAGATGGAACAGATAGCAGAAAATCAGGGTTGGAAAAAACCATGGTTTTTTTGAAAAAAACCAGGTTTTTTTTGTTTAACCCGGCTTTTATGATTTAAACCGGTTTTTATGGTTTCTATAATTTTACCAAGGTTTTTGCAATTTTAAGTCTAATTAACATCACTTACTATAGCCGCATGATTGAGCCATATGATTGATATAGTCGCAACATACATATGTGGAATCATCTGTTAAAGATGGTACTGTGGGAGTTGTTATGGGAAAAAAGAGAAAAAACATGAAAATTTTGGAATGAGTCTTTGATCAAACATGATTGATGAAATACAGAGCAGAAATTTTATGATTTAAAGTGAATATTTTACATACAGCTCTATGTATAAGTAGGAATTTTAATCCAAGTGATTAGTCGTGTGGTGTTGAAGAGCAGAGCATAATGTAGATGCATTGCTAGTGTTTGGAGCAGTAGCAAATGACTCAACTTCTATCACCTGAATACTAACATCACTGTCTGAATTGGTGTTTTCAACTAGGCATTTTGCTACATGTATGTGAGCTTTAAGCCTATCTGCGTGACCTCACGTTACGACAGCACACCTATTACGTTTTGCCTTAAAACCTTTGTTTTTTGCAGTTCGATTAAAAAACTGCCAAACGGGATCCTGTTTCGAGACATGTTGGAAATTTGAGGGAGAACTTTAACTTTTCAAAACACAAAAAATTGATAAACTGAATTGTAACAATCCAACTACTTTTGCTTGTGCCCAATAAATGAAATATTAGTTTGCAAACTTAAAGCTTTTGCCCAAAAGGATTTTATTGTTTTAATTTCTAATTATAAGTAATCCTTTCTCACTGGCCAGACTTGAGAAAGTATTCATTCATTATTAGAGACAATAAAGAGATTAGTACATTTCACATGGTTTTTATATTTCATCATTAAAGAGATCATTATATCACTTGATAAAAGCAATTGAAAATGAAATTCACTAATTCATTGTTGTGCTAGGATTTCATGTAGTTTCAACTTGAGTTCTGCAATCAATTTACTACTGTGTCCTAAATAAACTTCCACAGCTGATAATTACATTTAATTGCATTTCTATCGTGCATGAACCACTAGGAGCTTAAAATATTATGTTTTTCACCAAAAATAATGAAAAAAACCGAAAAAACCATTTTTTTCGGCTAGTTTAAACTGAGCCAACCCTGCAGAAAATAATACAAAACTAGATGTAACACACCTCTCCAAGGCAGCTGTCGGCGTGGCCATAACACAGACACGATCCATTGACTTGTAGAGCAGATACGGAGTAGTAACTGGCCAACTCCAACTGGATGGCTGGTTCAACTAGTCGAATTCTCACGGCTGATGTAGAGAAATAGTCTTGTTCTGCTCGAGTCTCAAAATATGTTTCTTTGAAGTCGGCAAAAGGGCTGTACAACACCTGATAAAATTTTAACATGATCAACTGACAACAATGAAGTCTTCTCAAAGTGACCTGACAGCAATGAGAGCGATGCGTGTCTCCTTATAAGAAAATGACAACAATAAAGTCTGATCCAGGTCACTTGCCAGCAAAGAAAACAAAGTAATTCTCGCCGCATTGATTCTCTGTTTTTGAAGCAAACAGTGCTGAAACTATAGAATCAGCTGATTGGCTAAGAGGTCTGAGTTTAGGGAGTGTTTTACGATCAAAACTCATATTTGGTCCTTACAAGAAATATAATTAGTTTTGGTTTGACACTTGAAATTATAGAACCATCGAAGAGCTGACACAGTAGACAGCAATGGGTGAGTTGATAGAATCAAAGTTAGAAAACTTAGAAAGTTAATATTTCAGTGACTTCTAATCTCGCCCTTTAATGTCAGCTGAAAGGTGATCATAGGTACTTGTTATTGATCCAAGCATTAAACGAAACCAGTAAATGCAATAGACCTACAAATTGATAGGGCCTGCTAGGCTCTCGTGTGCTAACATCTCCACCGTAGTATTGCTCCTTGCAAGCAGAGGCAGTAGGAGGGAGAGAAGGCCCTGTGATTGGTTGGTATGGCACATCTGGAAAGGATCTTTGGCAATTAGACGCATAGTACTGCCAAGCCATAAACTTTCCATCTGACTCCGACCACCTAGTAGTGACATAGCAACAATCAGAGCCTTCACCTAACAATCTTGCTATATAGCTTCTTGGTGACAAAACTAATCCATATCAATCATTTGTATTAGCGAGCTAGTTAATGCCACACATATCACTACTAGCCCCAAAAATTTTTGACACCAAAGCTTCTTTGCACCAATGACCTTTGTGTCTTTGCAGCATGAAGGTTGTCTTCTCTTGCTAGCTATAGGTATTATTCTGTAGAGGTCACATAAACAATAGAAGCAAAGCGCAAAACATTTTAATGTTATAAAAATGTAATAAAGATCCAATTGAAAAAGCTTCTGAGCCAGTCTAAAAGTTGCACGTAAGGTTTAGCAAACTGCGCAGCGAAATATTTATGCAATTTATGTATTATAAAACCAGTTATGCATGGTTTTTAATAATAACAGTTTAAACTGCCTCAAAAATTGACAAAATCTTTTGTTATTTTGGGGAGGATTCTCTAGGACTTTATGACAGTGTTTGTTTACCTGCAACAGGGTTTGTTTACCTGCAACAGGGTTTGTTTATCTGCAACAGGGTTTGTGTATTTGCAACAAGATTTGTTTACCTGCAACAGGGTTTGCTTATCTGCAACAGAGTATTTACTTGCAACAGGGTATGTTTACCTGCAGCAGGGTTTGTTTACCTGCAACAGGGTATGTTTACCTGCAGCAGGGTTTGTTTACCTGCAACAGGGTTTGTTTATCTGCAACAGGGTTTGTGTACCTGTAACAAGATTTGTTTACCTGCAACAGGGTTTGTTTACCTGCAACAGGGTTTGTTTATCTGCAACAGGTTTTGTGTACCTGCAACAGGGTTTGTTTATCTGCTACAGGGTTTGTTTACTTGCAACAGGGTTTGACATATTTTTCAGTAAAAAAGAGCTAAAATAGGGAAGTATGTAGCTGGAAGCTGCTTTATTTTATATAGCATTTCCCTGATGACTGTGTTTGCAAGATGTAATGTTAACATATGATTATGGAGGATACTAATAGGAGCAGCAATGTAAACATATTATTACGGAGGATACTAGTAGAAGCAGCAATGTTAACATATGATTATAGAGGATATTAGAAAGAGAAATAATGCTAACGTATTATTATGGAGAATACTAATAGAAGCAGCAATGTTAACATATGATTACGGAGGATACTAGTAGGAGCAGCAATGTTAACGTATTATTATAGAGGATACTAATAGGAGCAGGAATGTTAACATATGATTACGGAGAATACTAATAGGAGCAGCAATGTTAACATACTATTATGGAGGATACTGGAAGGAGACATAAGGTTAACATATAACGGTGAAGCGACGGAGGATACCAAAATGGATTATGGGGGATACTAGAGAAGTCTCCAGAAATAATAGGAAAGCGTGTAAGACACGTACCTTTCGATAGCTAGTGCCTGTGGTCGAACATCTGAAAGTTCATCCACAGCAACATCTGGACTAGTGAACCCAATTAATACATTTCTTATGGAGAATACATCAGTTAAATTGAGAACTATCCACTGCAACATACCCAGTCAGTTTGTTTTAACTTGAGAAGAACATTATCAGCATACAAATAGCCAACAGTATCAGTAATAGTTGATAAGTGCTGTCGAAAAATTAGACAGTTTAGACTGCTGCCTATCGATTTACCTTTAAAGCCTTTTAGCAATAAAACATTTATTTGTGCATGACACGATTACCTGTTCAGTCATTACACCCTGATTAGAAATAGAATTTTCCGATTGCCAGTAGGTCATAAATGTTGGGTCAATGTCATATATGAAGTCTGAGTGATGGTCTGTAGTAATGCATTGCAGCTCTCTTGGATCCCCTAAATTATAGAGTAGATGTCTTTTGGCACTGATAAATAAACTATTACAGCATAATATCAACAATAAGTAAATAAAATATGATATAACTTGTAACACATTCATATGCTATTTTACATTGGTATTTTCATTTATTCTATTATCTATTTTAACATTCTGGCAAACATGAAGCATATATATGCTTATATGGAAGGCTTATATATGCTTATATATTAATCCCTTGTATTCTAAGGGAATTAAGATTTTAAAAAGTATTTAACACCTGCAGATAAAGTTGGTTACAATGAAAAAACATAAACACATCTAAACAAAGTTCTTATTTAAAACAGCTTTTTTTAATTACTAAGGTATTGTGCTCCCACAATCTTTTATCCAGTCATTAAAAGTGGTCTTAGCGGAAAAATCAAATAATAATAGTAATAGCAGGTAGTAAGAGCTGGAAGCTAATAAAAAGAACAAGATGAATTCTCGCCAAAATTGAAACGAGACTGTATTGCAAGGTCTAAATTGCATTATAAAAATGCTGGGTACTATGTAATGACATATACATATATTTACCTGTATCAGGAAACCTTACATAAGTGGAGCCATTCACACATGTTGAACTGACAGTAAGAGATCTAGCAGAATTACTTTTGATTCCACTGAGAAAATTTTCTGCTATTGGAATGCAGTAGTTGTTATCACAATCATAAGGAATGACGACTCCAAAGAGAAGTATACAAACACATAGAGCTTTCAGCATAACTAGCCTATTGCCTGTAAGTACAAAGAAAACTGGGTCGATTATAATCATGCAATACCAATTAGCATGACAGATATTACATACCTAAAGAGTACATGCAATGATTACCAGACATAGAAATTGTTAGATATTCGATACCATAATTTTACTTATTAATGAACTTTAAGATACAAGACCTTCAACCCTAACAATGGCCGCTCGCATACTATTCTAGATCGTTATATTGCCTAAATAATTTGGTATTATCAAGCTTATAGTTGGTCACATAACTCAAACAGCAATGTATGTCGAATACTTCAATCATCCTGATGACTAACATATAAAATGTAGAAAACGTTATTACTGAATGAACAATGTATCTTTTCACACGATATCTTGCAATAAAAAAAATTTTGTTGAGCCTGTGCAGCCTATTGTACAATAAAATAGTAACTTTGCTCAAATTCTACCATGTAGCACGAAGTTGGTTTAAAGTATATTTTAACGCGCCATTTCATTATAACAACAATTATTCGTAATGAACGAATTCTCTTCAACATAGCTACCGATAAACATTGCGTGATAATGGGATTGCTAAAGCCGCGAAGAAACTTATTCAATCGCGCAAACGCTCAAATTGGTTTTGGGGCTACAATCTCAAATGCTGGAGTTTCCGCCCAGGTGAGTTACAGTGTACATATTCGTATTAGGTAGTTGACAAGATGCTTGCAAAGGAAACGGATGTTGTTTTCACTTTGGGCATTGTTCATATGCTTGATTAACATAAAGGTTTTTCATAGTAACTGCGTTTCTTATTTGTTATAATATAAAGGAACCAACGGAGGAGCGCAAGGTTAGTTCTTATAAAGGTTTCATCATATTATTATGATGGCCAAGCATATTAACAATTGTTTTATGTATCAAGATTCAAGACATACAATAACAGTTTATTTTACTGACATGCAGTAGTAAGATTATCAAGAACAGTTATTCTTTGTTGTAAATGTTTTTCTATTTGGTATTCTGCTCTTATAGCCATTATCTTGCTGGACATGCTTCAATTTATATGAATTTAAAATGCATTAAAGGCTTTTAGTGTTACGTATGAGGAAGCATCATGGAACGTGGTTCTATAAACAAAGTAAATCGTTGGCGTTGTATTAATTTAAATCAATTAGTATTTGCTTTATATTCTAAAAAATTGCTGAACTCTTAAATCATGTCAGTTTTTATCGACGGAATAGATTTAAAGGATGCGTTTTAAGCGCAAGCAGGCTGCTAATGCTCTAACATACTACTTTAAAGTGGGTATAGCTTTTGTTATGTTTATTGCATATAAAACTGTGCTTGCTATAAATACTATATATTTGCTCCATGCACAGAGGGTGTGAGGGAGAAAGCGAGTGAGAGAAAGATTGGGGACTGCGCTAGCTTTTGATTTTGACTGAAAAATTTGGAGGTGCATGACATTTACACGGACATACAGACAGACAATGACAAAATGGGATTTATTAATATCGATGTGTGAATGAGCACATATTGGAGTGAATGTTGACAAACATAAGCCTTGATAATAAGTAGCATTGTCGCTGCTAGCAGCAAGCATAAATAACACCAATCGCCTAAACAATTTTCCGCTGATTTAGAATTTCAATTTGTTTGTGACTTGTATACTGAATACAAAGTGTAAAGTTTTAAGAAGCACCTAAATGAATTGTACAATAAAAACTTAAATTATGAATTTAAGTATCATGTAATATTAACCCACCCATTAAAGATATGAAGGTAGTCAATACAAGGAGTACTAGTTAGTCTCAATCTATGTAATTTAGTTGTAAAACTGTTGGGAATAAAATTATTTGAGCCTTAATGTCAGCTATTCTCGAACTAATATTTTCAGTTACGATATTTTTTTTTTTTTTTTGCTGGTATGCATGTTTTTGAATTAATGAGTTTTATCATATTTTTTGTATTCAAAGATATTGACTTGAGTATTTACACAAAATATGTTTCAGACCTTATTTTAGAAATAAGGACTTGTGCAATATATAAATTTTATGTATACGCTGGCAATATATGGTAAGTCAGTAAGTGTAAGTCAGTAAGTGTTCACTCGTAATCTTGTCTACAATCATATAACTGCGCAGCAATAATATTGTTTGTAGGAATGCTAAAGCTAAGTGACTAGTTACAGAAGACTTCAAGTGTTAAATTAGTTCTAAAACGAGGTTGAATGCTGTTTTAGGTTCCTAAGCACCAATAGTTGTCGATTGCTGTATTTGGCAAGTATTTGTGTCTAAACCTAGCTGCTGTGACATGGTGAGGGCATCACAGGAGGTGTTTTTGTCATGTAGAAAGCTAACACAATGTCCTTTGAACACTTTAATTGCAATCAGCCATGGAATAATGGTGTATAATGATGATAATTACTAACACATATAATTGAGGAATGTACTAACCCAAGGACCAACTAGCAGGCACTTTTTAACAACTATGTTCCTTGGGACCTCTTGGCGCTTTGTTAATATTGATCATTTCTTGCTATAGTTCCGTGTCCTATCGAAAATATTCTATTAATAGGCCTTCTGCCGCAGTGTAAGACAACTCATCACATCTGCTTTACCAAGCATTCTGATCTACATATATGATAGCGTTTACAACATGTTGAAGAATGTATGACATTTATCATTTTACTTTTCAGAATGGGAGCAACTATGTCTAACGGAATCTGTGCGGAAGACGCATCTTTGTTAGAGAATGAACAGAGTATGAGTATAGAAGATGATCCTAGCGTTAGTATTAGTCATACTTATGAGAGTTGTCCTATCATTTTTTCACTTGCTGTACAGCGGACCCCGGGTTATAGCGTCCCTGTCTTACGGTTTTTTCACCTAACGATGTGGAACAAAGTTTTTTCGGCCCCCCCTTCCCTTCCCCGTTACAATATTTTCCTCACCATGCGACATCAACATTTCTCTCCTAATTCAAATTTTTTTAGAAAAATGTTTTGACAAGCAAGACCGAATTAGTTTGAAAAAAGTTTTAATAACGTCGGCTAAAAGTTATAGTAAAAGCGAGGCATAAAGTGCCAAACCGGAAACGGGTAATAAGAAATTAAAACGATGACAAAATTAAAGTTAAGTTGAGTAAAATCGTAAATATTAAAATTTGTCTTTAAGTGTGTGTGTGTTTAGTAAGCTAAATTCATTTAAGTTAAATTAGAAATTTATGTTACTTAGCATCACAAAAGTCTAGTTTACCAAACGCGCTGCTGTCCAAGTCTCTCTAACCACCGTGGTTCGCTACTACATACAGTGTTCTCAAATGTGAGAACTCCATACAGCGTGTACATGTACAGCACCATTACTATGTGTACATGTACAGCACCATTACTATGTGTACATGTACAGCACCATTACTATGTGTACATGTACAGCACCATTACTATGTGTACATGCACAGCACCATTACTATGTGTACATGTACAGCACCATTACTATGTGTACATGTACAGCACCATTACTATGTGTACATGTACAGCACCATTACTATGTGTACATGTACAGCACCATTACTATGCATAATAATGTTACATTTTATTGCAGGTCATAGCCACTGAATAGGTTACTATAGTTGTTAAGGTTACTATACTATTTTGTTACTAATTTTTAATATGTACAGTATGTACGGTAAATAAAATCTTTGATGTTGTTACCGTGGGTTTGCTTTGCTATAGGTTCTTATATCCCTCCATACGAAATTTCCGCCTTGCGATCCCAAGAACATCAGGACAAATTAATGTCATATGGTGGGACCCATTTTACTTGTTTAGAATTGTCATCTTATTGGTATGCATACATCAAAACACAAGTAGGTTAAATTTTTTTCATGAGTATTTCTTATTTCCTTGCATCACTATGGAAGCCAAGTTTAATCGTGAAAGTGTAATAATTGAGTAGACATGCTGTAAGCTTGTCAATGCATTAACCTGTGGAATGAAAGAACATATTAAAGCATAATCTACACCGCCTAATTTATAACCTTTTGACATTTAGTTCATGATTTATTGAGGGATCAATTTTACATTGTTCTTTTTCACCATGAGCGATCTCCTTCTTTTATTAACTGGACATGACTGGCGAGTTCATAACATACATTCTTTTATAGAATGCAATACGGCCATCAAATGCTCCTCGTACCCCGTGCTATGTCTTTATTCTGGCATTTCTCTCTGCTATCGGAGGATTTCTGTTTGGCTACGACACTGGAGTAGTCGCTGGTGCGAGTCTACCGATTGCAAAGCTGTTTGAGTTCACTACGGTGGACACAGAGCTGTTTGTTAGCATCACTAGTAAGTCGGGTTAGGTTTATATTTCTCATTTTCAAAGGTGCACGCTGGACACCAGCTGTTTATAATTGATGTCCCTATCAGACTTGGCATTAGGTTTGATTTCACACTATGTATAGGATTGAGAAACATTGAGAACTAGCTATCGAGTGGAGAAGAGAAAAACAACAGTATAAGTTTATTATGGGCTTTTAGGCATTGAGGTAAACAGTGGCTGAATATATAAGCCGCAGGTAAAATAGGTGTTAAGAAAAGGTTATTACCATTTATCCTATGGTGCCAGGACAACGACTTGTGAGGTATTGCTTGCAGCACTCAATTAGATGGCTTTGTTTATAACTGGAGATGCCGAGTTGAGATAACTATATTAGAGGTAATAACTCAGTGTCCTGATTGGTTAACATTCTCTATTACATGAGGTCTACAAAGGCAGTGAACGTACCTTAGTGTGTCACATATCAATATCTTGAAACTATCATTGTTGATAATTGATAGACAGGCGGAGTTTTATTTCATTCTCAATATTCCGTACATGTTTTTAGTTGGAGCGGCGGCTATATTTGCCATTGTTGGAGGGATCCTTAATGACAAAGTTGGTCGAAAACCGACGACTCTCATAGCAAGCGTTGTATTTACTATTGGTGCCATTGTGTTGGCTGCGGCCAATAGCACAAAAACTCTACTGATTGGTCGGTTTATAGTTGGCATTGGCATAGGTGAGAGATTATCTCCTATTACTCTGCGAATATACATTCATGTATAAACACAAGTATGTGATACGGTGTGCGCAGAACTTCAATTGCATTTGTTGTTCATATCTATTCTGTATCTGATCATTGTCTATCTCCTCAGACTTGATAGGCCCATTGAAAAATACAATCACCTTCATTGATGTGTGACTCGCGATTCCCAGCAAGTGCAAAGCACTAGCCCTGTACTCGCTAAATGGTCTCTCGCTTGCGTCTTGTTTTTGGTGTCATACCAAATTTACCAGTACCTCTGGAATCCAAACAACGAGACCATGCCTCAACTGGCTGATTCCAAAGACGGCAACTCACAATTACAAAATGGCATCATTATTTTGATGTTTAATTCTAAATAATCAATAATAAATATTAAACGAATAATAATTATTGACATGATATGAACAGCGCAGAATATAATGGGATCGAGGATTTCAACTTTTTTCTTTTGATCTGGGATTCTCTGACGATCAAGCTACTTGCTTTAATCTATTGATCGTCGTCTTTCTTATCATCGTTTAATAATGAACATGTGGTCTGCCTATCATACGTCAATTTCTGCATGTGTCTGTGGCACAGACACACAGCACAGACTCTGTGCTAAAACTGTTTCTGGCACAGGCATTTTAAACTTTGGATATAAGAAGCTTTTGTACGGCACAACAGGCAGATACCATGGCTCTTGTCTATCATGAGCTCATTGCACCATTGTACTTGAGGGGACATGGCCTCTCACAAACGCTCACTTAGCTCATCCTGCTAGCTAAATTAAGATCCACTTTTCACCAGTGAGATGAAGAAAGCTCAAATTAAAATTTGCTTGAATATTTTTAAAGTGTTTTTTAAACTTGATATTTCTATATACAGGCAGAGCTTAAACAATATGCTATATGTAGCCTTAAAAACAGCCTCGGCTGTTGCCAGCTGTTACTCGGTCATGTGACTCGATCTTCTGTTTTTTACAATGATTTCTAATGGTCATTTCCATTCCAATTGAAATTAGTTGGGAGTTAACAACAAGTAATAGATAATATGCTGTCTAAACAAAATTTTGCAGATTTTTAAAGTCAATTCCATTTAAAGACGTTTGAGATGTTTTTATGGTGTACGGTAAAAACGCTGTGTTGTTAGGCATGGCCAGTGTAACAGTGCCTATTTATATTGCGGAGGCCACTCCACCGCACCTCCGTGGACCACTTGTCTCTCTCAACCAGGCTTTCATATCTGGAGGGATGTTTGTCTCTCTACTAGTCTCTGGTGCCTTCTGTCCACTCAGTGGTGGCTGGCGGTGAGTCAGTCCATACGCCGCTTCCTCTCTTGCGTCACTCATAAATTGGGGTTTAGCCATCTACGGTAGAGCTAGACAACTCCTAAACATGATTGATCAAGTTAATTGTAAGGAGACAATTTCTGAATTATGTAGAACGGTTTTAGAATACGGTATTTAAATTATATTTTCACGATTTTACAGCTCAGGTGATTGGTTGCTAGGAAATTCGCAATCTCAAACATTGTCTTGAATACACACAAAGGGTAGCAAATTTTGAAAAATTCATTCAAATTTTCCCTCCTAAAGGGTAAGGGGCTTATTATACTAAACAAGGAGGTTCATTTTCATTAGGTTCATGTAGCTGTTCAGTATATTTTAGAAATTGTCTTCTCGGTGGGAATGCTCTCTCATAGAGACATTCTGCTATTTTCTACTGCTGATTGCTTTTTCTGCAGGCCTCTCTTCATGCACTGTACCCGTTTATGTGAGTGAGTGCAGCCCTCCCACTCTGCGAGGTATGCTTGTCACACTCATCAACCTGTGCATCACTGCCGGCCAGTTCACATCAAGTGTCGTCGATGGCTTATTCTGTCGCACCGTGGGTGGCTGGAGGTGTGTAACCTGTCATGGGGTGTCATGAGTGTGCAACTTCTCACAGAGTGCCATTTTGGAGCAGTTGACATTGGATTGTTAATATCAATTGTCAATTGAGTCGCATACATGTCTGCCTCGGCAGTCCTTTGCAAATTACCCTAATAATAGTACAAACAACAACTTGACTTGAGCTAACATAAGTCTAAATGGTAAGATTCTAATGCAATGGTGATTTAATACAAGGCCATTCTACCGAAAGTTTGTAAAAGTATAATTATAAGTTGTCGATAAGTGACCGTTTTATTTTTACTGTCCTACTCTAAGTGATAAGATACCTGCTCTATCTATCGACTCTTTACAGCCAGGATTGTTCCTCTTTGGGTGTGAATTATGACTCATTGCATTCAACTGGCGGCTGTATAGCTCTTTGGTGATTCATTTTCAAGTAAACTTGATTTGTTGTTTTTTGCATCACCTAAACATAATCAGCTGGTCGTATGTTTGTGCATAATTAAGTAATTTGTTCGTATCCTTAATCCTCTGCTGTAAATTGTTTAACCATTATTGTATTTATTATATACTTCATTATTATATACTTCCATTATTGTTAGCTGTCACTTTCTTCAACCGTCGATGGATAACATTTGATATACTCTTAGTTGACCAAATGAACTATTTATTTAATTCAGCCAAGAGCAGTGTTGTATAAAACTCACCAATATTATTCAAACCATAGAACATTGTCGAAGTCACCAACTGCAAGAGAGAGAAACTTTAATAGTGCATAATGAATAGCGTGACCGCTTGTTAGAACGCAACAGTATTGAATTGGTGCATCATTTGGTAGATGGATGCTGGGATTAGCCGCTACCCCAGCTATTGTACAGTTCTTTGGCTTCATCTTCATGCCAGAGAGTCCGAGGTGGCTGGTGAGTCAAGGGAAAGACCAAGAGGCTATTCGGGTGAGTAAACCATTATCTTGGCTGTAGGTATCCTTGATCACCTAATATAGTGGTATAGTCGGGTATCCTTGATCACCTAATATAGTGGTCTAGTCAGGTATCCTTGATCACCTAATATATACTGGTCTAGTCAGGTATCCTTGATCACCTAATATACTGGTCTAGTCAGGTATCCTTGATCACCTAATATAGTGGTCTAGTCAGGTATCCTTGATCACCTAATATAGTGGTCTAGTCAGGTATCCTTGATCACCTAATATATACTGGTCTAGTCAGGTATCCTTGATCACCTAATATACTGGTCTAGTCAGGTATCCTTGATCACCTAATATAGTGGTCTAGTCAGGTATCCTTGATCACCTAATATACTGGTCTAGTCAGGTATCCTTGATCACCTAATATACTGGTCTAGTCAGGTATCCTTGATCACCTAATATAGTGGTCTAGTCAGGTATCCTTGACCACCTAATATACTGGTCTAGTCAGGTGTACCACTAGTACAGATGGACCAATTGACGCGCACAAAGTATCCTAGGAGTCTGACAAGGCCAGCATTTGTGGAGACTTGGAGAGAGTTGGAATACTTTCATCATTGAGCAGCATTCCTTGCACTGTTCTCATGAATATGTGACATTGCATGTTCTGTCACACAAATTATGCAATGTCACACAGGCTTTAGGAGGCGCATGAGAACTAAACTTTGAACTGAAGATCTTACTGTTAAACATGTTTATATGAAGGTGCTACAAAGGCTTAGAGGTACTCTAGACGTCAATGATGAATACAATGGCATCAAGGCGGCGTGTGATGAAGAGACCAGATGTAAAGAGGTGCTGGGCAACCAGTTTATTGGCAAAAAGGTGTGGGACAGTCTACCAGTTAGAAGAGCTCTTATTATTGGCTGCATGCTTCAGCTCTTCCAACAAATCACAGGCATCAACACAGTCATGTAAGGCTATATAGTTCGTGTTCTACCTTATCTACAAGGGTTGTGTCTATTACAAAACAATATAAGTGGGCATTGATAAATACTCACTAATCTCCAAGTGTAAAATACATTACAGTTGCATTAAATTCTTCCAGGAAATTTATGAACTTGTGTTATCAGTAGCGAACATGTCACAGCTATGCGGTATTACGTGCATTACATGCTATCACTACTGCGCAGCATGCAGATACACACAGTACAAATATTTTCTAACGCGCAGTAAGCAGTATTGGTGCAGTGGCTATATTACCTACTGCACAGGATGCCATGCTGGTTACGATGGGAGTGTTGCTAGTGCACATTTCGTAGTGCTTAATGTAGTAGGAACTTTTGCATTACATTCTAAATACAGGCACAGCACTTTTCCATGAAAACTCATCACATAATCAAATATTGAGTTGACTTTCATTTAACCACAACACTAATGTTAGATTATGAACGCTGCTCAACCTTTAGTGTGAGTGGGCAATTAAATTTTAAATTAATATCTTTAATTTAAATTAAAGATAATAATATTAATAGATATTAATATTTTAAATTAATATCTATTATTGTTTTAATACGTAATCTTAATAAGAATATAAAGACCCCAATTCATCGAAATGGTGATAATGCCGGACTGTCTATTCCGAAATGATATGGGGAGTTGGAGCCCAAGTTCATGAACTTGCTGAACATAACATCTGATTGTATATAATACAGTACAGACGTTTATAGAACCAGCAGTGATAGCTGTTCCACGGTATTAACTTCATACTAATGCGCAGATGCAGTACGCATACAGTTTTAAGTTTCAAGGTTTCAAGAATGTGCATTTGCATTTGCAGTATGCATGAACTGCTGGGTTTCAGGTAATGCGTCGTAGAAGTAGATGGCAGTAGACAATTTGCAGTAGGAGCGCAGTTGCATGTGCTACTGTGCATTATAAATTGTAATGCCCTGTGAAATGACTGTGTACTGCACTTCGATGTTGTGGTGCAGTTATAATGCATCACACGCCCTGAAGTTCACTGCTAAACTTTTTTATTTATTTCATCAGTGTTCTCCTCAGTATTAACTATCCTATGAATGTACGTTCCAGTATACGGACCTTGACCTTCTTCTATAGGTTCTACTATATTAACAGCATTAATAAGTCAATCTTGTGTTAGTATCATTTTATTTGTAAATAGCCAGTGGATGCTGGTTTCATGCAGCGGTCGAACCGATTGTGAGTGGTGTATTTTGAGAATGTTTCGTTAGAATTGTTTTATCTCAAAAATCAGTTTTTAATTTAACATTGATTTGAATATGATAAAGGGGACTCGTGTTTACGGTAAATGGGAAATTGCAGTAAGATGCAAAACATCTGTAGAAGTCTACAATTGATGATATAGTTGTCACAATCTTACTTTGTTGGTCAGCTGCGCTGTAATAACTCCCTTTTCTACAGGTACTACAGCGCAACTATAATAAGCATGGCTGGCGTACAGGATCCGTGTAAAGCCATATGGTATGCCTCCATCACTGCTCTGGTCAACTTCCTCTTCACCTTTGTCGGCATCGCTCTTGTTGAACGTATCGGCAGAAGAATGCTTTTTCTCTCAAGCCTGTTAGGTCTGTCGCTCACAGCAATCTGTAGCTTTCTGTTGAGCTGCCAGCCCTTAAGATTGTAATTACCTACAAAATAAGTAGTTGTCTACTCCTGTCTAACTCTGTTGGATTGGTCAATTCGCTTCTCAATTAGATGAAATGTTTGTCGTTTGTATGTGGAATAGCAAAGAGAAGCACTTCCTTGGTTTGTAGCATAAGTTCCTATTTTTACTGGAACGAAATAAACATTTGCTTTCACCAAATGTTTAAAGAAAACGGAACTGTTGAGTTTCGCAATTATTAAAAGGTAGCTACTGTAGTTGTGTTTTATCTTTCGGCTCAATCTTATTTAGGATTTGTCACCGTTAGCTTTTTATGTGTCTGATTATATCTGGAAGCATTTATAAATAGTTTATAGTACGCCAACACTGTCAGTCAGCTTCCACCAGCCTAACTAAAAGATTCTACTAGCTGTAGATTGTTGACTTTTGCACATGTGCTGCTTGATCGCTGTCACACAGCTCTTTAAGGTGCTCCATCAGTACACATAGCCTTAGTGAACCATTGGTCTAATCTATGATTTATCTTATAACTCACCAAACTACTGAGTGGTAATAGCCTTAGTGAACCATTGGTCTAATCTATGATTTGTCTTATACCTCACCAAACTACTGAGTGGTAATAGCCTTAGTGAACCATTGGTCTAATCTATGATTTATCTTATATCTCACCAAACTACTGAGTGGTAATAGCCTTAGTGAACCATTGGTCTAATCTATGATTTGTCTTATACCTCACCAAACTACTGAGTGGTAATAGCCTTAGTGAACCATTGGTCTAATCTATGATTTGTCTTATACCTCACCAAACTACTGAGTGGTAATAGCCTTAGTGAACCATTGGTCTAATCTATGATTTGTCTTATACCTCACCAAACTACTGAGTGGTAATAGCCTTAGTGAACCATTGGTCTAATCTATGATTTATCTTATACCTCACCAAACTAAGTCGTCTTCTTTCTCAAGTCCTTTATAATTTTACTTCTGTAGTAAATCTGTTTCTTTTTGCAGGTGTAACCATATCTCTTGTCTTTCTGGGAATAGGCTTCCAAGTAGAGGCTGGCACAGCCCCTGACGTTACCCTCCCTTCAGACTTTACTTCTGATCTTTGCTCGACGCAGTTTAGGTAAACCTCTTCTCATCTGCACCATTCGCTCGCTGTATCCAATACTTTCTGAAGCTGGCCAGCTTTATTGCATCATTGCAAGCATTCGTTGAAACAAGTGTAGCATATGCATGCTAATTTTATCAAAGACTACCTGAATGCTGGCGTTGCATGGGTAATAAAAAAAGTTTTTGTCTAGAAAATTTATTTTTAATTGCCTAAGTTTCTTTGCTCAATTAATTTGAGTAACTTTAATTAGTTTAAATCTAGATATGCATATGAATCTGTGTTTGTCTGTTGTTGGTGTGTCCAGTTATAGGGATGAAGTTTTAGGAGCAAAAGATCCAGTTTGCACTGGATTTGAACTCGAAGCTTCCAGGTTTGCAGACAGGCGACCTAATCCACTAGGCCAAGCAGCTACATCGCTATACAATGGAACAGTTATGGCCATACTCATTACATTGGTTAAAATAGGCATGCCTAAAGCGCTTAAAAATATTGTTGGTTACTACTACTATTACGATTATCAAGTTGGCTTTTTAAGTTTCTCAAATTCATTGGGTAATTATTTTATTACCTGTGCAATCCGATACCATGCTAAGATTGTTAGGAAAATAGATTTCACCGCACAGGAATCGAACCCAGATATTTGGATTATCAACCGAGCGCACTACCATCTGTGCTACGTGATCACTCTCACATTTCTAATAATAATTGTGCACATAGTTATTACACATGATGATCTCTTACGGCGCACGGGCCTGTCAGAGTACTAGTCCTTACTATAATAACAGCTGTGTTCATCCCTCTGAAGTCAGTATTAGGAAAAAGTTTGCCTCATGTTCATGATCTCTCATGCAATCATGATCTTCACGCGTTCTGGTTGAAGCGCGCTATTTTAACGGCATTAAAGATTGGCAGGTATAATAACCATGTGCACAACTATGTGCACAATGCCGCATTGCGTAGTGGTTAGCTCGCCCGTTTGCAAAACTGGTGGTTCCAAGTTCAAATCCAATGCAAAGCAGTTTTGTTCGTGCGTATTTTATCGCCTTAACTGGACATACGAATGACAGACACGCACATTTATATAGATAGATATAGATGTGCTACCCGGCGTTGCCCGGGTAATAAAAGTCTTTGGCCAGAAAATTGATTTATATTTATAACAACATTTGTCATTCTAACTTTTAAACTTCGTTTAAAAGCTATTTCCCTGCTAAAATTGCAATACTTTTTATCAAAATTTATACCTGTTAGTATTGTCTGTTGATCAGAAGTAAACGATTTAAGAATGAACCACCAACATCTGTTTGTGTTGAGTGCCTGCTAATACAGATACTCTATGTTAGAATTGTGCCAGATAGCTTTAGAATTTCAAGCAGGACTAGCATCAATGCTACTTGCTTGTATAGATAGGGGAGCCCTTAGCCAGTCCCCTCATGAACTATTGTGCACCGTAGCAGGATATTTGCTATTTCTAAGCTAAGGTTGCAATTGCTAAGGATGATTGCGCTATAAGTAGGAAGTACACGATCGATTACACATACAAGCATTTGAATACCCATCGCGTATCCCTCAGTTTCAAGATAAATACAACAATTTTACTCTAGCCTTGACTTGCATGCATGACGGTACACGACAACCAAGTCGGCCAGGTTCTATAGACAGTGGTGCGGTAGAGCATCTGCAAAAGCCAACGGCTCAAGATTTATATATATGTTTTAATTTTTCAAGGCTATAATAACTGAACACTTGCCTTATAACAAATGCATTCAGTGCGTGCTAAAGGGTTCTTTAGATTTGTTCCGAGGCCTTTGATAGAGTAATTACCATATCTCTGTCATACTTCAATGAAAGCGGTGTGTGAAGATAACTACCAGTTTATGGGTACTCATAGGACTAAATGAATTTTTATTGCGTATTGCACATAATAGATATTGTTTCAATATTTCGTCACGTGTACCTTTGTGAAATGCCGGTAGGGAATGTAGAAGTGTCCCACATTTGAGGATTTGCCTCCCCTGAAGTTAAAATGAACATCTGTGCAGTAATTGATATGCGTACTGAGTGGAACTTCCTGTTTGAGAGTGTATTTAGGTGGAGAATGTATGCCGGTTTCAACAGATGATTAATTTTATCAGAATATGAAGTAGTCAGAAGATATGCTTGCTCAATCCATCTCGGTGATCTTGCTCTCCGCAAAAGTTAATTTTGTGAGCCGTACAGATTTTGCAAGATTTGTCCAGACATGCTTCTTTTGGCTTTGCGATCTTGCTGGTTGTTTATATAAAGCATGAAGATGATTTGTCAGTTCACAAAAAGTCAATACTACTACTTTGTTGTCGGAACTGTTAGTCTCAAGTGTCGTGAATCAGAGCTTTGAAAAATCACTATTATTTGTAGTTGTTGCATGCATGGAGTCAATAGATGCATGGAGTCAATAGATGCATGGAGTCAATAGATGCATGGAGTCAATAGATGTATTGCCTATGTATTTTAGTGATTAGGTTATACTTTATGACTATGTTTAGAGATAATAACGACATGGATTTTGTGATGAACAAAGGTTTAGGTCTGTTTTCATTCAGTGCAGCACGAATGACATGGATGTACAGGTTCTTTCGTTTCAACTCTGGAACTAGAGAACCTGTACATCCATGTCATTCAGTGCAGCACGAATGACATAGGTGTACAGGTTCTCTAGTTTTAATTCTGGAACTGGAACAAAGAAGGCAACTAAGCCTTTTGGTTTGTGAGTTTTAGCTGAGAAATTGTACTTGTCAATTCTGCATTGAGTAGCCGGCCACCCACACAGCCGTCTAGTAAAGATTGCTAGTGTTCTTGCACTTCTCTATATTTCATAGTACATGCACAGCATGCATAGAAGATAAAAACTGTGGGTTCTGCTTCAACAAGGATCCCCTGACTCAAAAGATCAACTCTACCTGCCTTTCAAGCGACGAACACTTTACTGCCTCTGTTAGTGGCCTCTGCTCTGACATGTCTAGTTCAGGCTACTCGTGGGCGTATGACTACTGCCCAACCCCATATGCGTGGATGGCAATTCTTGGCATGGTCTTTTATCTCGCCTCCTTTTCTCCAGGTATGATTATTACTTCTGTATGGTGTCTTTTTGTCAATCACATTTGCACTGCAGGTGTAGGACTACTGGAATCTCTACATATTAAAGTTTCAACTAGGAAAAGTCTTCTGGTAGAAATCTTGCTTTGACTTATGAAAGATGTATTCAGATACAAAAGACTTTTAGTGGTATCTTACCCCGTTTGCCTCTCGTGGGTGTGACTTACAACGCATCTCACTGTTTCATTTGTTACCGAAAATCAGTAGACTACAAGTGTTTTGTCATCATTCGTTGTATAATTTTGAGTTATCATATATCATAGAGGTGCTCCGATTCTAAAATCACCAGACCATTCGGATACCGATCTGATATGATCGAAGCTATAAATCTTTTATATAAAGTATATAAATCTTTTTACTTATGCTCGTAAAAACATTTACTCTGAGCAAAACAAGATCAATACAACACCCCCTCCCCTTCCCCCTCTTGACTCTTCTGACCGTCATCTTCCCACTGCCAAAACAAGATCACTACAACATCCCCCCCCTCCTTCCCCCTCTTGACTCTTCTGACCGTCATCTTCCCACTGCCAAAACAAGATCAATACAACACCCCCTTCCCCCTCTTAACTCTTCTGACCGTCATCTTCCCACTGCCAAAACAAGATCAATACAACACCCCCTTCCTCTCCCCCTCTTAACTCTTCTGACTGTCATCTTCCCACTGCCAAAACAAGATCAATACAACACCCCCTTCCCCCTCTTAACTCTTCTGACTGTCATCTTCCCACTGTCAAAACAAGATCAATACAACACCCCCTTCCTCTCCCCCTCTTAACTCTTCTGACTGTCATCTTCCCACTGCCAAAACAAGATCAATACAACACCCCCTTCCCCCTCTTAACTCTTCTGACCGTCATCTTCCCACTGCCAAAACAAGATCACTACAACATCCCCCCCTCCTTCCCCCTCTTGACTTTTCTGACCGTCATCTTCCCACTGCCAAAACAAGATCAATACAACACCCCCTTCCCCCTCTTAACTCTTCTGACCGTCATCTTCCCACTGCCAAAACAAGATCAATACAACACCCCCTTCCTCTCCCCCTCTTAACTCTTCTGACTGTCATCTTCCCACTGCCAAAACAAGATCAATACAACACCCCCTTCCTCTCCCCCTCTTAACTCTTCTGACTGTCATCTTCCCACTGCCAAAACAAGATCAATACAACACCCCCTTCCCCCTCTTAACTCTTCTGACCGTCATCTTCCCACTGCCAAAACAAGATCAATACAACACCCCCTTCCTCTCCCCCTCTTAACTCTTCTGACTGTCATCTTCCCACTGCCAAAACAAGATCAATACAACACCCCCTTCCTCTCCCCCTCTTAACTCTTCTGACTGTCATCTTCCCACTGCCAAAACAAGATCAATACAACGGCCCCTTCCTCTCCCCCTCTTAACTCTTCTGACTGTCATCTTCCCACTGCCAAAACAAGATCAATACAACACCCCCTTCCCCCTCTTAACTCTTCTGACTGTCATCTTCCCACTGCCAAAACAAGATCAATACAACACCCCCTTCCCCCTCTTAACTCTTCTGACTGTCATCTTCCCACTGTCAATGGCCATCGCTTGGCCTCGTCTAGATAGCCAATGCCTTAAGTCAACAAACATGCTATTTGTAGTTTTTTATTCGTTATTTTTCTGCTTTTTCCTTCAATGTGTTCTTTTATATTTACTTTGCAGTAATATATTTCTAATATGTATTTGTTAGTTTTAACCATTACATGTATTTATAATTTATACAAATGTTATATCCACGAGTTTCGTGGGGCTTGGAATGAAATAGGTCATTTATGTAGTAGAATCCACTTATACTTAGAGCATAACTGCCATGAACAGCTTTCATTGTTTTTTCTAGGTAAATCAAACACGCTGATTCTGATTTGGTACTCAAAATAAAGATTGGTCCACTAACTTTCAAACTCTTTTTTGTTTTTGAAAGATTTTTTACTGCAATTCAATATTGGTGTCGCAAACAACACAATTGACACAACAAGCCCCGCCCATAAATATGTGACGTAGCCTAGCTTTTTAGGGACGGAAGTTGGGGATGTTTAGTCCGATCTAAAATTATAGAGATGGGTGTCTTAAAACCCGTTATTCTCTAAGTTCAGCTTTCAAAATAATCTCTGTCTTTTCTGAAAGGTAGATAAGCTATTTAATTTTGCTTGTATCGTGTTACAGGATGTTTCATAGGCTGAACGCCAAGAAGAAATGAGCTCTAAAAAGCGTGATAACAACGCTAGCTTGTGATATAATCGCGCTTTTTCAGCTCATTTTTCTCGGCGTTCAGCCTATTAAACATTCTGTAGCATCCTCTTCAAGTATTGTTAAATAGCTTATCTACCTTTCATAAAAAACTGAGATGATTTTGAAACTGTTTGTAACAGTTATGCTTTAAGAAACTTTCTACTTACAAAATACTTTCCAGGACGAATTAATTTCGTAAGTAGAGGTTTCACTATATATCTATTGTGTTTAATAATTGCATTTTACGCTACTCATATTAATTTTACGCTAATACTTGCCCCTTTACGCATTCACCAGCAATGTGTTGTCATTGACTGCTGTCAGTTGGGTGCTATTGGAGTGTCCAACATACAAAAGAGCACAAGATAATTTTATTAGCTAACCGTCCTATCAGCCAAAACCTTTGCTTTGTAGTCATGGAAACAAAGAGCTGCCACATTATAGGCAGAGAAGCATTCCATGAAATTGCAAATTAAACTTACACATGAAACTGCTTTATATTGTAGAAATAGGTTGTAGCTTTGTGTGTGCAGTCATGTATGTATAAAAATAGTCGATAACCCTTATATCATAAGGAAAACAGTGTGGAGTATTAGCATAAAGTTGACTGCACTGGTTAAATTTATCAGCATGTCTTCTTATCTCTTGCAGGTTCTGAGTTTAGCATCCACCTTCATGCCATGTTCTTATTGGTTAGCGAATTATAGTATAAGTTCTCATTGAAATTTTTCTATCGCTTTTCATTGCCTGAATGAAAAAGATTTAGTAGCTTGCTTATTACAAGGCTTTATAAAAGTATACATGTAGTTTGTAGATATAAACTCTTCCTCACTATCCGTAGGTATGGGGCCGATGCCATGGACGATCAACTCTGAAATTTACCCTTTGTGGGCCAGAGGCTTTGGAAACGCTTTAGCAACATTCACTAACTGGGCATTTAACCTTCTTATATCCATGACATTTCTTTCACTCTCCGAGGCTATTACTAGACAAGGTGGGTTTACATACATTCACTCTCTGAGGCTATTACTAGACAAGGTGGGTTTACATACATTCACTCTCTGAGGCTATTACTAGACAAGGTGGGTTTACATACATTCACTCTCCGAGGTTATTGCTAGACAAGGTGGATTTACATACATTCAGTCTCTGAGGCTATTACTAGACAAGGTGGGTTTATATACATTCACTCTCTGAGGCTATTAGTAGACAAGGTTGGTTTACATACATTCACTCTCCGAGGTTATTACTAGACAAGGTGGATTTACAGACATTCAGTCTCTGAGGTTATTACTAGACAAGGTGGATTTGCATACATTCAGTCTCTGAGGCTATTACTAGACAAGGTGGGTTTACATACATTCACTCTCTGAGGCTATTAGTAGACAAGGTTGGTTTACATACAATCACTCTTCGAGGTTATTACTAGACAAGGTGGATTTACATACATTCAGTCTCTGAGGCTATTAGTAGACAAGGTTGGTTTACATACATTCACTCTCCGAGGTTATTACTAGACAAGGTGGATTTACAGACATTCACTCACCGAGGTTATTACTAGACAAGGTGGATTTACATACATTCAGTCTGAGGCTATTAGTAGACAAGGTTGGTTTACATACATTCACTCACCGAGGTTATTACTAGACAAGGTGGATTTACATACATTCAGTCTCTCAGGCTATTACTAGACAAGGTGAATTCACATACATTCAGTCTCTGAGGCTATTACTAGACAAGGTGGGTTTATATACATTCACTCTCTGAGGCTATTAGTAGACAAGGTTGGTTTACATACATTCACTCACCGAGGTTATTACTAGACAAGGTGGATTTACATACATTCAGTCTCTCAGGCTATTACTAGACAAGGTGAATTCACATACATTCAGTCTCTGAGGCTATTACTAGACAAGGTGGGTTTATATACATTCACTCTCTGAGGCTATTAGTAGACAAGGTTGGTTTACATACATTCACTCTCCGAGGTTATTACTAGACAAGGTGGATTTACAGACATTCAGTCTCTGAGGCTATTACTAGACAAGGTGGGTTTGGGTTTACATACATTCACTCACCGAGGTTATTACTAGACAAGGTGGATTTACATACATTCAGTCTGAGGCTATTAGTAGACAAGGTTGGTTTACATACATTCACTCACCGAGGTTATTACTAGACAAGGTGGATTTACATACATTCAGTCTCTCAGGCTATTACTAGACAAGGTGAATTCACATACATTCAGTTTCTGAGGCTATTAACATGCACCCACATCTTTAGGATTGTACTGAATATGTTTATATCAATTTACTTTTATGAGATTGTTCGCATATCTACATGTACCTGTGAGGCCATCACGAAAAGCACTATAAAGTACGCGCTCCTACAAAGTAAATAATTTGTTCCAGAACTTGTATCCAGAATCTGTACAGTAACTGCAGTATTAATGGTTTATATCTACAATTTTTTACATTTTGGCAACTTCACTCGGTTCATGTTTAAGGTAATTTTAATAAGTTAAGAAGAGGTCACTCCTTAGATGTCAATTTACATCAGTTCTTTTCATTTTTTTCTAGACAGCACAGTCCATTTTTAAAAGGAAAAATATTACAGAATGTCTTATGTCTAAAATAGAGTAAAACCAAAAATATAGCTTTGTTATGCGTATTAGGACATATTATTATTTTTACGTATTATCTGTCCATCATGGTTTGAGGTGAGGAAAATATGGCTTTTGATGGGAATAAACTCATGACATTCGACTTGTTTGTTTTTATATAATATTTATTGAAGTTAACGTGAGAATAAAGACACACAGACACACACTCACACCTATATATACACGTTCACACAGACATGTACATACACTGACAGACACACACTCACACCTATATATACATGTTCACACAGACATGTACATACACTGACAGACACACACTCACACCTATATATACACGTTCACACAGACATGTACATACACTGACAGACACACACTCACACCTATATATACACGTTCACACAGACATGTACATACACTGACAGACACACAGACAAAATATTTTATGTTCAAAATAGAGCAAAACAAAAATAATTTTACTATACGAATTAGGAGTTGTGCGTGGATGAGATTGTGACTTCATTCGGAGGAGTGACCGCATACACACATACACACACGCATACACACACGCATACAAACACGCACACATACACACGCACATGTATGTACATACACATACACACACAGTAAACCAGCTGGCGAGCAGATCTCCTCCTTCATGATATTGACCGAATTATATTTAAAGAGGTTTTTTCCATATTCTTTGTTAATAGAGGGAGTAAAATGAGTACAGTTAGACCTCAGACTTTTGTGAAAATTTTGTTCAGTCTGCCTGATGATATAGTCATACAATCATATAGCCATATAGCTTGGTGTATCGACACTCCAATATCTGCATCAATACATCGCTTTGAAGTATTTCAGAATTATTGCGCAGTAACTTATTTTCTGTATTTTGTTGACACACCTGACGATCTCTGACAGCGAACTAGATTGACAGGGCATTAGTATATATATATATAATTGAAAGAGTCCTATATGTACGTCGATTTCTCTCTCTCTCTCATGCGGTGCAATAGATATCGATATTTTTAGGGCTAACTATCGGATCGAGTTTGAGAATTTGAACCAACTTGACACTTTACATTATATGGAATTCTTTCTGTTGTACAAAGCAAAAACTTTACATAAATTTTTTATGCTATGTGGAATTTATCTTTTAGGAGGTCTACGCTATATAAGCGTCTCCTGTGTATTGATAACATAATATACATTAAACTTTTTATTCCAATTGTTTCTAGCCACAAGTTCCTAGTGGCTTTTGAATAGCTCCAGTTGAAAGGTTTTTTCTAGCATGTAGTATGGCACTCTGAGGAAGTTTGTGAACTTATTATAATTGCTATATCATATACAGCCAATGGTAACTGTAGAAAAACTAAAAACAAACAATGATGTAAAGATAGGCCCTGAGTTTATTAAAATAAATTTCCTTTTGCAAACTGAGTATTTACATGTATTTATATTCTTCTGACTGTAAATTTCTGACAATATGATTAGATATATATATATATGTACAGGACTTTCACTGACAAATGTTACTTTTCTTTCAGGTGCTTTTTATCTTTATGCCTCGTTCGGAGTTGTCGGTTGTATCTTTTTCTTTCTCTTCCTGCCCGAGACCAAAGGTCGAACTCTGGAAGAAATGGAATCCTTGTTTTCTGGCAGCTGGTATGTAAAAGATAAATCACGCCAGAGATCGGCAGATTGAGCAAGAGTTATCCTTCCTTGTTGGCTAGCAACTGTTAGCAAAAATGCCTCTAAAATTGTATTTTTGTTTTTCTACAAAACTGCTGGGCACGTAATTAATGGTAGTAATTCATGTCTATATGTGACTGTTCAATGCTTTTAATTGGTTGTCTCAATACTCAACAAAGTCATCTCTATGCAATGCTATTATGTTTTTTAGATATATATTATCTGATTTCTGTTCTGTCAAAAATTTTGGTGTAAACTTTCCATGCATCCAGTCATTGCTGTGTGGATGATGGAAACCATTTGGTTAAATCTATCATGTGTAGTGAATTGTTCTATACTAACATCTCTCACTGCTCAGACACGAACGTTTTGTCATTTTAAGGGGTGGAAAATTCATTTAACATATTCGGAATCAGTTGTTTGTTTTTAAACTTTAAAATTCCTATTTATGTATTCTCTTTGCAAGTTTCTACTAAGATATTACTGACCAAATAAGTTATAAGTAGTGTGTTTGCAATATCTTTGCGTCTTTTTTATCTCTCTCACTACAGATATTTGTATCTGCACAATTACATGTAATTGAGGCATATAAGCTATGCATAAATCCGTCTCCAACCAATTTTATTGCAAATATGCAATTTCCTTTGCAGGCTTTTCAACTTTGTACATTTATTATATCTCTTGTCAGATTATTTGATGATATTGTGTGAAGTAATTTTAAGTACCACAGGCTACTGTGGATGCTGTAAAATCTACTAATCTATTTTAGCTGTTTTTATATACAAATAAAACGAGTTGTCTGCTCGCGGGTGGGAAGATCTTAAATTTACAACAATAACTTCCGGGATTCATAGAATCTCGCTCTCATAGAATTGGCAAAAATTGATTAATAAATGTGGTGTTTGGCTCCCTTTATGTTAAGTGAGTCAGAGTTGAATGAGACACAGTTAATTTGAAAGGTTTTGTTTTAATGAACAAATAAAAAAACTACTCTAGTGTCACATGAATTAATTTAATACTAAAATAATCAAATGGAATGCTCAGCATATTTCATGGATTTAGATTCACTTCAGTGCTTTATGCCGTCCTTGTCCTGCAATATGAAGCAGAGCTAGCTTAGCGAGCGGATAACTCTGACCTTAACTAATTGTTTAGCGTGTCATCTGAATCTTGAGCCAAATCTTCATCTGTACTAATCTCCCTATTGGTACACAGTCTAGTTTTAACCTTTGTTGCCTCTTTTTTGGATTGTTTTTCACCAGTTTGACCATTGGGACTAGTTTCAGTTATGTTACTATAGTCTCCTGTTGCGGAAGGTCTGTCGTCATCTATATGCGTATAGTTAAATCGCGAATCTTTTTTATTAAAAGGTTGAAATTTTCCTTCTTGACTGAACCACGGAGTTGCAAATATTCCTTCAATTTCCTCCAAGTCTTTGCCTTTGGTTTCTGGTAGAGTACATACCAAAAAAATGAGCCCTACTACTGAGAAAGCCAGAAACATCCAGAAAGTACCTGAAATTAAAGAAAAAGTGGATTGAATTTTGATGTCTTTTCTCCATCTGAACAACCCCGTGTGATGATTCCATTAAATGACAACTGTAATAGGAATACATCGATGAAACAGAAAACTTACACACGAATACCATGAAGTCATTTACATCTCAAAGCAGCTTACAGACATTTGTAGCTGAAAGCGGATGAGTAGCGCTTCTGGATATTTAAGGTAGAAAGTTTTTGAATGCTAAGAAAAGTTTTAAAAGGAGACTTTAAGATAGGCTCACCATGGGCTCCGATATACTCTGTAAGTGAGAGAAAACTTATGCTAGAACACAAGTTAAAAAGCCAATTGCAGAATGTTGAGGCACCATTGCCTGCCCCTCGGGCCCAGAGAGGATAAATCTCAGCATTGATTGTCCATGGCATTGGGCCCATACCTGATCAAACAGAGACAATGGTGGTCGTACATACAATAAAGCTTGGTTCAATTTAACTTTCATAACGGCTACAAAAGTAGCATGGAGGCTAACAAAGTAGAAAGGCAACATAATAACTATAATAATAAGGTACCATAATAATAAGGTGACTATAAAAAAGATGGGTAGAGTTACATGTACAGCATTGCGTTACATTGGAACAGCATGGATAAGAATGTGAAATGATTTTTAAAGATACTTTTCTTGTGTCCCTTAATAGCTATAACAAAGTTTTATACACTCTTTTACATCATTTTGGCTGTTCAAACTGAGAAATACAGGAGAGCCTATAAAGCTTTTAAGAATCTGAAAAATATTATTTCTCATTTTGTGTAACAAATTGAAAAATCAGAGCGATCTTAAACAAAAGCATCAATTCATAGTAGTAGATAAAATTATTCTTAGGGGCCATGTTTCTTTGGGAGGTACATGTACTTACATCTCACAACTTATATAGACCACATTAGATTTATAGATGTGATATGAGGCTATAAGACCTAAGTGTAAGACCAAGTTACTAACCTGAAGTAAAGAAAACGATATAAGATCATATTACTAACCTGGAGTAAAGAAGACCGGGTATAAGATCATATTACTAACCTGGAGTAAAGAAGACAAGGAATAAGATCATATTACTAACCTGGAGTAAAGAAGATTAGGTATAACATCATATTACTAACCTGGAGTAAAGAAGACCGGGTATAAGATTTTATTACTAACCTGGAGTAAAAAAGACGAGGTATAAGATCATATTACTAACCTGGAGTAAAAAATACGAGGTATAAGATCATATCACTAATCTGGAGTAAAGAAGACTAGGTATAAGATCATATCACTAACCTGGAGTGAAGAAGACTAGGTATAAGATCATATTACTAACCTGGAGTAAAGAAGACAAGGTATAAGATCATATTACTAACCTGGAGTGAAGAAGACTAGGTATAAGATCATGTTACTAACCTTGAGTAAAAAAAGACTAGGTATAAGATCATATTACTAACCCGGAGCAAAGAAAACTAGGTATAAGACCAGCCCAACCATAGGCAGCCAGTAAAACTTTGTTGGACAAAAATCATAAGCCCAAACGAGTCTACTGTCTACGTCTTCCTGCAGATAATTGTCACATCGCCCTTCGAAAGAGTGAAGCCAATCATCGGGAGAAGTTGGCAGACATGATCCATTGACAGCATTGTCATACCCTAGTTCTATATAGCAGTAGCCGCATCCTATATCCATTCGACAGTCTCCACATGTACTGTAAAAGAAAGTACATATACTCTTATATTCAATGGCAACCACACACGGATTAGGAATTGATCAGTTGTTAAACATATATAAATTAGAACAGGTGAAGGTTACTGTGGTGAAAAAAATTTGCTTTGTTTTAATAAACAGCAAAAGTGTGCTTTATTTGGTATGTTATCATTTTTGGTTATTTACTTGTAATAGGCTTTTTTCTAATGTCTCCTCACAATATACCTGAAACAATGGATTCTCGGATATCATAGTATGTTAAATAAAATGAACGTTATCAAATTGTAAAACTTTCCGTTGCTTGGCACCTAGCCAAATTAATAGCTGTAATTAATAGAAAAATAAGCATAAAGCCGAATCTACATATATATCTACATATATACATGTATAGACAAAGTATTGGAGTGCCTACCTATACCAGTATGTACACAAAAATAAATTGGTTCTTATTCCATAAAATCGATATTGATGGCAACTCTTAGTATGAACCATGAACATGTATCATGAGTCACAAAGAGACACCTGCCTCTGCTTGCCACTGTCACATCTCTCAACTTATTGTACCATATCGGGCATTAATTTTACTAACCGATGTGAGGAGCAGTTAGAAGAAGTTTCATTGAAGTCGACAGCTGGCGAGTGAATCACTTCCATCTGAAAGCCAACCCCCAGCACTGCCAGGCTGATTATGGCCCCTGTAAGAGGTACATCACGAGCTACACTCGCAAAATGATCGGGTAGAACACAGCAAAGCTCGATACTTCGTCACGCATGTATTATGAGGGATCATTACTTTAAAGATACTAAAGTAGTGATTAATACAGAGGAATTAAATTTGGAAACCTTGCGGAAGATTTTCTCCTTGACTTCTGTCATTTTTATTTTGTTTATAGAACTAAACCAGCCACAAGCTTTAAGTTTGTGAGGATGTAAGTTGGTGCTGGTGAACATTGTAATACAGCTCACCCAAACTGGTGGCAAAAATAGACACTAAGGCGATAATACTTTATTAAAACAAACCACTTATAATATGGAACTACAATAATAAATAGCGGCTTATCTCTTGTACTTGGAACTAAGTCTATTCTCTGTGTGCAGGAGTCTTCCTTTATGCAATACTAAGGAATATTGCAGTTCTTTCAGCAAGTTGGTTGGAGCAGAGATAAAGCGTTGTTGTCAGCTATTAAAAGAAGGTGTCGGAAAGAAAGAGGTTTCACAGTCTTGTCCCTTATTAAAAATTCGCTGATGGTGCTTAATTTGCTCGAGTGCTTTTCTAGGCTCATTCTACTCTTCAAATACAATATATCATTTATATTTAATTTCTTTTGTGACATGTTTGAGCAGCGATACTAATAGCCCTATTAACAGTCGGCCTATCAAACGCGCCGTAACAATACAACGAGTAACGGAGTAGCAATCAACAAAAATACGATGCTAAATCAATAGACAGACCTCGGAGAGTCAATGTAATATCAAATTATCATTAGTCAGAAGAGCTCGGATGTGACATTCTATATAATAGACAAATATCGTCTTTCTAAATAAGGTCCAGCCATTTAGCATGGACGTGCACAAGTTGCTGATTGCAAGCTTTCTTATTGTAATTGAAACGGAGCAACTTGGTGGACTACGTTTGACTTACACCTTACTAGAAGGCAGCGTGAAAAAATCTTACAACAAACTATAGTTTGGAAGTTTCATACCATTTGTGATGTCTGTGCAATAGGCAGCCTATTAGCTGTAGTAGCCTTTTGTTTTTCATGATGGAAATATAAAGCTAAGACGTTTTCTAACCTAATGAAAAGAATTCATTACAAATGCTTGCATAGCGCCGCTAGCAAAAAATATACATAGAAACAAACAGTATAATTCTCTTATTATCTTACTTGCACTTCTCTTGTATTTCTATATAAATGTACATTTTCTCTACGCTTTTATCATCATATTTATGTTATATCATATCTACTGCTAAAGTTTTTAATATTTTAGCTAATGACTTGCTAGAATGGTTATTAACAACGCTCTATGCAGCCTTATTTGTAAACTATATGTAACCATACACTAGCAATCTTATAACGAAATCTACTTTTAAGAAAGTCAGAAAAAAACTAGTAACATTTAGTTTTATGTAGAATAGGCTGTTTCTTCAATGTTGAAGATATTTTCTGGAAGAGTAAATGCATTGATAGAACATCACACAGCTTGCTTGTTTGTTCATATATCGTGCTAATTTCATCTAGTCTCAGATTCACGACAGGGATCTTTAATCTTACCTAAAAGACTAAGCAGGGTAAGAGGGCGCCGTCCCATCTTTTCCACAAGATAGAGGCCAGCTAAGGTGAAGAGGAAATTGACAGAGCTGGTTAAGGCTGATAGCCAAATAGCAGTTGAAGCACTACGCACTCCCGCCATTGTTATTATGCTAGCGCTGTAATACCTGTAACATAGGCCTAAAGCTGGGTAATTACCGTTGTAACTGTTACGAAGAAATGTCAAGGTAAATTTCTTAGCAATGGTGCACAATGCTTTCTATTGTTTTGGCAAACTTTCAAAATTGGCCAATATTTTGGAATCTTAAGATGTCTGAATGCGGCGAGCGACATTGAGTGACCTTGAACTCAGACTGACTGCTATTGAAGATGAAGTTACAACAAACTGATTCTGTTCTTAAAGAACAAGTTAAACCCTAAAAACTATTTGCTGTCTGGAAGCAAATTCTTGTCTTAAAAGTGATTTGACTAATAATAAACCTTTTGATGGGAGCAGCAACATGGAATTACCAACAAAGCTAACTGTGGCCTCCAGGCCTACTAGTAAAGCAAACAATCCTTAACTGGTGAGCTAGATTAATGATCATGGTACAATTTTCCAACTAGATTCAGCTTAAAAATACATGCTCTTGATGAGCTCGCCAAATCATCATTCTCAACTGGCATGTTAAGATGATTTACAAACATTTTTAATAAAATCTGATAAAATTAATAAAATCTGAAAGACCAATGAAATAGCGTGAAGGTTAGAAGGATGAGTGACCCTACTTGCTGAGGACTGATTGCGCTATAACCCCGGGGAACATACATTGTAAGTAGATAAAGGCAAAAGAAAAGAGGGGGGCATTGTGACTGTAGGAGTGAAAGATAGCTTCTGCACTTTTACTTTCTTTGTAGCAGAGTATTAAGAAATCATCTAGCAAGCGTGGGAATGTTTCAGCCCTTCTAACGCAAAAGTTTTGCATTAAAGAGGGGAATGTTTCAGCCTATACAACGGGAATGTTTTAGCCGCTTGTAATTTAAATGTTTCACCCTATACAACGAGAATGTTTTAGTCACTTATAATTTAAATGTTTTAGCCTATATAACGTGAATGTTTTAGCCGCTTGTAATTTAAATGTTTCAGCCTATACAACGAGAATGTTTTAGCCGCTTGTAATTTAAATGTTTTAGCCTATATAACGTGAATGTTTTAGCCGCTTGTAATTTAAATGTTTCAGCCTATACAATGTGAATGCTTTAGTCACATATAATGTGAATACGATATGTATCTAAACTACATGTCGAACATGCCAGTGAAATACTACTTAGTTGAAACAAACTCCGTTTTTAAATGGACCACTTGGCGATAGGCAAATTACGGCTATGTTTCTGCCAGGAGGGACTATTTCCAAGGTACGATGTGCCTAGAGTAATCCTATAGGATAAGAATTAGTAAGTGCTCACATGACTGTGTTGATGCCTGCGAGTTGCTGAATTATTTGAAGGCCACAACCTACTATCAATGCTCTCCTTACTGAAGGCGTCTGCAACATCTGCAGGAGCAAAGGTTTATGCTCTGAAAGAAATATACAATATATTATATTATACAATTGCCATATTTCACAAAGTTTAAGTTGATCATTTCAGATTAACGACTTGAATTTTATGGACCAGAAAAGCAGACATGATTATTGATTCTGCAGTGGCAAGACGAGTGACTGACCCCAAGTGATTCTAAGTCAGGACATAAAGACAATATTGAGCAAGATGCAGTAATGAGATTGATTCTGAAGACAAGATGTTATATTCTACTCGAGTCTGATTGCCTTATACACGCACAATTGTGCTGTAGAGCGAGCGATAAACCAACCAGAACAGAGAAATAATGATTAGATAAGCTGTCTCCATCTTGATGCAATTTTCTAGAAGCTGCTACAGGCAGCACAGGGGAGGCCATGATGAGGTTGCGACAGTTCTAGAGCAAACTCATATGAGTGAGCTATAAATTGCGTGATATGCTAAATCAATGAGTTGTTAGCCTATTAGAGCCTCCAATTAGCTTATATTTAGTAATGATATTACATTAGAGAGGGCGACCCACACGCTTAGTACATCCTTTTCCGATGCACCTTCAAGTGTTATGAATCTTTACATGCAGGCTGCTACAGAGTGGCATGCCTAAGGGCTACGGACACCGGCTGAGACATAATGAAACCTTTAGCTATGTCTGACTCAGTTCATGATAGTAATCATAGAAAATGAGTCATCCATTAGTAACTTATGAGGCGCTATGAATGATTAATACGCCTAAATTGGTAATTCAACTAAACTATATTATTTAACTGCAAATATCTGATAATAAATATACAATAGAAGATGGAATGCACGGCAAACATGACCATTACATTGTTGACAAAGTGACAACAGCCTTTCAACGTACAGTATGTTATGGAGATCCAAGCTTATACATTATGGCGGAGCACAAGACCGTGTCTGGCTGTGCCAACCTTTTTCAATTTAAACACAATGCTTTCCAACCTATGTTAGCTGAAGTTTCAGAGAATACAAGTTTTGCAAACGGCTCCACGTAGAACAAGAGATCTAGACCAAGCATTGCTTTCACAAGACAAGACGAGGTTATGCCTTAGCACATCTCAAACATTGTGGTTAATATCCTCGTAAATCAGGATTTTCATTATGCCTAGCAGAACACTCATTTTTCAACATCACAAAAGACTGTCTTAAAATCTGAAAACTATCCACGTTGGTTAGCGATCGAACCCCAGTCTGCCAGCAACTGCCTCTGATTGTTTTACTTCCGTCCCTGTCTATATTTTCTAATAATTTGCCAAATTTACAAAATAAGCAAATTCAAAATATTCAGAACACGTAAAGGTTTATATGGTTTAACCAGAAAGACATAAGACAACAGTTTCACTATTGTCACCACAGCAATCTACATAAAACAACAGTCTCTTCCAAACAAATAACTTTTTAAAAAACAACGGCTTTAAAGGATTTTTTAACACTTAAAATATTTTTGTCTAAATCTAGCGTAATAACCAAATTATGCAAACCAACAAAATTGTGATAGAGGTTTGGTTAAGAATGTCCCCTCTATGCTTCAACTTACCTCTATGCTTCAACCTACCTCTATGCTTCAACCTACCTCTATGCTTCAACCTACCTCTATGCTTCAACTTACCTCTATGCTTCAACCTACCTCTATGCTTCAACCTACCTCTATGCTTCAACCTACCTCTATGCTTCAACTCCTCCGAGATGCAGAATATATTAGCTTTTATGCCTTCATACTCTTCGTCGACCATAGCTGTAGTACCTCTCAGTTTGGCTAGCACCTCTTTAGCCTCAGACTCTTTGCCTTGCGTGATCAGCCAGCGTGGGCTCTCAGGCATAAAAAGAAATGCCACAAACTGCACTGCCGCAGGCAATGCACCCAGACCGAGCATATATCTACAAGTATGTCACTGCTTAGTAATAGAGTGTGATGTCACGATCGCAAGATGCCACTAAAATGCTACTTCTTTAGTAAACTTTAGTTGCTGGCAATCGAAAATGGCTTTCTTAAAACGCGCTAAACATAGCCTTAGCTCAATATTTTAACAATTAGTACTATTAGTTGCATTTATGCAATATTATAGCTTAGCTTAAATTTAAAAACTTACAATTTGACCTTGAAGGGAATTTGCTCTAAGGTAAAATGGAGGGAAAATTGTAAGTGACTCAGACTATACCATACGCAGTAACTAATCAAGGTCTAGCCTAAGGTCTATAACATGATGAAGCAAAAGGCTGCTTTTAAACAAGCTTATTTTTGAATGATTAAGAATTTTTAAACTCAAACATCAGAGAAACCCAAATTTTTGCAACAATACTATGAGTAATATTAATAGCAATAATAGTATAAGTAATATTGACCCTTTGAAAAGCATGATTTTTGCATATCATTTGAACTTTTCATATTCAGTTTAATTGTTTTACATATTGTGTATGCATTCCACAATCATAGATACTTGTCACCTATTATATACATGTATAATGCAAGTTTGAACCCTGTACGATGCAATCTTTTTCCTGACTTCCAACTATGACTTTGGACATACGGATGGATGAACATGGCTCTTATTATAGTAAAAACTCTGATGTATTATAAACACTTTCAGACATACAGGTGTCTGTTTCACATCTTATTTATCTTTATATGAAAAACAGACCTGAAATTAAATAGCCATATTTTGAGGCCTTCTTCCATAGAAGAAAGATGTTCCAAGTATATAATATTGCTGCGGAAATGGCATTGTTTTTGTGTTTGTACAGTATTGCTACTGCTTGACTTATTACATTTTTATTATTTTTGCAAGTAAAGAAACCCGCTGTATAAAACCTTTCCCAGAGCAGATTTCTGTCAAAGTGATCTGATTTGTAATTTATGGTATCAGACGACTTGCGACAATGGCGATGGCGGTTGACAGGCAGGTGAATCATTCATATTTAGATGAGCAAATTGTATTGTAGGAGATTGGTTTTTACATTAGCCAATAGAGCTCATTAGATAACAGCATATGGCAACAACAAATTGATATTGGCAAATTCACCTAATCAATCATTAGAAAAAGTTATAATATGCATGAAGGATAAATGTGTGATTTCTGAAAAGAGGAGAAAAGAGTTCATTTACTTCAATCTGGCACATATTGTTTTTAGTAACTTTACAAGTACAGTCAGAGTACCAGATGATTTTAGGTGGTAAATTCACTCAGTAGAAACTGAAATTCATTCATATATTTCAACTATTCTACAACTTTAATTAGCACAAAACTACAGGAAATAAACTCCTAACCTCCATCCATCATGAGAGAAACTGGTGAAGAGACCAGCAACACAGTTGGCTATGAACTGCCCCGCAGCGACCATGGCAATGTTCACAGAGACAAGTCGTCCTCTGATGTTAGCTGGAGCAGATTCTGCTATATACATTGGCACTGTCATGGATGATAAACCTGTGTAATGAGACAAAACATAGAACTTCACTAGTTGAAAAATGGGAGCTAACTCCAGCATGACCGACCTAAGACAATATACAGAAATACATCATCTGAGATATACACAATTAATTAGCAGAATTTGTGTGGGACTTCAATGCCCTTAGCATGACCTTGATGGAGGAACACATTGTTGCCTCACATGTTGTTGGAACACGATCATCAAAAATACTGGGCATCATTCAATATGGTCAAGGAAAATTGGCAGATCAAATATTAGCTAAGAGCTATATAGAAATTATAACTGCCGATAAAAGTCATTGTCTAGCGATTATTAAAGGAATGCTTTGCTAATGACCTTCTTATCAGTATTGATCGTAGTGCCAGTGGGAAGGCAAAGTGGGATAAGACGTATCATCAGGAGACAAGTGTTTAAGAACCATCTACATCCAACAGACTTGAGGCGGGCAACGTTACAACAAAACTATTTTTAAAAATGAGTCATTATTTGAGAAGCAGCTTGAGTTTGGCCTTTGTAAATACAAATAACAGCATCATAGAACTATATTAATGTCACTGTTTTATAGCAGATGAAGATGTGATGTCTATGGAGTAGCTCTATCACTGTAACAGATGATGTTTTATGAGGCTCAGTCATAGGAAGTCTGTCAAAGACGATTGACTCAACTGAATCCACTTCCTTCGGGACTTGATACGAGTTGGCAATGGTCTTTCAACACTTTTTATTCATTAGCAAATGCGTGTAACGACTACACCCTCAATAGGATCCCTCGAGAATCCTTGAACAGAGCAAACGCTCATTTTAGCAAATGCTGCTTGACATTGAAAAATATTTTTGACTGCTTGGTCGATCAATTCTATTCCTTCCACAAAAAATCTGGGTTGAACTCAATGAGGGCGACTAAAAGGGCAATCAACATTAAAGGTTTATGTACTTCATATGAAATTTTCTGTATAAGGGGCATAAGGGAACGCCCCAAACCTAAAGATATATGAGAATGAAATCGAGCAAAAAATGCTTCCAATCTTTCCACATGTTTCAGTGACTATAGATACAGATTCTGCACTTTGTACTCACTAGGAGTTGGCCACCCTCTGCACTTAGTACTCACTAGGAGTTACTTATCATAGACTTCATCTTAAACCTTTTATTACAAGGCAATTTCTATAGCGCCATCTTTGCTATTAGTTAGCCGTCCTCTGCACAGCTGCGACTCATGCAGTTCTGGTTAGTCTAAATAATGGTCAAGAGACTGAACATTCAATCAGATCAAAGAGAACTGCTCCTTCAAATTTGGCCCCAGTAAGCTTCATGTTAGTGCAAATGATCATTTCATGCTGAACTCAAAGCCATTGTATGTATATTGCTAGTGCTTACCTATTCCTGTTCCCAAGATGGTTCGACCAATTACCAAGATGTACTTATCATCAGCAAAGGCCATGCAGAGAGAACCTGAAGTGAAGACAATGCTGGCGAGCAGTATGACTGGTTTACGACCAGCCTTGTCATTCAGGTATCCTCCGACTAGCGCGAACAACGCCGCTGCTCCGATAGTCGAGGCAACAACGAATTCTTGCCATGCAGTGTTTAGTCTAAAATCCTACCAACAGCAAATGTTATTTTTATAGCTCATAACTGAATGTGAACTCCTGATAAATAGACATTAAAGTGGTGGAACGAGTTAGCAATTCTTAGGCACGATGAGCAAGAACATTGGCAATAAAATTGTTTGAAAAATAGTTACGAGTTTTGCTGTAGAATCATTTCAATATGGTGCTGACATATTAGGTAAACACAGTGTAACACTAACCTGCCGTATGAGAATAATAGCACCAGAAATAATGCCCGTGTCATAGCCGAACAGAAATCCTCCTAGAGCTGCCAGAGAAGTAAATATGTAGAGAAAATGTGGAGGTTTGCCCTTGGCATACAGTTGACCTCCATTATGCTGGAGAGATGCCCAGTCATCGGACATTGTTGCAAAGGCGCTAAATCAAAGATCTACTGTGATTCATTCTGTGAATACTGTGAACACTCTTTCAACACTTTCTTGATGAAATGACAACCAAAACACTTAAAAAACAAATGCCCAGTTAGGAATGGGCACCTTTCGGTAGTGTAGTTCAGTAGCCACTAGTAGTGTTTTGGGATGATCGTAATACCACATGGCATGTGAAAAATCAATGAGAACGTAAGCGTGCTCTTGACTGTATGGAGCAAGTGCGTCGTGTCGGATAACAAAAGTGTATGATGAGTATTTGTTCACTAACATAAATATTGATGGAGCTTGCAGAGACTGAAGGCGATACAAGTGCTGCTAATTTCCAGGGCGGAAGTGGCACGCTTATAATTTGAACACTAATAACATCACTACCATCAAGCATTGAAAGTTTCCAGAAAGCATAACACAGTAAACGTGCTTCTTCATTTCTAGCAAGCATATATATGTGAGCATATAAAATAGAAAGAACTGGATGCAGATGTACATGCTTGATACAGGTTCTATCATGGATTGATCTCTCAGTGGATAAAAAGTATTTTTTAACACCTCATGAATGCTTACGAAAAAAACTTATAGAGTGAACCTATGTGTGATTTAGTTAAAATTTATTTTTAATCACTTTGTAGTGAACTCTACATGTTACGCACCCATCACCTACAATAAATTGAACTGTATTCAGATAGGGCTCAATGAGCAGATATATATTCGGACCAAATAATAAAATGAAAATGTATAACAGTTTGCAGAGTTTCATGATAATTGGTATTATTATAGAATTATTACTACTATTAATATCGCTTTTACTATCATTATACTTGGAAAGTTGCATTCAATGCAGATCGATTTTATTTGTGATGACAGATGCGAAATTGTATGAAATATTCATTAGAAGAAAATTGAAAAATGGTGCCTAGCTACCTGAAAAATCATGACTCGCCATTCAGATAGGAAATCGCCAAACGGTCAAAATCATTCAAGTTGATAGCAATTGTGCTGTCATGAACCTGTTACACGGAGGAGCAAAATTTTACAGCAATTCGTCTTGCGCAACATTCAAGCAACAATCCGTTTAAATGAACATAGCAACGATATGTCGAGAGAGATTTACCTGGTAAATAATGTAAATAAGGAGGCAGCACTGCGACTCACTCTACATTCTTATTATGTGAGTTTGCTGTCGAATCCTTACCCTAACAATGATTTGCTTAGTTCCACAGAAATAATAAAAGTTAATACGAATGCTCGTACAATTATCTTTAAAGGTATCTAGATAAAGGAGACAAAAACCATGAGGTAATTATCAGTGCTAAATTATGTTCATCATTTCCAAGGTCTGACAGTTTCAATAGATAGCAGCTGCTATCATCATTTGACTTGAAGCTGTGCAGTTTTGTGCCAGACTTTCTATGCAACCGCAGACTGGCTGTCTTAGCTTTAAAGCATCTGCTCAGGATTTATCTCTCCATACATGATACATTCATAGTCTAGCAGGCTAGCTTTGGATTGCTTCACTGCTCACTATATTCTGCACTCAATTTTGAATAATAATGAAGATGTTTTAAATAACACATCAAATATGTAATAAAATAATCTTTATCTGCAAAATATGATATGTAAGGTAGTACCTAAACATGTCACAACCAGTGACACTCGTCACTCATGCAACCCTTTTGTCATACCATTATTATTTTAATTAGTGGAACGCCCTGCGTTGCACAGGTATCAAAATCAGCTTATAAACAGCGACATGTAATGTAGTCGTCTGCCACTTGGCATTAGCCTAGCACATTGTCAATGGCTAATTTGTGTAAGCTAGTAATTTACTAATAAGAGCCGTGAGAGCAAGCTTTAATGACTTGCATAAAGCGTAGCGCTATGCGTATTTTCACCCACATATCGGCATATATCACCCAATGAATCCATCAATCTCGCATAACTTAATGGTTTAGCATATCGTTTGGGGAATGGGAGGTTCCAAGATGAAACCTTCTGCAATATGGATTCTTCATACCAGTATTTTAATAGCTATAGCTGGACCAACCAAATCACACTCACACAAACTTTGGGATGTATATATATAGATTGTGTAAGTAACTCTAGTACAAGGGATCTCTCTACGTACTTCTTTGAACCTTTACAAGACCAATACATGTAAAATATGTCGTGTATACATGTATATTTTGAGCAAAACTGTATACTGTGCAAAAATAGTCTGTATTAACATGTGAGTAAAATAATTGCATGCAGATGTAATAAAGGCTTGCTAACATAATGCAAGCAAGTAGGAACTTGTCATACACAAACCTTTGAAGCTTTCGTGGTCATAGAATAGAGGGTAATATATCCCTTACACGCAGCAGTTAACAAAGCGCTACAGTTGCAGTACAAGTTTTTCAAAGCATTTTCAAAAGGCCTGTAGAGCATTTGAAACCCTGGCTATCTGCAGCCCAATAAGAGCATAAGCCTTGAAAACAACATAAATTTCTTGCGTGTGTTTTGAATTGCTGTAAGTTATAGCAGATTAGAGCAGCTGTTAAATATATATATGTACATGTATATATGTACATATGTACATGTACATATATACATGTACATACATGTATAGTGTATACAAGAAACCCATCAATCAGCCTAAGCAACTGATTGGTTACCTAATGTCTACCCTTGCATGTCTTGCAGCACCCTCAACGATAGATGCGTCTGTCACCAGAATTCAAATTGATGAACCTGAAATAGAGTGTTTATAAGCTATGCAAGCTAAAATTTGTGTATGAAACTGTATTTTATTTGGCATTTGAAATCCATCACCATTGCATAATAGGACATCCCAATCACAATGGTACAAAATATACAAATAATAAAACACACTTCAATTGCCTAAACTGTGTTGAAGGAACAAAAACTAACAGCATGGTTGTAGCAGCGTTACATTGCAAAACAGTTGGATAAACCTGTAATCAGAAAAAATTGGAATTGGTCTACAAGAATGGTGATAAGAAAAATAATTTCAACGTTATTAAATACATATAAACAGGGAGTTTTTAAAGAGCTTCAAAAAGTGAACTTTTTTTAGCAAGAAACTGCCAGTAGGAACTTAGCCTGAATGTAATTCTGTTTACTTTAAATAGACATTTGTATTGGTGTGATTGAGCAAATCTAATACTCATATAGAGACTGCATTATGGCCTGAGTATCACACGGGTTATACATCAGACCCGAGTCAGTGGGGCTGATGCTGTCATAATGAAAAATTAGTTCGCTTTGCATATGTTAGTCACTAATACTACCATAGTTTGGAGCAGCGCTACTAGGAGGGGGGCCAAGGGCAATAGGACTTTTAGGATCGACTTCTATTAGAACATCTCTGTCATCACAAAATGCTGCATCGGGGGAAGCTGATGGCTCACCAACACTGATTGGCTCAGTTGTTACAGGGCTTCCTGTTTGCGTTTCATCCTGTAAGTACTATAAAGCTTTAGCTAAAATTTAATACATCCAAAAAGTTTACAGCAGACAAGACTGCGGGTAAACCTAGACACCAAGTTATTCATGCTGATATTTGCTTCATATGTCAAAATCATCGTATGTTGCAGCATTTATTCTCACAAGATTACATTGCAATTTCTATAATAGGTTTTAAAGCCCAAAAAACTTACATACACATTTTAAAGAAGTTCGTACAGCACGAAAAACAAAACTTACACAATTAAAATAATTAATAAACAAGCAGACACACCCAGCGTTGTCTGGGTAAATGAAAATACCACTTGAATCTCTAATCCCACGACCAAACACGAGCGAAGCGATTGTTCGAGAGCTTTATGATAAATGCATATGTGCACACAACTCACGAAAGTTATTCATCAACGGCTGTCTCAAACCCTTGCACCGAAATCTCATCAACAAATTTAATCATTTTTCAATGGAGTCGTTTAAGTATAATAACGATACAAAACACATATAAACCTAATTAAATATCTTACCTAGTCTTTGAAATTTGTAGACAATATTCTAAACCTTACCCATCTGATCAGATTATACATAAATAGACAGATTAATTTGGCCTAAAATCGCTATTAAACCTTTACTAAATCATACTAGCCGATATTTTAGTTGTATCATTACGAAATCATATTCAACGTTGTTTCCTTTCACAGGAATGTCTTTTTTGGATATTTTGAATACAAACTGTCTTGTCTTTAACCTATGCATGTTTGAGCTGAGAGTAATAAAGTCTAACTGTCTATTTGTTCTTCTTCACTCATGTCATTTCTTCTAAATTTTATCCGCTGTCTGTAGATGCTTTGTTGGACTTGTCTTTCTTCTTCATTCATTGCATCCCTTCTTGCTTGTGTTCATTCCCTTGTCTGATTGTTATAAAGTTCTTCTTCTTCATTCATTTGACTTATTCTTGCCTACCTTTGTTCCCTACTCTGATCATGACAGGCAACTCTATCCTCTTTATTTATGTTATTCTTCATTCTTTAAATTTGCTCTCTTACATTGCGTTCGAGTTATTTTTCATCTGCTCTGAGCTGCTCTTGGCTCCTCTTTTGTCATTCCTTTGGTAGCTTTTTTCGTTCATCCACGTTGAAGGTAAACAATAGAAGAAATACACTCTCAATAACGTGTGTATTTTATTCGTTAAGAATTCCGAGATTTTGCAGAAAAACTTCCTTAAGCATTTGTAAACAGCAAAACAATTACAAGATCGATACAGTTTAATCACAATTGGATGAAACTATACAGAGCCGATAAAGCACAGAGAGTGAGTATATACATAGTTATTCCCAAATGTTGCAAGGCATTTGAATGGCACTGGTGGTAACGCATTGGCACAGTAAATTGAATGTTGCGAGGGTGAAATCAGCTTTCAACAATCTTTTATCTCAACATGCAAAACAAACATATATAATGATTATACTCTTGCCTTTATTACTATTAACTTACCTTATTTATTATTACTATCAATTTACCTTATTATTATTACTATTAACTTACCTTATTTATTATTACTATTAACTTACCTTATTTATATTAACTTACCTTATTTATTATTACTATTAACTTACCTTATTTATTATTACTATTAACTTACCTTATTTATTATTACTATTAACTTACCTTATTTATTATTACTATTAACTTACCTTATTTATTATTACTATTAACTTATACTATAACAACTATACTGACTTTTAAGAGTTAATTCATCCCTGCATTAGCTTCCTATGTCAAAACCAACTTATTCTTACAGGAATAAATCATGTACCTTAAACCTGCTCTAGAGCTCATTAACTTGATGATATATACCACAGGTGACTAAACTACATATAGCACCAAAACAAATAAAAATTATAAATATAAATGACTGAGTTATATGTAAAAACTAAAAGAATGAAAAATTAATCAAAATAAAAATAAATTATTGCAAAAATGTAGCCTTTGCGATAGAGCAATCGACTTACAATATGTCAACTTTATATTAATATAGGTAAGCTTTTTATATGTTTTGTTGTTCTTATATCACATAATGTTTAAAAGTTGGTCTTCACTGGTCAGACCACCCTAACCACGTTCACTTGTTTAAGATTTTTTGTCATATTTCTTCCACTTTCATTAACACAATAACTACTAGACAGTTCGAAGTTTTTATACCATTGATGCAAGAATGTTTGCTCAGCCTTTATATTATTCATGTATTAATTCTAAAAAAACAATACCTTATTTCTACCTTTTCAAAAATACTCGCAGTGGTTTCCTTGATATTCACAATTTCAAGATAAAAAAAAAGCTATGAAACAGTGTTCAATATTATTAGACTACTATTAGAGTACAGTGCACCCTCAGGATACGATTTTGATCCATTCTAGGATTGGCATCGTATGGTGAAAAACCGTATGTAGGGGTATAGAAACCATAGTAATTATATAATGCAAACACCCCCTGGTAAATATTGTCAAAATTTTATATAAGTGATGTACATATTAAAAACTAGTAACAAAATAGCATGTTAATCTTAGTACCTATAGTTACTTGCTGAAACTTTATTGTATTTATTGGTTATGATCTGCAATAAAATGTAACATCGTAATGTACCGTAGGGAGTTCTAACCTTTAAGACAGACATACGTATAACAAACTTTGAATTATGACGTACGTATAACATAAGCTTTGAATTTACCTCAAATAAGTTTAGCTTACTAATCCCGCACACTTAAAGATGTGACTGTGTCCAACTTTAGTTGATTTTAACAGAAAGTATCAATTTTCTTCTATCAGTTGACATGTAGTTTATTGTTTTAGACGATCTCATTGTCATGATATTTCAAGATTAAAATCGGAAAAAATTGATCGCGGTAAAAACGCTAAAAAAAGATGAGGCCAAATTTGCCCAGAATGATCTATATAGTGAGACAGCCTGTCTCTATCTTTTGTATTCACATCGGCTATTGCGATAAAAGTCCAGTCCTACGCGGCTCTATTGGCATATATTTTATTTTGTATTTGCTTATGATTGGTAGAATAAAATTTTTAATCTAGCTACAAATACATGTACATTATTATAAATGTCTCCAACACCTTAGATAAAGGTAATTAAAAATTTGTCATATTAGTTTCCTCTAAATGCTGTGTAACCGTCTGAGTACCGACTCCGATTTTGCCAGTCAACAGTAATTAGGTCGTCGAGTTAACTTATTTCAGAGAGGCCTTGTATTAGCGAAGTTCTCAGTTGCTACCCACACCGAAAACTAGTTACTAGATAATCAATAAAACCTGTAATCAATAAAACAAATGTAATAAATACAGTGAAACTCGGATAACTCAAACTTCAAGGGACCGAGCAAAAGTGTTCGAATTATCAGAGCGTTCAAGTTATCAGAGCACTGTCACAAGTCCATGTATTTACTTATTTATTAGTAGATACATGTACATATACAAACTATAATATAAATCAAAAGCACAAATGACTTGTTTCAAATTTAATGCTTCTAATGTAAAGCTTAAAACGTTTTTATCAAAAAGTATAGAGATTTTTCTATCACTTGAGATTGGTTTGTTGTTTGAGGTGATGTTATTGCCAGGACGTTTTTTAGATTGACATTGGCAAAACTTGATCATTGCTGAAATGCTCAAAAGAAAAGACATCTTTTTCTTTTGAGCGTTTTACCCGCGATCAATTTTGCCGAATTTTCTTGAAGTTTATGCAAAGATTACCTTACTTTACCTGGGATTTGTTAAGAGCAACACTCCGAGGCAGTTCAATTAAAAGTTTTACGAGGTTTTACGGTACATTGTATATCACTAACGCTTTTTGAATGGATACTTATTGAATGTACACACGTATTCTGTGTTTAGGTCAAACGATGAATAGTTTTTTTTAGCTAAGACAACATATACGTTTAATTACTTACAACAATTTTTAAGACGTTTTAAACATTCAACATTCCGACGTTGATTCAACACGGAATCAACGTCGGAAAACTATTCATCACGGGCTAGCCGGGTCACGCACTCAAAGATTTTCGCCACGCAAATACAAAAACAACATGCTGTTTTTGTTTTGTATGTGCGTGGGGAAAATCCTTGCACGCGTGACCCGGCTAGCCCGTGCTATTCATCGTATAGCAGGATAAATCAAATTTCATCAAACCTTTAGAAAAGTCGTTGACAAAAATATTTTGCCGATGGAGGTAATAACGACGCTTATGAATTACGAAAAGTTGAGGTTTACCTCTATGGCTTGGAATAAAGTGATTTTCTAAAGCGATAACAACCGTTTCAGTAGCTGTTGGGCAAAAAACAGTTCATTATAACAGTGTTGAGTTCGAGTTATATAGAGCCATTTATCATTGCGTGGGAACGGACCAAGCAAATCCATTCGAGTTAACCATGTGTTCGCTATATCCGAGGGCGAGTTATCCATGTTTCACTGTATATGTCATTCATCAAGATGTCGTTGTAACGTGTATCTACTGAAAACTTTCAACTTGGGAGTTAGACAAATTGAGAGAGTAAAATTATAAAATGAACAAATGTTTAACAAAAGCATAAGTACACTAAGCCAACAATTCGAAGCGTTGTTTCTGGGAGTTAATGATGAGCATTGATCAATCCATTTTCCTCACTTTCTACAAGTGAGAAGTGAACATAAATTCTAATCACAAATCTAACTTACCAGCTAAAACTACCAAAGACAATTTGAAGCAAATGTTATAGCTAGATGAAACGATAAAAATGTTATGAAACGCTGATTGGTGATAGCAGAATGTTATAATTTTATTAATCAGTAAATGTACTCACGAGTAGTAAAAATTTTTACCTTTAGCTTAGTATATACATAGAAGACTAAAAGTTAACGATACATGTAGATTTACCTCCAATCTCCTATCTTCCTCTGCAGCATAACGCTGCTGACGCCTGTCAATTCTAATCATAAGCTGTCTGCCGCAATCTTTAACCACCTGATGCTCAGAAAACTCTGAGTCACCTTTGCTGGAAGTTGGAAGCATTATTACAATTCTAGTTTTCGTCAATAAAAAGTGTCAATGATGCAGTAATTCAGTAAATTAACGATGTCAATTAATTCAGTAAATTAAATAACGACGTCGATGCATGATCTAATTATTCAGTAAATTCCCTAACGACGAGAAACTTCGATATCACAGACAACACGTTTTATTAGCGATAACATTTATTGTGACCTACATAAAAATTTCGTGCAGATGATTGGCTAAAAAAGAGATAGTATGTTTATCGCTCGCGAACACTTATTTACGCTCACTATATACGCTACGAATAAAACATCCGCTTGAATCTGAGCATTTCAAAAAATGATCTCCTTTAAACGCTTATATCTCTGGACAGGGCTAGTCTACAAAGACAAAAATGACATCAAATTGTAGCTGATGTTTTAGAATTATATTGGCCTTAATTTCAATTGATCGACTTCTTTGACGCAATCACATCTTTAAAGCTAAGTTTTAATATGTATTTTCAACTATTTTACCGAATTTCAACTTTTATTCCTAAAACTGTATTACTTAGCTGCTTCGGTCATGCTTTCACCATAACTTTCAAGAGGCCTGTTGAAAACTTTTTTAACCCAATTCGGCAAGAAAACCGAAACGATGCCATTTTAGTAATGAAGTGGATTTTTGTTAGCAAGTTAAGAGAAGCTGTCTGACCTTCTGTTTGAAGAGAACGCAACTCCAACTTTGCTATTGGTTTAAAGAGAATGTATTACCTTTTTACGCACGAGAATTGCAGAACTGAGAGAAAATGGTCATCGTGTCTCTTTCAGGGATTGTGAAAATATTTTCAGCAAAGTGCATTTTGGTGTCTTTATTATTTTGACCTACGTAATAAGCACACAGACTGCTAAATTTGAACTCGGGCAAAATTTTGTTGAATTCATATGGTGGGGTGAAAAAATCGTCATGGTCCACTTTGCAAGGTGACAAAGTCGTATATCAGGGTAGTCGTAGCCTGAGGGTGCACTGTATTATTAGACCATTATCAGAGTATTATTAGACCATTATCAGAGTATTATTAGAGTATTATTAGAGTATTATTAGACTATTATTAGAGTATTTATAGAGTACTATTAGACTCTTAATAGAGTATTATTAGACTATATTAGACTATATTAGAGTATTATTAGACTATTATTAGAGTATTTTTAGAGTACTATTAGACTCTTAATAGAGTATTATTAGACTATATTAGAGTATTATTAGAGTATTATTAGACTATTATTAGAGTATTTTTAGAGTACTTTTAGAGTATTATCAGAGTATTATTAGACTAATTTAGAGTATTATTAGAGTATTATTAGACTATATTAGAGTATTATTAGAGTATTATTAGAATATTTTTAGAGTATTTTTAGAGTATTATTAGACTCTTAATAGAGTATTATTAGACTAATTTAAAGTATTATTAGAGTATTATTAGACTATATTAGAGTATTATTAGAGTATTATCAGAGTTTTATTAGAGTATTATTAGACTATTATTAGAGTTTTATTAGAGTATTATTAGACTACTATTGGAGTATTATTAGAGTGTTATTACAGTATTATTAGAGTACTATTGCAGTAATATTTTCCCTTTAAAACCAGTAGCAAAGTTGGAGTAGCGAGCCCTGCGAAGAGAGGATGAGGGATCAGACAACTTCCCTTAGCCTGCTAACAAAAATCCACTTCATTACATATTAAACAGAACATTTTTGACAACACCATCACTTGGGCTTTCTTGTCAAATTAGGTTGAAAAAGGTTTTAATGAAGTCGGCTAAAAGTTACAGTGAAAGCGAAGCTGGAAACCGATAGATGATAAAATTTTAGTAAAATGAAAAACGTTGAGGTGCAACTGATGAACTGCTGCTACTGCACATACATTGGAATATTACACATTTTATTGCAGATCATAAACACGAAATATACTAAAGTTACTGTAGGTCACTACAGTTAGTAAAGTTAACATACTATTTTGTAACTAATTTTTAAAATGTACAGTACTTCTATAAAATTTTGATGATTTCTACCGGAGAATGTTTGCAAATTATATAATAATTATTATGGGTTATATACCCTTCTATATGACATTTTCGCTCTACGATGCCAACCCTGGAATGGATTAAAATCGTATGGAGACAGCGCACTGTAATTGGTCAAACAGATATCACAATGGATACAAAAGCCATTAGTAGAAAAACATCTACATGATGCTAATTTCAATTTAAAAACAAGAGAAGTACAAGGCTGGATTTTTACTAATGAAGAAACTACAGTCAAACATGGATAACTCGTCCACGGATAGCTCGAACACATGGTTAATTCGAACATTTCCTTTGGTCCGTTCCCACGTAATGATAAATTGCTATAGATAACTCGAACTCAACACTGTTAATTCGAACTGTTTTTTGCCCAACGGCTACCGAAACGGTTGTTATCGCTTTAGAAAATCACTTTATTCAAAGCCATAGAGGTAAACTTCATCTTTTCGTAATTCATAAGCGTCGTTATTACCACCATCGGCAAAATATTTTTGTCAACGACTTTTCTAAAAGTTTGGTGAAATTTGATTTATACTGCGATACGATGAATAGCACGGGCTAGCCGGGTCACGCGTGCAAGGATTTTCGCTACGCACATACAAAACAAAAATCGCATGTTGTTTTGTATGTGCGTGGCGAAAATTCTTGAGTGCGTGACCCGGCTAGCCCGTGATGAATAGTTTTCCGACGTTGATTCCGTGTTGAATCAACGTCGGAATGTTGAATGTTTAAAACGTCTTAAAAAATGTTGTAATTAAACGTATACATTGTCTGAGCTACAAAAAACTATTCATCGTTTGACCTAAACACAGAATACGTGTGTACATTCAATAAGTATCTATTAAAAAAGTGTGAGTGATATAGAATGTACCGTAAAACCTCGTAAAACTTCTAATTGAACTGCCTCGGAGTGTTGCTCTTAACGAATCCCAGGTAAAGTAAGGTAATCTGCATAAACTTCAAGAAAAAACGGCAAAATTGATCGTGGGTAAAACCCCAAAAGAAAAAAATGTCTTTTCTTTTGAGCATTTCAACAACGATCAAGTTTTGCCAATGTCAATCTGTAAAACGTCCTGGCAATAACATCACCTCAAACAACAAACCAATCTCAAGTGATAGAAAAATCTCTATACTTTTTCATGAAAACGTTTTAAACTTTACATTAGAAGCATTTAATTTGAAACAAGCCATTTGTGCTTTTGATTTATATTATAGTTTGTATATGTACATGTATCTACTAATAAATAAGTAAATATATGGACTTGTGACAGTGCTCTGATAACTTGAACGCTCTGATAATTCGAACACTTTTGCTCGGTCCCTTGAAGTTCGAGTTATTCATGTTTGACTGTATTTACATGAAGGCTTCAAACAATCACTAGGTCAGCAGAGAAGGAATAAACCAACTATGCAATGTTAAGCCTCAACTGTAAACAAAATCTAGGCTATTAGTCCTTTACAAACTGCTATGTCATGAAATGTCATAGACTTAGACAAATAAGACTTGCGCAATAAGGTGCTGTTCTGAGAGACAATGAATCAGCAAGAAAAAGTGGCCCTACAGTTGAGACAAGAGTGGCACTACACTGTAAGACAAGAGTGGCCCTACAGTTGAGACAAGAGTGGCACTACAGTTGAGACAAGAGTGGCACTACATTGTGAGACAAGAGTGGTCCTACAGTTGAGACAAGAGTGGCCCTACACTGTGAGACAAGAGTGGCCCTACAGTTGAGACAAGAGTGGCCCTACAGTTGAGACAAGAGTGGCCCTACAGTTGAGACAAGAGTAGCCCTACACTGTGAGACAAGAGTGGCCCTACAGTTGAGGCAAGAGTGGCCCTACACTGTGAGACAAGAGTGGTCCTACAGTTGAGACAAGAGTGGTCCTACAGTTGAGACAAGAGTGGCCCTACAGTTGAGACAAGAGTGGCCCTACAGTTGAGACAAGAGTGGCCCTACAGTTGAGACAAGAGTGGCCCTACAGTTGAGACAAGAGTGGCCCTACACTGTGAGACAAAAGTGGTCCTACAGTTGAGACAAGAGTGGCCCTACAGTTGAGACAAGAGTGGCCCTCCAGTTGAGACAAGAGTGGCCCTCCAGTTGAGACAAGAATGGCCCTACAGTTGAGACAAGAGTGGCCCTACAGTTGAGACAAGAGTGACCCTACACTGTGAGACAAGAGTGGCCTACACTGTGAGACTGAAGGAACAGAACAATCAGGAACCACCTAAGGACTGACCTGGGAGGTGAATGAATTGTTTGCCTCCTCATCGAAGTCCTGTGGCCCACATTTACCACAGCAGCAGTTACAGCAGAGGCAGCAGCAGCAGCAAAAGCAACATCCAGTTAGAAGGCAGGCAACTACAGCCAACGCCTGAAAAAAGTACAAATATGAATTATCTGTAGCTGAGTATTGTACTGTGTATAGCTGAGTATTGTACTGTGTATAGCTGAGTACTGTACTGTATATAGCTGAGTACTGTACTGTGTATAGCTGAGTACTGTACTATATATAGCTGAGTATTGTACTGTATATAGCTGAGTATTTTACTGTATATAGCTGAGTATTTTACTGTATATAGCTGAGTACTGTACTGTGTATAGCTGAGTACTGGACTGCAAATAGCTGAGTACGAAACTCAAATACCTTAGCCCAAGGTTTCTGTAGGAGGAGGTAGGTACCAAATCTCTCTTCCCCAATCTGACTCGCTAAATGCAGACCCATAGAGCCATACTGATCATAGATCTTTTTCTTTGTATGATCTGTTAGCACCGAGTTGGCATGGTTGATCTGTTTAAAGAGCTCTGTTGCCTCATCATTTCCTTTGTTCTTGTCTGGGTGGCATTTGAGAGCCATCTGCAGAGCAAACAGATGAGGTATGATCTGTTATGGTGGAGAGAACAGCACACATAATGATGAACTAGTCAACTTTCTGTTACTATTGCGCCAGAAATAAAAAGGCATGAACTAATCAGGAGCTAGTAGAAAGCTTGAATAATAAAGTGTAATGTTTGGCATACTGAGAGACTACTATTTCATTCACTACTCTGTCTCACCTTTCGGTAGGATTTCTTAATATCATCCGGGGATGCTTCCTTGCTCAATCCCAGGAGCTCGTACAAACTTGTACCAGAAGTTCTGTGGTTAAAATTACAAAGTGAATATGTGAACTGTTTATAGTGTTTGGTGAAAATTAAAACGATCCTCTAGCTATGCTAGGATATGTAGCGTATGCTATGATATGTTGCGTATGCTATGATATGTAGCGTATGCTATGATAGGTTGCGTATGCTATGATATGTAGCGTATGCTAGGATATGTAGCGTATGATATGTAACATATGCTATGATATGTAGCGTATGCTAGGATAGGTTGCGTATGCTATGATATGTAGTGTATGCTAGGATATGTAGCGTATGATATGTAACATATGCTAGGATATGTAGCGTATGCTAGGATATGTAGCGTATGCTAGGATATGTAGCGTATGCTATGATATGTAGCCTATGCTAGGATATGTAGCGTATGCTAGGATATGTTGCGTATGCTAGGATATGTAGCGTATGCTATGATATGTAGCGTATGCTAGGATATGTAGCGTATGCTAGGATATGTTGCGTATGCTAGGATATGTAGCGTATGCTATGATATGATATGTAGCGTATGCTAGGATATGTAGCGTATGCTATGATATGAGGCGTATACCAGGATTAAAATGCATCACTACATAAATAGACATTTTCAATGGTCAGCTTTAAGTATTTGTGTCATTACGTAAGCAACTAAAAGAGTGATAACCTAGCAATATGTATCTTGTGATAAAGCAACAATTGATTTTGTGGTTAGAGTTATTCTAATTAGAGTGAAGTAAACGTTATTCCTCCTGCAGTGCAATAAAGCAAACCCAAAATCGTTAAAACTGATGAAACAATTACTAAATTATTGTAAAGACTTAGACACCCAACTCAGTACTAGAGTTAGACATAACAAACAAGTGACTAGCATGTGGTCACTGGGCATTTCCTAGAGGGCATTACGAGATACATCGAAGTAATACAAAAAATTGTACCCTTCTATTAAACTGTTTTAAAAGAAAAACATGGCATACATGTAACATACACGGAGACATGACTAGGCACAGCTTTGTGACTGGAAGTTATAAAATCATAGTGATATGGTAGATACATCGCTCATAGCAACATTGTAATAGCACTCATAGCTGATAATATCAGTGATTATTCTATCTATCTCTAGAATGCATGCCAGATTAGTCATGCAAGTGTGAGAGAAAGAGAGAAGCTAGCGAGGAGATGAATGAGTAGGGTTCTTGCAGTATATATGTACTATGGATACTAACGATAGCTGACGACCACGCTCTGCTGGAGGGTGGGAGGTCGCCATTCCTTACTGAAGGTTGTTCTGTGCGCTCCCTGTTATCTAGAACAAGACAAAATTTGTTAGTATATATCAGGCATGCAGGAAAGCTCCAATATGTTGCTTGACTCTCTTGCAGTAATCCAAACCGGTCTAGCCTGAGTAAACATGAATTAGTGCGGCAAATTCAATAAATTGTCATTAATTGTTAATTATACACATCATAAAAATCACATACATGTTTAACTGCGTTACAGACTATTGCGCATATTTCTAATATTCTGTCTATAGACAGCTGGATCATTTGACAGACAGAGTATTATGTGATTGCAAATGGTGTGCACTTTTCTTAAAAAAAGAACTCCTCATCTATATATAAATCTTAAAGTCTGTGTGTCGTGTGTGTGCAGCTACATCTAGTTAAAATCTAGGAATGAAAAATCCACATCACAGAGGATTTGATCTCAGAACCTGCCAGTCTGCGGACCACCGATCTAACCCACTACACTACAACACCCATGAATGCCAGTGATGACATGACATTCATTACATTGGTTAAAATACTCCTGCTTGAAATGCTTGAGGTTATTAACTAGCACCGTTGATCATTACATGTAACGTTGATCATTACATGTAACGTTGATCATTACATGTAACGTTGATCATTACATGTAACGTTGATCATTACATGTAACGTTGATCATTACATGTAACGTTGATCATTACATGTAACGTTGATCATTACATGTAACGTTGATCATTACATGTAACGTTGATCATTACATGTAACGTTGACCATTACATGTAACGTTGATCATTACATGTAACGTTGATCATTACATGTAACGTTGATCATTACATGTAACGTTGATCATTACATGTAACGTTGATCATTACATGTAACGGAACAATTATAAACCGGCAATTGTTTTCGCAAAGATTTAGACTACTTGTTTCCCAGGTAAGTTACTCAAATTCATTGGGTAATTATTTTACTACCCGTGCAACACCGGACATTCACCTAGTAATCCCTATAGGAACAACAGAGCAAGGTAGAGAGACATTCTATTGTTTGACAATGCATTTAAATGGTTTATAACTTCAGGAAAATGAAAAGACAACCCCATATATCATGTTTGTAGAAAACATTTTAGTTTTCCATTTTGGTCTATCTCATGCTGCAAGTTGGGTAGGGCTTATGGTGTATGCAGCTTTTAGGGTAGATTTGCTGTCAGTGATCAACCTTCTAGTTCAATTGAGAAAATCATCTAAAAATCCCTTTGACATCCAAAATCTATGTAATAGGTACCATAGAGTTATCTCCAACTAGAGTGATAACTACACGAGCGTTTCCGGTGCCGACAAGGAGCGTTTAGGCCACGCCCCTTTTTTGTGCCAGTCAGTCGTAGTGATTGACTAGATCAGTAACATCATCCATGAGAAGGGTTAAACAAGGATCATGAATTTCCAGTTAAGATAGTAACTAATGCTCATATTAAAGAAATGATGATTATAGTTTATCATTCTAATATATGTTTATTATTTAAAGCAATTCAATACCTACCAGGGATCGCTATACATATTATGGAAATGTTTACTTTTCCATATCCATTTCCATAAACATAAATATTTCCATAATTTTAGGGAAATGGATATGGAAATTTTATTTTAGAAATATGGAAATGGTGTGGAAATGGAAATAATATAGAAATGAATTATGGAAATGGAAACAATATGGAAAAGAAGTAGGGAAATGTTATGGAAATGTTATGGAAATAATATGGAAATGAATTATGGAAATGTTATGCAAATGAATTGTGGAAATGTATTGTGGAAATGTTATGAAAATGGAAATAATATGGAAATGAATTATGGAAATGTTATGGAAATACTATGGAAATGAATGGTGGAAATGTTATGGAAATGGAAATGAATTATGGAAATGTTATGGAAATAATATGGAAATGAAGTAGGGAAATGTTATGGAAATGGAAATAATATGGAAATGAATTATGGAAATGCTATGGAAATGAATTATGGAAATGGAAATAGTGACATACACGTAATCTCTAATACCTACATGACTTGCAAAGGCACTGAATAGATAGTGTTAAGTAAGTGAGTTAATGCAATCAGTTACTCATAGATAAGATAGATAGTCATACTGGGGTTGTATTACATTAGTGTGATGGGAAGCTAATCGACTGCCATCAACTATAAGCTATACTACCCGAGTAATAAAAGTCTTTGGACAGAAAATTTATTTTTATATAACATTTACCATTCTAACTTTTAAACTTCATATCATGAGAAAATATTTTTAAGCAGTTCAAATGAATTAAGCGGAAAAAGAAAACAAATGTAAAGGTTTTCAAGCTTTTTCAAACGACTACAACTTTTAAATTTCATATCATGAAAGAAGTGTTTTGTGGAAATAAATTAGGAAGAAAAATAAAACTGTAAATGTGTTTAAATGTAAAATAATTAGCAAGTAATCGCTAAATATAATCTGTTTAGCTATGATTACAATAAAAAATTATTTAATAAATAAAGTAATAAAAAAGTCTATTTTATTTTTAAATAATTATAATTTAGTATAATTTATTTTTATCTAACATATAACAACATTTGCCACTCTTTCAAACTTTTTGCTTGCTTACATCAAGCAAAGATGTCCACTAACTAGTGAACATCTTTGCTTCAAGCTAGTCTATGTATTTGATTGATATGTATTGAAATCTAATATTACATGCAAGGGCTGTTTGTGAACTGTCGTGTCAATGAATCACTCTATCACCATACAATGTCAATACTTTCAGTTGATGGCAGTCGATTAGTTTCCCATCACACCAATGTAATACAACCCCAGTATGACTATCTATCTTATCACTGAGTAACCAATGATATACAGCCCCCATGTGTGGAGCTGTATATCATTGGAGTAACTGATTGCATTAACTCACTTACTTAACACTATCTATTCAGTGACTTTGCAAGGCATGTAGGTATTGAATTGCTTTAAATAATAAGCATATATTAGAGTAATAAACTATAATCATCATTTCTTTAATATGAGCAATAATTACTATCTTAACTGTGGAAATTCATGATCATTCTCATGGCTGATGTTATTGTTCTGTCAATCACTACGATTGACTAGCACAAAAAAGGGGTGTGGCTTAAACGCTCCTTGTTGGCACCGGAAACGCTCGTGTTGTTGAAGGCACAGTTATCACTCTAGGGGGGAGATAACTCTATGATAGGTACGCTTAGAATATTGTGATATAAAGCTTATATCCCCAGGAAATGACGCACTCGATATTATGGAATAAAACATCAGACACAAACACAGCAAAGCCAAAAATAAGGCTAATCGGTTCAGTGAAAATAAGAACTTGTGCGTAATATACGAGTTTCTCATGGAAACATATCAATTGGCGGCTATCTGACATTGGCAATAACAATAGGACATAGGGTCTAGCAGTTAACTCAGCATATATCTTTTTTAGCTGAGAAAATGCAGCTGGCTACAGGAATTGCAGTACCTGACTGCTATAAATACATTCTTATCATCTAAACTTTGCAATAACTAAAGGTCTCTTAAAACCATGCTTCAACAAATTCATTTCTATGAAATCAATACTTTGATTATGTTTACCAAATGCATTCAAAAATCTTAGGAATACAATTACCAGTTAAACAGAAGAATTTGGACAGTATGGGCTTGTGAGACTACTATGAACCTAAACGCTTAACCACCTACAATAGTTATATGAGTTATTGCCTATGCGCAGATAACAATAAAGTATATATTGAACTATTGTGACCTTTCAATGATTGGCTGATAAGCTATGATACAGGTAGCGCCCTAGTTAGAAACGGCGTGGTTCATGTGAAATTGGGTGTAAAATGATATGTAGAATGATAAGTAAACCTGTAGATTTTATATCCATTTAAAATGTGATGCAATACAAATATTTTTGTGGATAAATGCACTGAAATGAATGAAATGTTGAAAGTTTTGTATGCCATATTTTCCACGACTATAAGTCGATCCAGAATACGAATCGCACCAGTCATAAAACGCACAATAAAGAAGAAAAACCATGCGAATTGCACTAGAGTGTAAGTCGCATTTGTTGAAAAAAATTTATTTGATAAAATTGAACACTAATAACAGACATGTCATTTAAAATTTAGATGACAATTTAAAATAAAAATAGAATAGATGCAACAACTGGCTAAACAGTGTGCTTTTTGCTACATGATACAACTGTGAATATGGCTGGTATGTTAACATAACATGTTAAGAGTTATTCTGATATTTATAGCATAAATAACACAATTAAAAATTTACTAAACCCATCCGTGTTACTTCAAATACACGATAGCTGAAATCCAATAAAATTTTCATTCAACGTGTCACTGTTCATTAACTTTGCTAACTAGGGAGATATAAGATGTGATCCCCACTTTCAGCCCATTAGCCCAGTTTTCTTCATTACAGTAAGAGTAAACTTTGCTTCTCGCAGTCCCTTACAAGTTTTTAGCCAACTCAAAACTTTCTTTCACTGCTCGATCACCGTTTTCGGCTGCCTATTTCAATACTCGCAGCTTGTAATCTGCAGAATACGATTTTCTTACGTTAAGCCCTCATTTTTTTTAAAGTTACCACCAATGTTGAAATTATCAACACAGGCCTTGGGTGGTTTAGTGTGAAAATAACAAGTAAAATGGTATATCGGTAATAATGTGTCGACAATTTCACATATGCGTCACTCTCAAGTATAAGGCGCATCCGAAGCCAAACTAGGAAATGAATGACTTATAGTCTGGAAAATATGGTAGTTACTACTGCAGCAAATAAACTATGAAAACTGCTAATTGTTATCAAATGGCAGAGGATAAAATTACATAGAAAATGAATCATCAGATAACAAACTAATCCTTAATTTCATCCAAAATCTAAGAGCCTCAACATACAAGTCACTTTTCTGTGAGTAACTCTTCAACCACATCTCTCCAAATCATGAATTCAATACTAACTCGAATGTCACTTACTGCAGCATTTGGTAGCCCAGATTACACGATCAAGTATTCATAAGCAGGTAGATGATTATTAGTGAGATACGAATATGCACAGCTTCTACGACAATGATTGCCGATACAGGCCTTTTATACAAGACGGTGAGCTGAGTGCTGAGGTATTGCAAGGGCAATATTTACACAAACACAGCAAAATGCTAACAGAGTTTTTATTTGCAACATATATAGCATTTTACATGAAGGCAATGATTAGTTGGGTCTACATGATTCATGGTAGTGATCATAAAACTGAGCTTCCAGCTATACTATATGAAGAATGAGACCAGCAGTTCATGATAATATAGCTCTAACACTAACTTTGGATATTTGCACAATTTTCATTTAGAAACATTTTAGTAAACCTTTAACTAAAATTTATCTCTTATTTGTTTGCGAACCCATATTTACCATAACGGATTACGCAGAACTGAGATACAATCGCCAGATTTCAATTTGGAGAGAAATGTTTGTTAATATCATATGGCTCAAAACAAATTAGCCCCTAGCATGGCGAGACAAAAAAGCATCGTGCTTCATAGAGTTAAGCAAAAAACATTTTATAGCAGAAGCATCGTAACCCGAGAGCGCAATGTATCAATTAATACATTATTTAGCATGTGCAATCGAGAAAAGGGTATATACAGTGGGTATATAAGAGTATATGGTATGATAAGCGCAATAGAATCGTAAGGACAGCGTAGCTTGGTGGCTAAATGCGGTGGCTAAAATTAGAGACTTGCGGTTGCTACCTTCATGAGTTCAAATCTAGCAGGATGTGAGCTATTAATTCCAAGATTTTAAAAGTTATAGCTGAACAAAACGAAGTACAGACACAAACTTTGGTATACATATATAATATATATAAATTATGATACTGTAAGCATATTAAACGAACAACGCCTCTGGAGAAAACTACAAATTTCAGAATTTTTATATAAAATGAAGTTGAATTCTCTGAAATATTTTAGAGCATTATATCTGATGTAAGTAAATTTTATACTAGTTATAGGAAATATTGTTATCATTATTGAAGTAAACAGGTAACAGCTCTTTCATTGCTAACTTCAACAATTTTGGCGGCTTTTAAAAATTACTCACACTTGATCTTGAAAATAAGTATTTTTGTTTTTTATTAAACACAACCAAGAAAAGGAAATGACTGAGTACATTAGTCAAACGCTTGTTCAGATGTCATAAGGCAATAAATGTTTAACTAACTGGTAACAAATTTTATTTGACAAAGTCAAACATTAGAATCTATGTCCTTCATGCCAATGGTTTAAACTAGATGACTACTGTAATGGTATTAATTAAGTGCATGTGACATTTTAAAGCTCGTAATTGCGATCTCGTCAGACTGCCAAAGACAGCCGCAGTGGAAGCGCGCGCAATAAACAAGTAGACTACATACACGAACTGGATCGAGATTCTGATCACACTTTACCAGTTAGTACCCATCCCCCTGGCCGGCCAGTTCCTGTCCTTCCGATAAGCTCTGACCTTTACTACGATACCAGTACACAGGTAATTGGCCTACGATACATATTATTACATGGTGGCAGCCGAAGTTTTTGGACCCTGCTCTGTTAATTGTTTTTTTCTGCTTCCGCTTTTTGTTTCTGTAGTTTGCTTCTGTGACTGATTGGGAGTTTCATGATGAAGTGGCTTGAAAGCTCCTGGGGAGCTGTCTTTTGAGGGAAATGTTTCTGACAACTGGAGAAAGTGGCGGAAGTTACTTGAAAATGATTTGCTAGCAATTGATTTAGTGCTGAAGCCATACGTGAAGGGTGTTACCCCGGTTGAGAATGCTCTGATTAACAGATGTCAAGTAGCTATACTGCTTAATCAGGCGGGTGAGGAGGCTACAGAGATATTTAGTCAGTTTAAGTATGATGTTGGCGAAAGCATAGACGTATTAACTGATGTATTAGAAAAATTCGAGGCATATTGTAACCCTAGACGAAACATGCTGTATGAATGGTATGTATTTTGGTCAATGAATCAAACTGATGGCGAGTCTATTGACATATTTGTTAAACGATTGAAAACACAAGCTGCCAAGTGTGAATTTGGTACATTGCGTGATCAAATGCTGCTATGTCATATTGTATTTGGGTTAGCTGATGCTAAACTGAAAGAACGTCTTCTTAGGGACCGGGCCATCAACCTACAGAATGCTTTGGATGACATACGCGCTGTAGATATCACAAAACAGCAAATGTCCAGATTATCTACCAGTGACACAGCTGTAAATACTCTACAGAATGAGCCCCTTGAATCTTGTGTTAATTATGTTCAACGGGACTCGGGTGCTATACCTAACAAGCCCAAACATCGCAAAGAATGCAAGTATTGTGGATTTAAACCATGCCAAAGGCCGATGCCCTGCCTATGGAGAGACCTGTAACAAATGTGGGCTAAAAAATCATTTTGAAAAGGTATGCCACAAACCCAAGAGCAACGCTGGGAGACAGATGAATAGTTTGTTTGTTGGCTCGGTAAACGCTATCCCAAGCAAATTGAATCTCAATTCTGTTAAATCTTGGATTTTGTCTATGAATGTAAGTCACAGGCAGAAAGTCTTGGAGATTCCATTCAAGATTGATACGGGGGCTGAAACAAACTGTATCACCTTAAACACCATCCGCTCTCTGGAAGCTAAACTTTTACCCACTGCTGTAAAACTTTATGGATACAACCATTCGAAAATCAACAACATTGGTGCGGTACAGCTTACTGTGAACTATAACGGTATCAGCCATGGAGTCCATTTCGAAGTAGTTGATGAGAATCTGCCGCCCATTTTAAGTCTGAAAGCAGCTGAACTCTTTGGATTGATCCGTCGTAGAGATAAGGTGACTTGTGATACTTCAATCTTGGACGAGTTCCCTGATGTGTTCAATGGTATAGGATGTCTAGAAGGAGAGCATGAGATATGCATCAATGAGAAAGTAGACCCCTTTGTGCACCATCCTCGTCGTGTACCTCTGAGCATGATGAATAGAGTGAAAAAGGAACTGGAAAGTATGGAAGCTTCTGGGGTTATTTCAAAAGTTGACAAACCAACAAACTGGGTCAGTAGCATAGTATGTGTAGAGAAGAAAGATGGTTCTGTGAGATTATGCTTGGATCCAAAAGATCTTAACAAAGCTGTAAAGCGTGAACACCACAGAATACCAACACTGGAGGACATTGCTTTTCGGTTTAATGGAATGCGGCATTACACTATTATGGATATGAAACATGGATACTGGCATGTGGCACTCACAAAAGAGTAGTCTGCTGACTACTTTCAGCACCTCATTTGACCGATACCGCTTTAACAGGCTTCCATTTGGGCTCCATTCAAGTGCTGAGGTCTTTGAAAAGAAGGTTGAACAGATATTTGGAGACTTGCCCGGAGTATCAGTATATTTTGATGACATTATTGTAGCTGGAAAGACACAACAAGAGCATGATAATAATCTCCGTAGGTTACTCAGAAAAGCTAAAGCAGCCAATGTAAAGTTCAATCATCAGAAAATCCAATTCAATCAGTCTGAGGTGCGATATCTTGGCCATGTAGTATCGAAAGATGGTTTACAACCTGATCCCGAGAAAGTGACTGCAATCAATGCCACGCCAGATCCTACTGATCGAGAAGGAGTACAGAGGTTGATTGGTACCCTAAATTTGCTCAGAGCTTATATACCTAACATGTCAGCCTGCATAGAACCGCTGAGGGTACTATTGAGAACTGATAGCCAATGGACACAGTCAAATAAGCAACAGGAAAGCTTTCGAATTATCAAACGCCTACTCACGTCTGAACCAGTCTTGCAGAACTTCAATGTAACTAAGGATGCTCATCTCCAGGTTGATGCCTCAAAGAGTGGTCTTGGAGCTGTGTTGCTACAGGAGGGTAAACCTGTTGCCCATGCATCGAGAAGCCTAACCGAGACTGAGTGCAATTACCCCCAGATCGACAAAGAACTGCTTGTCGTTTGGCTGTGAACGCTTTCACAGCTATCTATATGGACGCAAGGTACATGCGCAAACTGATCACAAACCTCTGGTTCATATACTGAATAAACCTCTTCACAAAGTATCCCCTAGACTACAGAGATTATTACTGAGACTTCAGCGATACAATATATCTGAGCTGACCTATGCTCCAGGGAAATACCTTTATATTGCTGACACGCTGCCGCATGCTTATCTCCAACGAATTACTAACGATCAAGCTGACCTTGAGAAGGAGATTGTAATGGTTCACAGCTTGGAAGCCAATTCTGGCACAGTTGACACTATGAGGCATGCTTATGCTGAAGATGATGCAATGTCACTGTTAAGAACTGCCCTAAAGGATGGCTGGAATTGGGCAGTACGAAGTCAGGCTTCGACACTTCTACAACTGTATTGGAACATAAGAGCTGATATATATGAACTAGATGGTTTTCTCTACTTTGAAGAACGCCTTATTGTTCCCAGCTCACTGAAAAAATCCATGTTAAAATATCTTCATGCTGGACACCTGGGCATTGAGAAATGTCAGGAGCGTGCTAAAAAGTCATTCTTCTGGCCTGGAATATCTGCTGATATAAAGAATGAGATTATGGGCTGTCACATTTGTGCAAGATTTGCTAGACGTCAACAGAAAGAGCCACTCATGTCGCATGAGGTACCTAGCCTTCCTTGGAACAAGGTTGCTATGGACATCATGGAGTATAAAAGCAAAGACTATCCGATATTTGTTGACTGCTACTCTTACTTCCCTGAGCTGAGACTACTCAAGAGAAAGACTGCCGAGGATGTGGTACTAGCGCTAAAGTCTGTGTTTGCCGTGCATGGTGTACCTGTATCAATCTTGGCTGACAACATGCCTTTTAGCAGTCAAATCATGCAAAGATTTGCATCCGAATGGTCCTTCACCATTGTCACCTCAAGTCCTCACTATCCGAAGTCTAATGGGATGGCTGAGCGTTATGTGCAGACAATGAAAAACTTTTTAAAGAAGTGTGAAGAAGAAGGGGAGGATATATACCGGCTACTACTGAGATATCGAGAATCGCCAGTGACAGGATGTTCACTCAGTCCGGCAGAAATGTTGTTCAACAGATCGATAAGAAGTGACCTACCAATCACAACTGAGCTACTAAAACCCGTACTTGTTGAACCAGCTAAGGCTTTGGCTGCCAACCAAGAAACGAGAAAGGCATGTTATGATCGCCAGGCACGGACTCTAACTGAAATGCAACCTTGTGCCTCTGCTTTCATAAGGACTGATGCAGAAAAAGAATGGTCTCCGGGTGTAATAATAGATCATCATGAATCCCCCAGGTCTTATCTTGTAGATAATGGCCACTCCATAGTCCGGAGAAACCGTGTTCACTTGAAACCTGAGCCTGCTCGCATGACTACTGTAACAGTTCCTGCTAGGAATGCTGATGCACAGTATTCTCCCACAGATAACAGTGATGTTGCAGGCTCCTGCCAAACCACACCTGAAATACTGCCTTAACCCCCGAAATCTCCCAGAAGTCCTGCGTCTGTTTCTGAGTGTCAGCCTCGAGCTACTCGCGGAGTCCTTCCATCTAGGTACAAGGACTTCCACATGGAGTAGGCATTTGGCCCACTCCTAGGGAGTCGGCTTTGACCACTCCTTACCCTTGTAAATAGTTGTTAGCTACTAATCATTTGTTATCTTTTTAACCTATACCTATCAATATGTTCCAAGGCTACAGTTAAACTATTAATACTCATTTAAGAAAAATACTCATTCTGTCAATCATGCTTAGGAAGGAAGATGTAATGGTATTAATTAAGTGCACATGACATTTTAAAGCTCGTAATTGCGATCTCGTCAGATTGCCAAAGACAGCCGCAGTGGAAGCGCGCGCAATAAACAAGTAGACTACAAACACGAACTAGATCGAGATTCTGATCATGCTTTAGCAGTTAGTACCCCTCCCCCTGGCCGGCCAGTCCCTGTCCTTCCAATAAGCTCTGACCTTTACTACGATACCGGTACACAGAGAATTGGCCTATGATACATATTATTACAAATACTACTTGCCTTACCATTTTTCTCTAATGTAAAGTATACTTTTCAATGGTAATATGGAAATAGTCAAACAAATAGCAAACAGCGGGTCCAAACGTTTTTTTAATATTTACACACAAGTCTCACATTGCAACGATGCCATTTATTTGCCGCACCATCCCACAACACGCTAGTAATACATTCAACCAGGCTTATTCCCATTCGATAATAACAAAGAATTACCATAGGTAACACTAATGCATAGCTCATCTTTTCAGAAATGTTGATTGTTAGATCAGATAGTAAGATTTACACGAAATATTTGCAACATAACAGAAATGACATGTCACGCAATCACCGTAATAAGAAATTAAACCTGGGGAGGTGATGTGGGATCTTTTCTCCAGTTCATTTTAATCAGCTGTCGCATTACATGTACCCACTAAAACATTCCCAGCTCAGAACAATCGGCCAAAATGGTTAAACAGGCATGTGGAAAAACTACTGGCTAAACAACGAAAAACGCATCTAAAATACAAGGCAACAGAGATCCATTCTTTTTTGTCATTACCAACAGGAGAAACGGAAAAGTAAAAATGTTTTGAAAAAACTCAAGAAAGACTATCTCTTATACAAAGTCTGTAAGCATCTTGAAAAGGGTAACTCTAAACCTTTCTATAAGCATGTCAGACAGTCTCAAAATACCTCTAAATCCATCCTATTGTCATCCTATTGTCCATCCATTGAAATTACCGAATGGTCTCACTACTAGTGATGAAAAAATGTGTTCAGAAACCTTAAACTTATTGTCCAAATAATTCTTGCTAGAGTAGCCGAGATTAACCAAAAGTGTAACAACTTCATACATAGTTTTGAATCTCTAGAAAAAACATGTCCAACAAGTTATGTATAACTTCTTTGTCGTGCTACACCAATCACAGGCTAAATATTAGATACTGGGTTGTCTATCAATATATATATGCACGCCTATATATGCACGCATATTATCACCTTCAAACATTACGTAGACGGTTTTTGTTAACATTTTATAACAGTTAACAAGTATGCAGTTTGAAATAGTGTATTTGATCTCTCACCATCAATACGGTAAATGCAATGTGGCGTGTGTTCAAACAAACGACTCAATAACGTGTAGGTAAAAAGAATATTCCTTTGAAGTTTCTATATAAATACGTTAGCGCATCCTTTCCGGAAGCGCTCATAGATTAATTTTCCTTGAGCCGACGATTTGCGCGAAAAAGTCTATGGATAGCTGAGCGACATGCTCATTGCAAGTTACTGTTTGTATATTTTGAAGGCTGTGATCTTTCTGGATGGCGACGTCCAGAGCCATCGAGTGTACACTCGATGGCTCTGGCGGCGTCTGCTGCTGCCAAGCTTATGTTACATACGTCTCGTGATTTATAAGGTACCATGATTACGGGCTTTCTCGCTACCAAATGAATAAATAAAGAAAAGACAACTTAGAATCAGATTGTGCCGATAGTGCGCTATTATGTACATGTATAATTGATGCACTGATGTATTGCAGGGGTATTGCATAGTATGTACTGTACATATACTTGCAAAACTGCCGCTTTAAGGGTATGCCTCGACAAACGTATAAATCGTTCAAACAAAAATATGTAACGAAAGATGCATAGCTCTAGGATCAACAGGCAAAGTTTTAAACCAACTCGCTGTGCTGGGCTGAAACCAACAGAGTGTGTTTTGCAGCTCAACGCTCTTTGTTGGAATTAGCAGTGGTAAGGGAGGAATTTTTAATAACAATTAGTACCTATATGAATATCTCTTTGTCAAGTGAAAAATGTTTATTATAATAATTATTTGATATTTAAATAATAATATTTTTGGCTATTTAGCTTTGTAACGATAATAATATTGATACAACATGTATTGTTTTTTGTGTGTTTCCTTTGAGTTAAATACTACATTGTATCAATGGTTCTATGTGTAATGATTAGCCTCTGGACCTTGAGTTCAATTTCTTCCAAGACAATTTTGATCGCAGACAAAGTGGCACTTCTGCCCCACAAAATCAGACAGTTGCTATAAAGCAAAATTCAGCCAACAAATCAATCAATGGAGATGGGCACTACTATAATTTTCCTTCAAATTGTTTTGACAATATCACACTGTTGCCAATAAGAAGCCCAAGTATCAATGCTCACAAGTAGCATTAGGGGTCTGCAACTGTCTTCAGGTAGTTATCTTATAATCGACAATAACATGCCAGTGGTTTGTTTCCAAGTGTCTGTGAACTCTATTTTCTTCAAAAGGTCGAAATAACAATTATTCTGTCAAGACTCACTAGTATACTACTATATACTTACTATAGCTCAAGCAAAAATAACAATATGCTTGTATACTTAATCTTATGTGTTATCAATGATACAATGTATACAGCCCCCACAATGGAGGGCTGTATATCATTGGTGTTATGGTCTTTCTAGGCATATAATAAGTACATGTCTATTAGGCGTGTAGCAGTATCTCTTTCTGTTATCAGGGGGACTGAATAAACTCTCTTCTCAAGGCTCTATGGCTTCTTGGCTTGCCACCTTTTTGGGTGAATTGTATTTGCTGTGTACTTCCTCGGCAAGCTGTTTTCTGCCGGCTCTTTGGCTATCTTGGGCTTCTGTTAGTCTTGTCTTGGCTCCTCTCTTTCTCTCTTCCTCATTCTTCCTCTCTATCTCTCTGTGCCTTCGCTGTGTGCTTGTCTCGTTGTCTGGCTGCCAGTTCCTCACTACTTAGCCATTGGTTTTGCCCCTCTTTTATACTTGTCCTTGAGTCATTGTCAAATGTCATTGGTTGGTTGTGTTTTACTTGCAGTTTTTGCATTATTCTTTGCGTAATATATATTTTAGATTTTCTGGGGTGAGCTAACATTCCTTACTGATCTTGGAATCCCATGACGACAAAGGAAAAATATTATAAGTCCTGTAACAAATGGTACAAAACTGGCCATAACTCAATAACTAATAGTAGTAGCATTGTGAAATTAATTTTGCAGTAGTCCTCATCCTAAGACACTACTAGCTAGCTAACTTATATGAAGCAAGAAAAATATATTATTTTATGCCATTCTTTTCGCAGCCATTTCGTCAATCTTTTCGCATAAAGTACAATATCATAAATAATTATGCTATATTTTTTTACTACGACTACAGTACAACATTGTCTAGACTAAAAGGATGTTATAAGCTATATCTAAATATACTAAATAAAGTGTTGTAAATAATTGTCTCGCTGATAACTGGTTGCTGATCTGATGTATGCTGGCTACTACTTCGCTTCAACAAGTTGTAAATCTGGCTGGCTCCTGTAATACTGGTGATATACCTCCGCTTGTGCCTGGCAGACACTGTGGAATTGCTTGCTTCACTGAATATCCATTAGTAACTGTTGTATCCAGTTAGTCTCTTCCATATTAAGTGGTGTTGGTCAATAATAATCATGATTTAGTAACAATGCTGTTTTGCATTCATAAGTTCTTCATTATAATGGTCAGATAACTCTCAATCTAATTGATGTCCCATATATTCACATTGCATTAGCTGTGATGGTTGGACAACTCCTATTCTTGACATTTCCAGTAACATAGCAATTGCCTTAGATTTCCATGTTTGCTTGTTGATGTATCACAGTGCTTAGTGCAATTTTATGCAACAGTTGTGGTATTACGAGATTTCTCAATTTATTATTTCTTTTGACTTATTGGTCATCTATCGTTTCAAACCCTGACAGCAGAAAATAATACGTTAGGTTCAGCAAACTGTATTTCAGGTAGTTTGGTTACAGCCAGTGTCCAAATTGTTACTTGAAGTCTTAATGTTTGCGGGTGAACTATAATGCACATCCAACATATTATCTGAATGTAAAGGTTTTTCAAACACATAAAATACTCAAGGTTATCAAGACACTGAAGTGGATTTCGGTTAGCAGGCTAAGGGAGGTTATCCGATCATTATAGATCTAGCATTATATGTCACTATAGACCTATAGACTCTTTTATGTATAGATCTGGTGAATTTCAGTCACACTATAGACTCCTTGATATATAAATCTGGTGATCTTCAAACACACTGTAGAATCTTTGATGTATACACCTGGTGATCTTCAGAGATATTACTGCAACCAGTGATATATCTTGTCTGTATTAAAGACCTTGTGTTGCAGTTGCGACCTTAGTCATTCATATTAGTTTGTTATATTATATGTTAATTTACAGTAAATTTGAATTATTTCAAAAATGCAAACAAGCAACCACTACTAAACAGGTAAATGTAAGTCTGTAGTAATAAATGCCTAGAATTGTTAACGACTATGCGAAGTACTCTCAGCAATTTGTTAATCTCTGAGCCTACTGGTTTTTTATAACCATCAACTGGGATTTGAGAATTTTGTTGACTTAGTCTTTTCTGTTTGTGTGGATAGCCTTGACTCACCAATGCTGCCTGCAGAGGATACGGTCCAAAAATGCATACAGTGAAAAAACCAAAAGCACAGGATATATTTCGTTTACTATTTGTGATTTAATCGAGCATCTAATGTATTCCTTAAGATATTTTATTCGTCTTTCACGGTTTTCTTTTTGCTATTGTAGCACCCCAAAGAGCACCCTAAAGAGCACCCCAAAGAGCACCCCAAAGAGCTCTGTAGTGATTACTACTAACAGAAATCTTTTCAAGCTGCAAAACATTCGCTTATATTATTATATTATTTAAGTTTCTTGTTACTCATTGTAAAAAAATTGACTTGAATACTTTTATTGCTTTTTGTTTGTTTTTAGTGTTAGCATTCAATTTAGATAATATGAGGCTGTCATAATACATAAAAAGAAATGCATCTCTTTTTGTGCATCACCCACAAATCTTTTATACCTCTTCATACAGATGATCTATCAGCGTATGGATGCTGTCATACAGGTGATATATCAGTGTATTGAAACTGTCATACAGATGATCAGTCAGCATATGGGTGTTGTCATACAGATGAGATACCAGCGTATTGAAACTGTCATACAGATGATCTATCAGCGTATGGATGCTGCCATACAGGCGATATATCACTGTATTGAAACTGTCATACAGATGATCTATCAGCGTATTGGAACTGTCATACAGGTGATCTATCAGCATAGTGACACTGTTATCCAGGTGATCTATCAGTGTATTGACACTGTTATACAGATGATCTATCAGCTTATTGACACTGTCATTCAGGTGATCTATCAGCGTACTGACACTGTCAAATAGGTGATCTATCAGCGTAGCGGCACTGCGAATAGAATACTCAGAAACAGATTTTAGCTGCTGAACACCTTTGTATAATGCTCATCTTAAGCTCATGCAGTACAATTCTAATGATATAGTTGAAAATCCATATAAAACACATAATACACACCAATCGCACTAGGATTGGCCTTCTATCACTTCTCAATTGTACACAATGCAAAAACATATTTATTTTCCGGAATTCCTCCTCCCACAATCCCTAAAGCCAATTCCTTAAACCCATGGAGAAATCTTCACTGAACAATCTTCACTAAATCTTTACTTTAGTAAGAGTCGTATCCACCTATCCATCTGTCGGTTAGTGGTTGGGAAAAATGGTGCATCGTACTGGATTTTAACCCTCGACTTTCAGCTTGGTGGCCTGACACTAACCCCTGCACCAATCATCACCCTGCACCATTATTTAGCTATTTATAATAATTGTGGAGATAGTTATTACGGATGCTTTCATGGCACACCTGACTATCTATGCTTACACTTGACTATCTCTCACAGCTCTAGACTGCCAGAGTACTAGTACATACATGTATACATATAATAACTCCTAAAGCGAATGTGACGAGCCGTGCCCCATAGATCTGGTTATAACATTATCAATATACTCGGTCAGTGACAATATCATCATATGCGCTATAATTTAAACATACCGTTTTCTCTCTATAAAAACAACTAAACTATCCTTCTGTAAAAAATTATAATTTGATTTACATTTTCCTTCCACAATCCAAAACCTATACCATCAAACTGCGAGGAGCTTCCATATGAAAGTATCGTAATTGTTTTGTGGGTATATGCAAGCCTCCTGCATAGAATGTATTCAAGTGATACAGTCTATTGAAAACTATTGGGAGTACCATCTTGTTTTGAAGAACACCAAAAATAACCCACCTTTCTGATAACTTTTTTCCATCATCCGTATCCAGAAAAAGATCACCTGTCCAAGCAAAAGAGACGATGGTAATATTAACTGATTCCAGATGATTCCATAATAACACATGAAGATTGTGAAACCTGTCTATTGCATGGTTGCATTATATTTCATAGTGCTCTCACTTTGCAGTAAAACAAAGTTAGTCTGCGGGGTCGCTTGAGGTTTTGAGGCTGACCTGCTATTCTGTTGAGGAAGTTCCTCTGGATGTTGTTTGGATCAGCCCTGTCGCTTGTAAAGCAGGCTTCCGATCATTCTGTTTGATGGAAACCGATTCAGTAACTCTTGAAGGCTTGCGCAGGAGTCAGTAGCCGGCGCTACTGCTGTTGCTCTTTGTTCTTTTTTGGAGTCAGTTTCTTGTTGCTGGGCAGTCTTTGCGGATGCGCCCCTTTCTACCACACCCCCAGCAAAGAGTGGCCTGAGGGCGGTTTTCTTGTTCCAGAGTTTGGCTTGCTGCTGGAGCCGCTTTATCTTTTTGGTGAAATCCTGCATCTACTGGGCAAATTGGCTAATGACCTCAATCTCTGCAGACTTTGTTTAGCAAGGAAGCCCTTCTTCAACAGACCGGATCAAGGGGCTGGCAGGTTGGTGTTTTCCTCCTGTATTTGAAGATAATCATTGCCAGCCTGCAAAGTGGCTGCTAGAAGATGTCATTGCAAAAAAGGGCTGCTGAATGAGTTGGAAAATGCCTCCATAGCCATGTTGTTTTGATGTGGGTTGAGCAGGTTTCCATATGCAATACAGAATGACCTCTCCACTTCCATGGCACATTGTGCAAACCAAGAGCAAGCAAACCAAAAGTTGCTCGCTTGTTCCATTGCAGGGCACTAAGCCAACTCTGGACCTGCCAAGTGGATAGCCTGAATCGGACCCTGAGGGTATCAAAGACAATGTCAGAATACCCGGTTCATTCACAGTCCTCAACAGCTTGGTTGCCCAATATTTCCCTTAGATGCAACACAGTTGTGTCTGCCCTCCAGTGATTGGCGTCAGCCAACTCCTGAAAGCGAGTAATGAAGTATTCTACATCCCGTCTCGGTGTACTGAGGAATTTTGAGCCCATGTGCAGGTTCATGAGGCTGGGGCATCAACAGCACTTTTTTCAGCTTCAACCAGTCGGTCTGTGCACGCATCGGCGCTCTTAGCTTATCTGCTGACCATTTCTTCTGTGGACCTTTAGAGTAGGATTCTGATACTTTTAAGGCAGGTCTCTTAATATACCTCGCTATCCATTTGGCTGCCACTTTTACGCCAGTATGAGTGGTGCTGCCATACCCCCAGCAGTGTTTGTCTAGGCTGCCACTTTTAGGGTAGTTTTTTGTTGTAGCTCGGGTTTTGTAATGCCGTTTTTTAGGCAGGACTCACTCTAAGGTTTTTGGGTTACATTCCGCACCACGTTTAAGGCGGTGCGGAAAGGGCTTCCAGTGCTAGTTCTAATGTGAAGCTTAGGATCGACCAATTTTACCGTTGCCACCAATGTAAAGGATACGTGTCACTACCTTAACTAGCACCTCATGAATTTGAATAAATGACTTGAGGCGCTTTGAGTTTCATACATATATTTGCTGATTTCATGAATACAGTATAAAAACATGTAGCGGTTCACAAGCAAGCACAAATGGGCTCTGATCCTTCTCCTCTTGCCTGTGCCTTTTATATGAATCTTCGCTAAGAAACCCTGACTCCTTATGTACATGTATAGTCCAGGCTGAGCTGGCCTAGACTGTCCTGAGCTGCGCTGGCCCGAGTCATGATGTTCTGAGTCACGCTGAGTTGGTCTAAACTGAGTCGAGGTACCGTCCTTCACAATACTACCTTTTGCTTTAAGCACTTTATACTTTGAACAAATTATGATGACTGAGATTTTTTACATCTTCGTTTTGCGAAAGCTTTGTTAGCAGCACTAACTAGTACATATTAGGATGTTTATTAATACATATGAAGTTTATTAATACATATGGTGTTTATAAACATAACATTGGCCCTTTCACAGTTTCCTAATTTGGGACTCTGTGCTGTTGTAGCAGCCTTAGCAGCCAGGAACAATGGTCATTTATACATTTATCATTGGTTTTTATTGAACTTATGGTTGAAAACTTGAGATAGGAAACTTACTTGGTCAGGTGACCAAGTCAGTTTATATGCTTGGTATGCTGCTGATAAGGCCTGTCATACTACCTGTCATTGCTCTGACAGGTAGTATCATCACTGGTATTGCAGGCAGTATAATCACTGGTATTGCATCGGCTGCTGCCGATGCAATGAAATCGGACAAATCGTTAGCATACTGAAAATTAATTTGAGCTGGTGGAACACATAGTATGTTGCCGATAGAGTTGACCAAGTCAATGAGGTAGTATGGGTTGAACAGCAAAGACAATATTCGGAGGAATTTTGTGCTTACACCAAACCAATAATTTTGAATAGATGGTCAATTTCCTTAAATTTTCTTTCTGCAATAAACGATTTTTACTGATAATTAGAATCATAAAGTCAGACTAGTAGTTCAGACTAGTAGTTCAGACTAGTAATTTAGACTAGTAGTTCAGACTAGTAGTTCAGACTAGTAGATCGGGCTAGCAGTTTGAGCTAGTAGTTCGGACTAGTAGTTCGGACTAGCAGTTCGGACTAGTAGTTCGGACTAGTAGCTCAGACTAGCAGTTCAGACTAGTAGTTCAGGCTAGTAGTTCGAACTAGTAGTTTAGACTTGTAGTTCGAACTAGTAGTTCGGACTAGTAGTTCGGACTACTAGTTCGGACTACTAGTTCGGACTAGTAGTTCGGACTAGCAGTTCAGACTAGTAGTTCGAGCTAGTAGTTCGGACTAGTAGTTCAGACTAGTATTTCGGACTAGCAGTTCGGACTAGTAGTTCAGACTAGTTGTTCAGGCTAGTAGTTTGGACTAGTAGTTCAGACTAGTAGATCAGACTAGTAGTTCGGACTAGTAGTTCGGACTAGTATTTCGGACTAGCAGTTCGAACTAGTAGTTCAGACTAGTAGTTCAGACTAGCAGTTCGGACTAGTAGTTCAGACTTGTAGCTCGGACTTGTAGTTCGGACTAGTAGTTCGGACTAGTAGTTCGGACTAGTAGTTCGGACTAGTAGTTCGGACTAGTAGTTCGGACTAGTAGTTCGGACTAGTATTTCGGACTAGCAGTTCGGACTAGTAGTTCAGACTAGTAGTTCAGACTAGCAGTTCGGACTAGTAGTTCAGACTTGTAGCTCAGACTTGTAGTTCGGACTAGTAGTTCGGACTAGTAGTTCAGACTAGAAGCAAGAGAAATGAGGCATAACGCTGAACTGGTTGACTTATCAATATATGTGGATCTGAAGCTTACTACCCACATTTTTTACATTTCACTTGCAATATGAGAATACTCAACTTGACTTTTTAAGTAGAATTTTTTCAAAACTAGTGAAAAGCATTAAAATCAATTTACAGAAGTCAGCCAAGCCAAAGAATGAATCCAATATCATAACGCATTCTTATAATTATCACATGTCAAGCTCTGATCGGTCAGTGTTTATTGCCTCCTTGAGGTCAACATCGAAAATATGATGTTTGGTATACCTGAGATTCAATTTCAGTATAAAAACTATTAAAAATTTGTAAGGAATAGAATTGTTTTATCTGTAAGAGGGAGAAGATTCATCGCAGCCGAAGCTTCTTGTTTGAGAATGAAGAGATATATGCAGCTTATGCAATATCTATTTCCTATGTTAGATCAGTCATAAACATGGGGTTACATAAACCTATTGAACAGTTTTACTCTGGAACATGTTGCCTAGCAATGACGTGTATAGGAAAAGAGTTTAGCAAAGTTTTAAAATCAAGTTTTAAAATCCTTTTAAAAAGGTCAAAAGAGGGCTCAAAATTTCAATTTTAAGTTTGCACGTGCTAGCAGTGTTGGCATCTTCGAATAGTTCAGTCAATCGTGAGAATCTAGTTCAAGTGTATTCCTTGATCAAAGTGAAACGGGTCTCAAACATGTGAAAGCTTCTAATTAACCAGGAATTGGCAAAAAGTTCATTGCATACTCTTACCATGTTACATGTATTTGAGACTGACTTGTGTCTGCAAATAGTCGAGGAAGCATGAAGCAAGGGCACCAAGTGTCTGATCAACTAGGCAAAGCATTAAAATACGCAGATATGGATGCTACCTTTTAGGACTATAGATAGCCTTTTAGAAGATTCGATGGTGCAAACAAGATGAGCTGGCAGGATTGTTGAACGTTGTAAAAGGGTAAACTAGGACATGGTTCACTCTGTCTTCTTTTCAAATGCTCTCAATCTAGGAATGCATCATAAACCTTCTATCTATGCCAAACTGGGAGTGAGCTACCAACTACAATATGATCATTTTAGTGCTCTTCTTGATCTTTGGTCGAAGTTTATAGTTTAATTCAACTACACCCCTCTGAGTGACTACTGAGCTCAACTACACTCTTCTGAGTGACTACCAACTTCAATCACATCCCTCTGAGTAACTATCGACTGCAACTACATCTCTCTGAGTGACTACCGACTTCAACAACACTCTTCTGAGTGACTACCGACGCCACACTACCCTCAGCTCTGGTTTATTTGATGTTTTTCATTACTTGGAAGGTGTTTTGTGATGTAGACTAAAGCAGCAGTATGATACATGTGCCAAGGCAGTCTAAAATACAATGTACATATCTATATTCCTCCTGACTAGCAATAACAAAACACACTCAACTTTTCTTATAGTCTTTGATAGTCTCGAATGTCAGGGAGTTGCAGACCAGTCTGCATATCCCTATAAATGTTTCACCATTTAAATCTTTTATAACGTGTTTTATATTATAGGTACACTACCCTTTCAGTTAACCTGCAAATGGAAACAATTTAAATTGATAACTTCTCCAAGAATTGATCGTTATCGTCAATGTAATATATATTTGACAGATTCTCCCGAACAACACGTATTTAGTTCAAATTCTTTCAGATTTCTGTGAGTCATCACAAACACAAGCATACTGTCATTGAAAGTATTATAACAAGATTAACTTGTGTGTTGTCAGCTCTTGCATTCGCTCTCAAATTGGTTATTTGGGCCAAACTATTTTTTAAACATCAAAGTTTTACTTTTTTATTCACAAAGTTAATCTGCTGTGTATTTTAATGCAACCATTTATGTACAGTATAGGATAATCTATTTGAAGACTGCTAAGTCTAGTATGATGGATTTTTTAACAAAATCGTTTTTTATTTGTTACTCAACTGCTCTCCTCTGTTTAGCTTTGATTGATTTTAAGAACTCGGTTTAACATATTAGAGCCAAAGGCATATATATATATTGGTGTCATCAGCTAGCACTTTATACACGAGCTTAAAGGCTTCAAGCTACCTGGTCAAGTGTTTAGCATAATATATTTATGTTAAATTGATGTTGTACCTATGCACACCTCCAGTTGCTAGTATATATCACTGTGTAACAGTCATTGGCCGAGCTCTCTGCTAAGTGCCACATTACAAACTCTTTTCCTTGGTTGAAAAAGTTCAAAAGCAAAAAGTTCTTTTCAACGCAATACAGTTTAAAGACAATGCAGTTTAAACTTGATACAGTTTAAATTCCGCAATATTACTTGATAGACTGATACAGGCTGGTTCACACCTGGATGTCAGAATTTTAACATTTAATCGTACAGCTTATGTTGAACAATGATTAGATATATCGGGGTGCTTCACTCCCTATGGCATCTCTTATATTCACAAATAGTCAGCTCTGCGTATAGAGAAAGAACAGTAAGTTGAGACACAGTAAGAACAAGACACCAGATAAGTTTGTCTCTAAAATTTGTCAGACGCGCCATGGTCAGTATAGAGTGTGAAACAGTATAGAATGTGAAAGAAACGAATAAAGGAGAATTCAGAATTAACAAACATCATATTGATAAAAAAAAATCTAAAGTATTAAATCTAAAAAGTTCTAACAAAAAAGAATTGTTTTTATTATGAGAAAGACAGGAGATAAATTATTTCCACTCCACAACACATCTCTTAGAAACATGCTGTCCTTTGATGGGCGTGTTTGGAGGAAGGACAGCGAGATAGTAAGGAGTGTCAGCGCCTGAAGAATAAATGATATTTTCTCTTCACGATAAATGAAATCCAATGATAACTATCAACAGAAGGAAAACATATAAAGAGAGGTTTACCTTCATCAATGCTAAGATTCCCTGAATGGCTTGTCATGCTCGTATTCACATACCCCGGGTCAGCCTACAATAAGCATCGTGACTGCTTTTACTATTACTTTCACAGATCTACGATGCCTGATGACATGTACATGGCAGGCATACACATGGCAGACATACAATTGCAGTCGTACAATTGCAGTCGTACAATTGCAGTCGTACAATTGCAGTGGTACATGTGCAGTGGTACAGATGCAGTAGTACATGTGCAGTGGTACAGATGCAGTGGTACATGTGCAGTGGTACAGATGCAGTAGTACACGTGCAGTGGTACAGATGCAGTGGTACATGTGCAGTGGTACAGATGCAGTGGTACATGTGCAGTGGTACAGATGCAGTGGTACATGTGCAGTGGTACAGATGCAGTGGTACATGTACAATGGTACAGATGCAGTGGTACATGTACAATGGTACAGATGCAGTGATACATGTACAATGGTACAGATGCAGTGGTACATGTACAATGGTACAGATGCAGTGGTACATGTACAATGGTACAATTGCAGTGGTACATGTGCAATGGTACAATTAGAGGAATCCCTCGTGCATAGTTCTCAGCTGACCAACCTTTTACAAAATACTCACAGGAACAATTTAAAATCCATGTACTGGGTGTACTATTACTGTTAGACAGAGTAACTGACATGATGTGTACTATCATGGTTAGACAGAGTAACTCACATGATGTGTGCTATCACTTTTAAACAGAGTAACACACATGATGTGTACTATCACTGTTAGACAGAGTAACTCACATGATGTGTACTATCACTGTCAGACTGAGTAACACACATGATGTGTACTATCACTGTCAGACAGAGTAACTCACATGATGTGTACTATCACTGTTAGACAGAGTAACTCACATGATGTGTATTATCACTGTTAGACAGAGTAACTCACATGATGTGTACTATCACTGTTAAACAGAGTAACTAACATGATGTGTACTATCACTGTGAGACAGAGTAACACACATGATATGTACTATCGCTGTTAGACAAAGTAACTCACATGATGTGTACTATCACTGTTAGACAGAGTAACTCACATGATATGTACTATCACTGCCAGACAGAGTAACTCACATGATGTGTACTATCACTGTGAGACAGAGTAACACAAATGATGTGTACTATCACTGTTAGACAGAGTAACTCACATGATGTGTACTATCACTGTGAGACAGAGTAACACACATGATATGTACTATCACTGTCAGACAGAGTAACTCACATGATGTGTACTATCACTGTGAGACAGAGTAACACACATGATATGTACTATCACTGTTAGACAGAGTAACTCACATGATATGTACTATCACTGTTAGACAGAGTAACTCACATGATATGTACTATCACTGTTAGACAGAGTAACTCACATGATGTGTACTATCACTGTTAAACAATGAGAACTGTCTATGATATATAAACTATATTAAGAACTGAAAACTTTTAAAACATTTTACAACTTTTTCATGGTTTGATCAAAGTTTCATGGTTGTTACCATTCATCAGGTAAAATTAAAAATTTTACCTGATGAATGGTAGCAACCATGAAACTTTAAGTTGTAAAATGTTTTAAAAGTTTTCAGTTCTTAATATAGTTTATATAAATGCTCTATTTTAATATTGAGCACTCTCTTCTAGTGAACTGCAACCTTCTTCTTCATCAGTATATATATATATATATATATATTAATGATATATAATTATATATACTTCTCACATACAACAATGCTGTATAGACACTAATAACACTGCAAAACATGCAACTATTCCAGATGATTCCATTCACAGCATGAAAACAACACTTCATACAACCATACAAACATGAGAATAACACTTCAAGCAACCAGAAAAACATGGAAATATTACTTCGTACAACCAGACAAACACCAAATTATTCTGGATGATTCCACTCACAGCATTGACAACTATGTCTCTCTCTGGTGTAGAACTGAACTGTTGTTGATAGGCTCGGGCCATCACAGTATTAGCCAGCTTAGATGTGCCGTAAGCTGAATTGTCAGGCCAACCTTTCTGTGCGTGATCTCCTGCTTTCACTGACCTAATAGAAATACCCGATAGATATCAATTTTAAAGCGAATGCCATCAGCATGATAGGTTCATAAAAGAACCAACAATTCAATATCTTCTGATTATGTGAGTAAACGGCTCGGAACAAAAAGCATGAGAACCATCTTAAAATGGACAGCAAATAAGACTATGTAAGCTTGAGGACATGATAGATATGGTTGTGGTTCTAATCATCTAGTATTTGACATTAAATACCACTTATATCAACTTATATGCTACTAATATCAACTTAAATATCACTTATATCAACTTAAATACCACTTATATCAACATATATACCACTTATATCAACTTAAATACCACTTATATCAACTTAAATACTACTTATATCAACTTAAATACCACTTATATCAACTTAAATACCACTTATATCAACTTAAATACCACTTATATCAACTTAAATACCACTTATATCAACTTAAATACCACTTATATCAACTTAAATACCACTTATATCAACTGATGACTTTGGCTGACCATCCGTGCTCGGGTCACCGGATCATCATGAGCAACATTTTTTCAACATGATAGACTTTCAAATAGTTTGAAAGCCAATAATCTAACCCGACATGACTCAGCTAAATATCGCTTCTAAAAGTTATTTTGGATGGTACACTTTCTACAGGTTTATCTGCCGTTGCCTCACAGCTAATACATTTACTAGACAAACAGTGAAATATTGGCGTCGACATATTTTAAAGATCTTAAAGCAAACAGAGCGATTATACGGTGTACTCTGTATGACAAGTCTTAAGAGCAAATATTTGTAGAGGATAAGCTCCTTATCAACTCACGACACAAACTCTCTCATCAAGTTCAGCGCTGCATCTATAGTCATGGGCGGGTCGTTCTTTATGTAAACCTCATATCGCGATGGAGAAATCTCCTTGGTCTTATGAAGGGCTCTCATCGCCATGAAACTACTGAGGATGACAACCCTGTTGGATAAGAAACAAAGGAGTTAGACGTCTAGTAAAAAATTCTGACCTTCTGTAGATTATTTTCCATTTGGCTTTACACACTTGGCTTTGTTAAGGTCTAAATGACAAATATTCAGATGAATATAGAAACAACCCCTAGTCTAACAATGGTGTCAAAACTTGTTATATTATCATAAGATCATGCGTCTCATTAACTACATCACAATTTTTGAGGCAGCAGCAAACTAATAGACATGAAATTGGCTACAGATAATTTAGTACTAAAAAGTAAGTTGTATAATATAAAAGTTTAATGAAAACAAAGAAAACTATTACAATGGAACTTCAGCTGCTGACTCGAATAATATGGTGAAATAATAGTTTTACAAGTAAGTTAATATAACAATTACTTGGACACTGAACTAGCTTATATAACAGAATATTTAGATACTGAGTTGGTTCATATAGCAGACACTAATGTCTCAGATGGCTGTAAAAATAGCAAAAACTGACCTGGCACCATCTCTGAGGATAGGAAAAAGTTGTTCACAAACAGTGTGAGTCCCAAATACATTTGTCTGCAGAGTGACTTCAGCTTGAACAGCGTATGGATCAGTGGCAGCACCCTAAATCACAGTCAGTATGCAGCAATTATATGAGAAACGAAGAGCTGTGTATACAAAATCTGTTCAAGTTGAAAAGTAACTGACACCACAAAATATTTTTACATTGACAGCAGCAATTAAAATTGCAAATTGCGATTTGAATAATATTATTGTGTAATTTTCCCCCAAAAAACCTGGTTTTATCAGCATTTTCAAACCAAGAAAATGGACAGAAAGATTCTTGATCTTTGTAAAATATCAAGCAGAAACAGCTGTGATGTTATATAATTGAAATAATAAATCATAATAATAATAAAATCAGTCATATTTTGAACTAGATTCTCTTAAAATTATCCAACCAAAATCCTTGTTCATAAAAGCAGAGCATGGGTTAGTAAGTTTTAAACAGATGACTTTACAAAATACCCAACTTTTATGAACAATGTCTTGAACTTACAAATTTTATAAAAAAATTTCTTGCTGCACACTCCAATGAAGACAAGCGCAAGCCTAACGGTGCAATTATATAGCTGTCAATCATACGCGGTACATATAAATACGACACGGTCCTATTTCATATTTGCAGAATCAGCTTCGGCTTTGCATCATGACTATCTGCCATGCTAGGCAACCAGAATGACGTAGCGAGGTGACTGAATGGAGAAAATGTATTAGAATGGCGGTCACAGAATTGCTTTTGTCTTGCAATCACTCATTGGCTAATAATCGGTATTGACATCATAATTGATGTCTGTTTTGTGATAGCTTGGAGCTTGCATCGCAAGTATTTTCTGTCCCCAAATTTGGCTTTTTGTTCTTCTACCAAAATCATAGCATAAAAATAAAATAGGATGATAGTTAGATGATGTTATAAATAGGATGATAGTTATATGATGTTATAAATAGGATGATAGTTATATGATGTTATAAATAGGATGATAGTTATATGATGTTATAAATAGGATGATAGTTATATGATGTTATAAATAGGATGATAGTTATATGATGTTATAAATAGGATGATAGTTATATGATGTTATAAATAGGTGTAAATTTAAAATGGTGTAAGTTAATCTCTAACTATATACACTGAATACCCAAAGTTTACATGACTGTTCTCTAAAAAAATGAACTCTATTAACTAATCAAGGCCATTTACAACCAAAATTTTATGAGTGAAACACCAATCCCGGACCAAATACTGACTTCCTATATAGACTGCCGGACTAGAACACTGCTATTAAAGCTGATGGAATGTAGTAACATGTAGTATGACTACATCAAAAGACAAAACCATAAATAAAAATCGACAGAACATCAAAAGAATATTTTTTTAAATAATAGCTATAATAAATATAATTCATCTTAAAGGCTGATTAAACATCTTGTATTATTGATATTTATGTTTTTGTGTGCCAAATTTTATTAACCGTTGATCATATATTGATGGCTCAACGACTCAGAGTAAGTAGCAAAAGGAACAAGTCCAAAAGGAAAGTACGCATATGTCAAGCACTGGCCAGCAACTGGACAAAAAAAATCCAAGGTGAGAATTATATTGAAAAATGCTGCTAATGAAAGAATGACTAAAGCATGCTACTATGTATATATATATATATATATACATGTATATAATACCTTAAATGCTATGCCAGCATTGTTAACAAGAATGTCAATTCCACCATGTTCTTTTAAAAGTTTCTCTTTCATAGCCACAATTGTGTCTGCTTTAGTGAGATCAGCTTCAAGGTACTTGGCTGTCAGTCCTTCAGCTTCGAGTTTTTTTCGTGCCTCCTCACCGTTTGCAGCACTCCGCGCTAATGAACCGATCAACAGTTTAATACCATGCTTTCTCATGAAACTTTCCTATTATAACAGCATAGAGAATGTAACATCTAGACAGATTTAGCATCATAGATAATAATGAAGCAAAACCTACAAGTTCCATAAACGGTCCATGTGGGATGCTCCTTGCAGAGTCTCCTCACCACTCCAAATCCTATGCCTTGGTTCGCTCCGGTCACCTGAAATGTCAACCAATATTTTACATGTGTATATCTTTATAGCATGACCTGTACAGGTTTAGGCTAACGTAAAACAAAGATGGAAGCTAGCACCAGGTTTCTAGAACTTGGTCCTTACATTAGAAGTAAACGCTTAAATTTCATAGAAGTCATCATGATGAAACCAGAAACATGGCACTGGCTATCCAAATAAATAATTTGAAAACAAATAATAATATTCATTTCAAAAGCTTCTTCTACAACAGACAGAACATTTTGCCCCATAAATATTTCTGTGCTCTGCTGGCTTCAGCAGAGCACAAATGAGGTGGTTTCAGTTCCCTACTATTGGTGTCAGCAGGTTATATCACAGGAAGCATTGAGTTCAGCGTGGATACGCTAGAAGTAAGAGTTGTCTCCACCCTACTCCTATGATTTTTTTTCAGACTACCTTATTGGCAAGGCAATTTTTAAGCATAATTTACTAATATTTTTAGCTCATGTAAAAACATTGTAAATTTTATGCTCAGAATATTGTGATGGCTTTGCTAAGCTTCCCTAATTGTCACATGTGTTCAGCTATTCTCAGATTAGCCGTGTAATTCAGAAGCACTTGTAAGCACTTGCTATATAAGCAACTGCACCTCATTGTTAGGGGGAGAACAAAAACCACAGAGCAAGGAATTGGGAACTACAAAGCCATGAACTAGAAGGCAAAGAATTCCTTATCACTGTAAAGAACCGTGTGGTAACATTAATTTACCTCTGCACTGTTGTCGGTAATTGATAATATTGGATTATCCTACCAATCACTTTATAAGTATTAAGAATGGCTCTGTTTATTGAACGCAGATGGGCTACTGTAAGTAGTTATTGCTAATAGCTCTTAGTTAAGGTCTCTTGTTTATTGACTGTTTTAATCAATTTATCGTGCTGATTAATGTAACTAAGGTCCTACAGTTGAACTGTTTAGATGCTGCAATTTAGAACTAAAATTTTAAAGAAAATGAGATTCCTAAAATGAAGAATTTCAAGAGGCTTTTCCGTAACCCTTTGTTTATTTTAAGAACAAGAAACGGATATAATAGACATACCTTTAGACTTAATTATAAGAATAGAAAGTAAATGTCTTAAGACTTAAAATATAGTCAGTTAATCTCAGTAATCAACCCTTCCGCACACTCTGCTGACACGTCTGTCTGCCATGATGAAGCTGTGTTGAAAGAGTGAAGAATATGAGTGAATATTCATCATTTTATATCAATTCAGATTTAGCCTTAGTGTTCCCGGACACTATCTGTTTCACGATTTGGTGGTGGATCTTGTAGTTTTGGGAGTTTCGAGCTACTTGTTTTACATCAGCGGAGATTTCAACATGTGTAATCTCTAATCATAATATCAAGCCTGATGTAGGTTGGTATCAAATATGGATTTTAATATCGCATGACGCTAATTGTCATAGTCTGTGCTATGACTACAATCTTTCGGCAATTATCTGAGATTTCCTTATGCCAATTTCTCAATGTCCTAATAGGACAATGGGTAGGTTGAATGTAAAAGTTGGCTTGTAATGGTGATCATCTAATGTCCGAAATTTGTAGAATCCATGAGAATCTGTTATGAAATTTGCAATGGTGCTGTAATTTGTTCTTCTCTCAATGTTTATCTGTACATGGCTGATATCACATAGAACAGCAGCTTTTTGTATATAGATATGTATTGTTGTGGAAGTCGGCGCTGACTAGCCATTTGCAAGTGGGTTTTGTGTACAAGTTGTCTTATACCGAATGAGTAATAGCTCTCATGCACAACTGTAATTGTTGCAAGCAAGGTGTCTGGTGAATAATGGCTCTTTATTTACACAAGCTCTATAAGCACGAAAAGATAGAACAATTAGATACAATTCACTACAATCAAGTGTAATGCTGAAATGAGTTATAAATAATAAATACTCAAACAGTTACACTTGTAAATGAACATAAATGTTAAGATATGTATACACAAAGCTGCACAAAGGTAGGTTAATGTTACCACGCTGTTCCTAATGCAGATTAAGAACGTAATTCTCATTCCTTAGTTCTGTCATTCGTAGTCTGTGTATCACTTGCTCTGTGGTCTTTGTTTTCCCTCACTAGGGTATCTTCTTTGTTGCATATCCTTACCCCTCCTGCTTAACACTGGAGCACCTTTGCTTATATATCAAGGGCTGGGTGTTAATCCATGGGCTTTCTGCGCAAGCTGGCTTTTGGGCTAATCCGAGAATATTTGAACACTTATGATAATTAGAAAAAGCTCAGCTCAGTAAATCCATCACATTCTGCACCCCTAGATGCGGTGCTAACATCCAAATATTGGCTTATCAGCGTCGATAAGGCAGTTATGGATTTAGCTCTAATAGTGACAACCCTTTTGCAACCTTAAGTTACAATTCTTAGTTGTCTTCATAGCACAACATATTTCTTGTTCAACTAGGATGTTGTTAGAGTGTTCTTTTGGCCCGAGACAAAGTGATACTTCAAGTCATCATATTTGAGAAGCAGTTTCATGTAGCAGCATTGCATTTCATTCCTTTCTTGGACAACTTCATCAAGGCAAGATTCCAGTGTATATTTGTAGTCATGAGGTTGCTTTGCATATTTTTTAGCATGCATCTGATAGGCTGTTGCAGGTGTATGAGTAGCTTTGCTACTCGAATACAATCTGTTGCTTTCAGCTGTGCTAGCAGTCCAATGCTTGCCAAAGTTACTGGTTGCTCCACAATGCTGTACCTTCCTTGTGAAAGGACTCTATTGCCGTAAGAGTTATGCCCAGCATGATTTCGTGGGTGTCTCTTGCAATGTGGGCCTTGACTGGCATTGATCTTCTTTAGCCACAACCGTCCTTTGCTGATGCAGATTGAAGCCGTTTATCTGAACCGTCATGCAGCTGCTGCTCAACCATTCCCGGAACATCTAGTGTCGAGGTAGCGGCTGCAAGATTGATGCAGGGTTTCTCTGCATCAACTTTGGTACTGTAATCAGAAATATTACTTACAGACCTTTTAGTATGACAAGAACTGTACACAGACAAGGGAAGCGAAACTGTTGTCTTATTGAAATGTTGTGAATGAGGCAACTTACCAGTACTGTCCGCAGTGCTTACCCTTGTTCTTTTACTATTGCATGGTCTATCCGATTTGTTGTATCTGGTATAGGACACAAGTTTTACCACTTTAATCTTAGGAGCTTTATCGCTTTTCCTGATTAGGGCCTATGGATGGCTGTGACCCCTTCTTAGGTACCGTATAACTCCTTATGTGAGGAGTCTCCACATCGGAGCAACGTTTGGCCCTCCGATATTTGTTGCCATTGGCTTTGTTATCGCTTTGTCTCCTTTGCTCCAGAGCAGCAATTCTGGCAGACTGATCTTTTATCAGCTTAGTCTGTTTGGCCCTTTCTAGTGAAATTGAACGTAGCAAAACAGTTAGGTTTGTCTTATCGTAGTCAGTGTAGGTTTCGCTCATATTTTCTATTTGGGTAACTTTAGAAAGATCTGCCGTCCTTACTGTTCGTACTGGTTGATGCCCAGCTAATTCATTATCTGCTAGAGACAATATGCGATTGCTGGCAGCCTGTCTGTCCTGCAGTTCCAGCACATATTTCTGGAACGCATCATCAATGAAGGTTGCCCCATCGATGTGTACTGATGTATCGGAGTGCTTGACCTGCTTTGGCTGTTTCTCAGCAATATCATTAAATAGATTAGTCATGTCCCAGAATGGGTTACTGATCGGCAAGAATGCATTAGTAGACATTCTGTTATCTATGCCTTGAGCCATTTCTTTCCAGAGAGCTGTTCAACAATTACTAGGTTGTGCGTACAGCTAAACTTTCAGTAGCAACAGGATTACAGAAATCCCACTGCTGCCACCAATGTTGTGGAAGTTAGCGCTGACTAGCCACTTGCAAGTGGGTTCTGCACACAAGTTGTCTTACACCGAATGAGTAAAAGCTCTCGCGCACAACTGTAATTGTGGCAAGCAAGATGTCTGGGGAATAATGGCTTTTTATTTACACAAGCTCTATAAGCATGAAAAGGTAGAACAATTATATACAATTCACTACGATCAAGCGTAATGCTGAAATGAGTTACAAATAATAAATACTCAAACAGTTACACTTGTAAATGTAAGAATGTTAAGATATATATGTTACAAAGATATACAAAGCTGCACAAAGGTAGGTTAATGCTACCACCCTGTTTTTATTCAAGATTAAGAACGTAATTCTCAGTCCTTAGTTTCGTCGTTCGTAGTCTGTATCACCTGCTCTGTGCTCTTTGTTCTCCCCCTTAACACTGAAGCACCTTTGCTTATATAGCAAGGGCTGAGTGTTAATCAACGGGCTTTCCACGCAAGCTGGCTTTTAAATTATAGGGCTAATCTGAGAATAGCTGAATGCTTATGGTAATTAAAGCAGCTCAGCTTAATAAATCCATCACAGTATATCTATATACATATCTTTGATATTCTTGCATTTACAAGTGAAGTGTTTGAGTATTTATTATTTGTTAACTCATTTCAGCATTACGCTTGGTTGCATCAAATTGTATCTAAATGTTTTGTCCTTTAATGCTGATAGAGCTTGAGTAATAAAAAGTCATACTGATACCCCAGTCGCAACAATTAGTTGTGCATGAGAACTGTTACTCATTCAGTATAAGACAACTTGTACGCAGAACCCACTTGCAAGTGGCTAGTCAGCACTCACTTCCACAACAATATTCATGATATTACGCAATTACTGAAAAATTATTTGAAATAATAAAACAAATACTAACCACTGCAACCTTCGACATGATTTTTGCTCACCGCCGTAGCAACTTTTAAAGCTGATAGGCGCTGCGACTATAGATCTATACTATTAATACCTTGACATGCTTACGCAAAAACCGTACATACCTAATCCGCTTGTTTTAGTCTTAGTCGTTGTATAAGTAGCATATCGTAGCAGTCGAGTTATAAGTAGCAGTGGCGATTTGGTTAAACATTTACTGAATACTTAAATTTAAGGCTAAGCTCCGTTTATTACGCAAGTGGAAAGTACAAAATTATAGCCGAGTTTCTAGTAGTTTTAATAGACGTACGCTATTCTCATGGCGACGACACACTGCATGTACATACATAATTATGTTTGTACAAGTAACATTGCAAGAGGGGTCAGGGACGTATCTCGTTGCCGATTTGCAAAACTAACAGCCGAACCACACCCATTCGTCAGTCATCCCACAAAATACATTGCTCGTCATGTCCAAAATCGCACTGGTTAGTACAGTTTTAAAGCAGACTTTTGGATATAGCATAGATCACTCGTTGTTTTTGAGATGTATCGATTTAGATAATGTCAATTATGAGATTTATACAAACTGCTGAGTACCACCTAGTGATGAGGATGCGTTCATGGTGATTGCCTTCCCTTTTTATTTCTACTCTGTTATGTGTTATACAGATATCATTACGCTACTTATTATACCACTACCTAAAAGTTATATTTTGTGTAGCTATCCACTATTATCCTGCAACAATTATGCAGGACATTTACGACTTTCTTTATGATATAACCAATCATACTACTTTGTTCAGGCAACTTTTTTCTGTTGTAATCAAATGCATTGCTTTGTTTTGTAAATTATAAATAGCTAGGCACTTTTTTATTTCACACTTAAACTCATGTGAAGAACAGAATACATCTGTGAAACATTAACTCTTCAGCATGGTTTCTTCATCTGGTCAACAAGCTTATTATCAAATTGTTAGCTTACGGAACAGCAGCCTAGAATTCAGCACTAACATCGGTGAATAATTAGTTGCTAGCATAAAACTCAACACCATGATAAGAGTTAGGTATTGTCACGTAACTAGCACCAGCATCTTCCGATCAATATCAGCAAAAGGTTTGATTATGTGATATAATCTAACACCGTCTTAAAACAGCACCAGCATAAACCTGCCTTGTGTGGCTATCTGCGTTCTTTTTTCATGAATTGAGCCTAAGCTCATTTTGCTTCACATGAATCCAGAATTGACTAATCAATTTGTTTCTTGACCGAGAGAGTTACCCCTCCCTGACATTAGGATTGTCAAAAGCGCACAGTCGCTTACTGTGCTAAATAAATAAGTCGGCATTTTGTTAGTTTACTACGTTGCTAGCAGTGGTAAAGTTTCAATTGTAAAGAACAGCAACAAGCATCGACAATGCCTCGAAGAACAAAACACACGCCCACATCATGGCCACCAATAAAGCTGAATCACAAAATAGAAAAGAGCCAATAACTCTACACATTTGTGATCAGAGCTGATAAACTTGAAGCCAGCTAATTGGATGAATTAGCTGGCCTAATTCATCCAATGTTCCAGGATATAGTGGAAGACAACCAATGGAACAGCGGAGAGACATTACTACATTTGAGAGCTAGTCTGAAAGGACCAGCTTCTGACATACAAGGAAGACAAACCCTTGTTGAGGTGTTCAATGGCTTAAAGGGTGTTATAGACTGACAATTCACCAGGCAAGACGCCAGTTGAATGCAATGAGATTGAGAAGTAAACAAAACCCACATGACTTTAGGGTGGATATTACCAAACTGGCTGATACAGGTTACCTCAAACAGGATGCTTGCTCCCAAATAGAAACAGCAGTGGAGAAATTTTCTAATGGGCTCAACCACATCAGAATAAAGTAGCGAATGTTAGCTAACCGATTTAGAACTATGAAAAAAGCCATAGTCATTACTGAGGAGTTTCTACAGCTAGAAACCAAGCTTTACATCAACCATGTTGAACCTTGGAAAAAGAGATGACTCTTCTAGCACCTGTCTTCCACGCCATTGAACAATCAGCACTGCCTCAGCAGCCGTATTGGATAGAGATCTTCATAAAAATAGGATTATTCTCATCACGGATTAGCCACAGATTGACTAGCCAAACCAACTAAACTAGCAGTACCCCGTAGAATTGGACTGCGTCACCACTCGCAAAATGGCACCCCACCAGAAAAACAGCAAGTTGGCCGAAAGTTTACGAAAAATGGCTACTTTCCAGCTCAGTAACAGGTTCTGCTTGGTATGGATCGAAATGAACCTCTGGAATCAAAACAACCACCTAGGAAACTTGACCTACTTTTTCCTATGTCTACTCAATCAGATCTACATCATGAAGCTGAATCAAAGAGTTGTCTATAAATCTCTGGTAAACTTGAAGGTTGAAAATCTGTTTACTATCTACTAGACACTGGAGCTGGCGACTAAAAGCAACTTAAACAAACTTCTTACTTACATCTGAGACCATTTAGAACCAAGAAAGTAACAGCTTTCATGCCTGATAGCAGTAGCATCCTACTTTATGAACTGATTACCCCATAATATAGACTACGCAGTGTTTCAGCAGAAATCTTTTTCTGCACTGCTAACATCACAAAATATATCATTATTGGAATAGCATTCTTTGCCAACAACTGAAGCCAGCTTTTGCTAGATAACGATATCTTAAGGATGGATGAATACTTCTTCACCTGTACTCGACAAGCACGGAGAAGCAGTCAGCTCCAAAATACAGATAACAACACCTATTTGTATGCCAACTAACTCATAATAGCAGCTTAAATCACAAAGCCATCACAAAGAGAGCTGGAAGATGGAAGTTGTCAAACACTACAATGATGACCATGACCTGGGACTGAGAGTTGCTTTCACACTCATGCAAGTTTTTGAAACAAGAACATTATAGGGAGATGCATCAGCTCTAACTCAACCCTAATTGACATTCATCCAGGCAATAATGTTGAATTCTATTTGCATCGAAAAAGACGTGATCATCACTGATCCTGCATTCAATGATCAAACCACTAAAATTCTCAAAATCTAACACCAGCTGGCAGTCAGTCATAGGTTCCCCCACAAGTGCAAAATCTAATCAGAAAACCAATTAACAAATATGCAGCTGCTGACCAGCAACAGATGATCACTTAGCGCAAAGGAAGATAACATAGGAGTAACAGAGCTAGTATGACATAGGGTTTCTACCCTACCAGGCACTCAGCTCATCAAGAAGGCACCTAGAAGGCTAAGCACGCAGAAAGCTCAAAAGTTGAATGATGAGTACATAGATTATTGCGATGAAAACTGCTTGAACCAGCTGACATCTCCCAAAGCTAATCCATGGTCCTTTTAAAAAATGAAACTTCTGAACATTATGCATTGATTTTGGGAAGTTGAACTTAGTAACACGAAAGGATATGTACCCCTTACTAAGAATTGGCGGCAGTCTGGATGCACTGTCTGGCAGCACCCATTTCTCTAGCGTTCGATTACTGACAACTGAAAATGAGTGAGGATGCAAGCGACAAAGCAGATATTATGGCCAAGAGCAGATTGTTGCCCCCAAAACATCTACTGTTTGGATTAACATCAGCATCAGCCACATTGAGTCACTCAGAGAAAATGCTACATGGCTTAACATGGAACGCACTACTCCTATACCTTGATGATGTAGTAATCTTTAGCAAGAACTTCGACTCTCACTTGAAAATATTAACCAGTGTACTACAGCGCTTCAAACAGGCAAATTTGAAGCTCAATTTGAAACTTCTATAGCAAGAAATCAAGTATCTGGGCATATAGTCAGCAAGGAAGGGGTACAAACCGATTCAGAGAATATGAAAGCTGAGGACCTTCATGAGATTTGTCATCTACTACAAAAGCTTTGATCTAGGCTATGCCATAAAACCATCTCAGACTCATGGCAAGGCAGGTACAATTTCAATGGAAGACCAAAAAAGAACAGCTTTTTAACAATCGAAGGAGTTCCTACTCAACTCACCAGTACTGGCTTAAACATATCTAAGTAAGCAGTATTTACTTGACACTGATGCCTGCCTAGATGGAGCTGACGCAGTACCTTTCCAAGTCTGAAATCCGGAAGAGAGGTCTATTGCTTATTATCCCATAATACTCAGCAGCTGCAAAAGAAGTTACTGCACTACCAGGAGAAAACTGTTGGGAATTGTCTTAGAAGCTAAACACTTCAGATCTACCTGTATGGTCAAGAATCTGTCGTAACGATTTTTCATACACAATTACAGGGGTTATACAGAGAAAACAGTCAGTTCACCAACTAGTTAGATGGCTAAAAATTCTAGCAAAGTTAAAATATACCTACAACACCATATGGCAACCATCACAGCAATGATGACGACCTCACCAAAAATATATCAGCTGTAAGCATTGCAAATACATTGAAGAGAGAGAGAAGGGAGAAGTAAGGAAAGTAAGGAAAATTGTGTGGAGTTACAACTCTAATCATCAAGGAGGAGACAATTCTACTAACCCAACAAATCAACTTGACTAGCCTCCCTACACCAAGAGATAGCTGAACTACAGATATATCTTGGAAGCAGTACTGTTGTGATCATCAAAGCATTAAAAACGTATCATAGAGCAACAATTGATCCAGCCAGTCTTGAGATAAAGAAGCTAATTGCTCAGCTGCACTTATGCAAACTGGAAGATGGAATTTTGAAAATCATGTTAGCAGCTAACAACAGAGCTATAAGGGTAATTATCTGCCCATACAACATGAGAAATTTAGCTACAGAACAAGCACACACAGCATTATTCTAAGATCAATAAAACTCACCAATGTCTGAAACGCAACTGGCAGTGGACTGGTAAAAGTGATGTAAGATAACTGATACAGGCTTATAAAATATGCCAGGCTTTGAAAAACAGCAACCACAAATCAGGAGATCAGCAACAATGATTGTTTGCTGGCAGTTTTAAACTTTATATCTAGAGGCATCAAGATGATTCTGGCCATCTCAGGTCACTGCATGATATGGAAGGACGCCATGCCCATCACTGATGGAACCACAAAAATGATAGTTGATACGATAGACCTGCGAGTATTTTCCTATATTGGGTTACCAGAGAGAATTCACAGCGACATGGTGTTGAGCAACATGGAGTTGCCAAGAGCAGAACCACTAGCTACAATTCACAAGGCAATGGAGTAGTGGAAAGAGGTAACAATGACCTTGGAAATGCTCTGCAATCACCGTTAAATACAAGAACAGAGGCCGGACCAGTGCCAGTTTACAGCTTCCAGCTACAGTTAGAGGAATAAAAATGGCAGAAACGGAAAATAAATTAGAAAGACTTGAAACCCTGTTAACTGTTAGACTCTACTAATGACACTGCCAATCGTGCTCGGAAACATGGATTACAATTCTCTACCGGATTACATTGTTTATTCTTATTCATTGTTCATTCACTCTTTTGTCAGGTGCTATTATTCTAGTTTCTTATTTGCTCAGCTACTTATTGTAATCATTTACTTTTTACTGCTCATCAGATTATATTATAACAAGAATCTCATAGCCTTAAAAATATCATTTTTTCTCTTGCTGCACTTGGGAGAAAAGACGATGCATAGGGTTATCTCTGTTACATACACAAGTACCCTGACAATTTAGTTTACCGTTAAAGATCATCAGGTGTGTCAATAAAGCACAGAGAATAAGCAGGTGCATATTAGAGGTGATCGGTTGGTGCGAGTACTAGAGTTTCGGTATACTAAGCTGAATGTCACGAGTGGTAGTCTCGTCGGAAGTTATTTTTTATCTTTTAAGCATCGACTCTTTTGACTTATCTTCAGATTAATCATCAAGTTTGGTACCAAGTTGATAAATTGCTTAACACCAGCATAAGACTTAACACCAGCAAAAGACTTAACGCCAGCATAAGACTTAACACCAGCATAAGACTTAACACCAGCATAAAACTTAACACCAGCATAAGACTTAACACCATCATAAGACTTAACACCAGCATAAGACTTAACACCAGCATAAGACTTAACACTAGCATAAGACTTAACACCAGCATAAGACTTAACACCAGCATAAGACTTAACACCAGCATAAGACTTAACACTAGCATAAGCGTTTAATTGTTGTCTCATAACCAACGCCGGCATCAGATCAACAACAGCATAGGGTTTGATTATCGGATATAATGCCAGCATAAAATCAGCACAAGGGTAAGCCTGCCCTGTGTGGCTATCTGCTCACTTTTCTTCATGAACTGAGATATAATTAATGCGTCATGCAAACCCAGAATATACATGTACGAGTCGATTTGCTCTTTGGTTGAGAGGGTTATTCTCTCCCAGGTGTTAAGATTATTGAGAGCAGGCAATTGCTAATTATGAAAAATAACTTCAGATCAGCATTTCTTTAGTTTACTTCACCAAAATGCCTCGATGTTCTACCTTAGAAGTGCTTGCGTTTGGCTGTAGATAATCGACACAGAAAAAAGAAAGTTATAAATCATAACTAAAATTGATTTTCAACAATAAATTGTTATTTATTATATATGCTATACTAGTCGAATGCTCGAAGTTGCGCGGGTAATGAAGCCATTACCCGAAGAAGTTGAATAACTTACCTAGTAAGCTCACCTTTACTAAAACAATGACCATGGTGTTTGCAAACAGCTTAATAATCATTAGGCTCAATAATCATCACCATAATCTACTTTACGCTTAATTGTCAACAATGCTAGTTAATGACCTCAGGAGCTTCAAGGGGATTATGTTAACTGATATAATGAATGTACTAACAGTCATAGACAGCTTGGTTATCTTAGTGTAGTGGATGAGAGTGCTGGTTGGTCGTCAGAGAGGTTATGAGATCAAATCATCTGTGATATTGATTTTTCATTCTTAGATTTTAATCGCTATAACTAGACAGATGACAAATATTGAAACTTATATATACAGATATACCAATTGCTATAACTAGACAGATGACAAATATTGAAACTTATATATACAGTTATACCAATCGCTATAAGTAGACAGATGCCGTTTATATAGTAGATATAACTAGACAGATGAAAAATATTGAAACTTATATATACAGATATAACTAGACAGATGACAAATATTGAAACTTATATATACAGATATAACTAGACAGATGACAAATATTGAAACATATATATATACAGATATAACTAGACAGATGGCAAATATTGAAACTTATACAGATATGCCAATTTTTTGGAATAAAAATATTTTACATATAGTTATACATTATCGCTACAACGTAGCAGTATATTAGTGATAACATCATAACAGTATATTAGCAATGGTTTCATGTCTAGGTCACGCAATGCTTTAGGGTTTCCCCTTCATGTATTATTGCACGATAAATTTAAGTTGAAAAGCTCTATATCCCCTGACATTCTTCTAACACATTTTCTTCTTTTTCGTTCTAGCAAGATTGCTATCCCCTTTTTCAATTATGGTTCATACATGTAAATCATGCAATAACGATACCAATCACTGTGTCAGTGATTGGTATATTGTTATTGCATCATTTACATGTATGTGTCAGTGATAGGTGTTGTTACCAATCACTGTGTCAGTGGTAGGCATTGTTGTCAATTTAACCACGACCATGTGCTCACACTAATAAATACAATTGCTGTACTAACTATAACAAACTATCAACCAGTTAAACTAAAAACTATAATTGTTCTACAATGTACATAAATTATAGCCTGCTGTTAGTTTATTTAAAAATGATCAGATGTTTTTGGTCTTATAAGATTGTTTAAAAAAAAAAATTAAGATACTAGGTTTTCTCTCTGTTACGGAAGAAGCTTTTAAAATGAATATTATTATTTGTTTTCAAATTATTTATTTGGATAGCGAGTGCCATGTTTCTGGTTTCATCATAATGACTTCTATGAACTTTATGCGTTTATTTCCAATGTAAGGACCAAGTTCTAGAAACTTGGTGCTAGCTTCCATCTTTGTTTTACGCTAGCCTAAACCTGTGCAGGGCATGCTATAAAGATATACATATGTAAAATATTGGTTGAAATTTCAGGTGACCGGAGCGAACCAAGGCATAGGATTTGGAGTGGTGAGGAGACTCTGCAAGGAGCATCCCACATGGACCGTTTATGGAACTTGTAGGTTTTGCTTCATTATTATCTATGATGCTAAATCTGTCTAGATGTTACATTCTCTATGCTGTTATAATAGGAACGTTTCATAAGAAAACATGGCATTAAACTGTTGATCGGTTTATTAGCGCGGAGTGCTGCAAACGGTGAGGAGGCACGAAAAAAACTCGAAGCTGAAGGACTGACAGCCAAGTACCTTGAAGCTGATCTCACTAAAGCAGACACAATTGTGGCTATGAAAGAGAAACTTTTAAAAGAACATGGTGGAATTGACATTCTTGTTAACAATGCTGGCATAGCATTTAAGGTAATTTATATATATATATACATCGTAGCATGCTTTGGTCATTCATTCATTTCTTCATATGTAATATCTTCTGCTGACTATAATGTAGTCCTAAATGGCAGAACTTATGGACCTTGTGATTTAGAATACTGCCACTGATCCATACGCTGTTCAAGCTGAAGTCACTCTGCAGACAAATGTATTTGGGACTCATACTGTTTGTGAACAACTTTTTCCTATCCTCAGAGATGGTGCCAGGTCAGTTCTTGCTATTTTTACAGCTATCTGAGACATATCAGTGTCTCCTAAATGAACCAACTCAGTATCTAATCTTCTATTATATTAGCCAACTCAGTATCTATTATTCTACTATATTAGCCAACTCAGTATCTAATATTCTACTATATTAGCCAACTCAGTATCTAATATTCTATTATATTAGTCAACTCGGTATCTAATATTCTATTATATTAGTCAACTCAGTATCTAATATTCTATTATATTAGTCATATCAGTATCGAATATTCTATTATATTAGTCAACTCAGTATCTAAATATTCTATTATATTAGCCAACTCAGTATCTAATATTCTATTATATTAGTCATCTCAGTATCGAATATTCTATTATATTAGTCAACTCAGTATCTAAATATTCTACTATATTAGCCAACTTAGTATCTAGTATTCTATTATATTAGTCAACTCAGTATCCAATATTCTATTATATTAGTCAACTCAGTATCTAAATATTCTACTATATTAGCCAAATTAGTATCTAATATTCTATTATATTAGTCAACTCAGTATCTAATATTCTATTATATTAGTCAACTCAGTATCTAAATATTCTACTATATTAGCGTACTCAGTATCTAATATTCTATTATATTAGCCAACTCAGTATCTAATATTATATTAGCCAACTCGGTATCTAATATTCTACTATGTTAGCCAATTCAATACCTAATATTATATGATCCAACTCAATATCTGATCTGTTTTTGTAGTGTTGTGATTGCTGCTTCAAAGCTGTCATTGAATACACTGATTATATTGTTATTAAACACACTGAATACAATATCATTGAATACACTGTTATTGAATACACTGTCATTGAATACACTGTCATTGAATACACTGTCATTGAATACACTGTCATTGAATACACTGTCATTGAATACACTGTTATTGAATACACTGTCATTGAATACACTGTTATTGAATACACTGTCATTGAATACACTGTCATTGAATACACTGTCATTGAATACACTGTTATTGAATACACTGTCATTGAATACACTGTTATTGAATACACTGTCATTGAATACACTGTCATTGAATACACTGTCATTTAATACACTGTCATTGAATACACTGTCATTAAATACGCTGTCATTGAAAATACTGCCACTGAATATACTGAAGTTTTTGGCATTACTGCTTTAAACAATGTCTATTTGGAATCGATTATATCGCAAGTTGTAAACTTAAACAAAAGCCTTGTTTATTACTATAAAGGAAAGTTGCAGGCTGATTTGGTAAGCGTGATTTTAGAGTGGTCATTCTCAGTAGCATGATTGCACCCATGGCCCTGCATAAGACCAAAAAGATTTGTCCGTCACGCTATGAAGCCTACATAAAGAATGATCCACCCATGACGCTAGAGACGGTACTAAATTTGATGAGAGAGTTTGTGTCGTGAGTAATACTATTATGTTGTGCTCTACAAATTATTTGAGTGTTGTGCGCTGGTGTTTATACTATAAGTCCAGATGTGCTTTGTTAAAAAAACTGTTTAATGGGGTTCCCAGCTGCAGAGCTTATAGAGTTACTTTCTAGTGTTTCGTTGCGAAACTTCATATGAAGAAATTTGTTAATATTGCAACTATCCTGAAGTGACAATGCGGATTATTTTGCTGTTTCTATTAGGTCAGTGAAAGCAGGAGATCACGCGCAGAAAGGTTGGCCCGACAATTCAGCTTACGGCACATCTAAGCTGGCTAATACTGTGATGGCCCGAGCTTATCAACAACAGTTTAGTTCTACGCCAGAGAGAGACATAGTTGTTAATGCTGTGAGTGGAATCATCCGGAATAATTTCATGGTTGTCTGGTTGTATGAAGTGTTGTTTTCATGTTTGTCTGGTTGTATGAAGTGTTGTTTTCATGGTTATATGGTTGTATGAAGTGATGTTTTCATAGTTGTTGGTTCGAGGGCATGTCTAGCTATGATTGCTTTTGCGCTCTGGTCATTCATTACAGCACTCTTATGAGTCATGTAACTTCAGGCGGTTTACTTTGTTTAGGATTTGACCTTCTGTGAAACATGCATTTTGGTCAAAAAACGATTTGCGTAGCTCTAAATAATTGATGCACCAATTTGAGCGGTGTCACTCGACAGTACAGATCTCACTACAAGTGTATATCAGCGAAGATTCGAAGCAGCTCCTAAAGACAGTAGTAACAAGCTATGTTTTTATGTTTATTGTTTTGTGTAAGATGTTTGGATTTGGACAATAGTTTGTCCAATATGTAAGATGACTCCAATAGTATGTCCAATATGTAAGATGACTCCAATAGTATGTCCAATATGTAAGATGACTCCAATAGTATGTCAAATATGTAAGATGACTCCAATAGTAAGTTCAATATGTAAGATGACTCCAATAGTAAGTTCAATATGTAAGATGACTCCAATAGTATGTCCAATATGTAAGATGACTCCAATAGTATGTCCAATATTTAAGATGACTCCAATAGTAAGTTCAATATGTAAGATGACTCCAATAGTATGTCCAATATGTAAGATGACTCCAATAGTTTGTCCAATATGTAAGATGACTCCAATAGTATGTCCAATATGTAAGATGACTCCAATAGTATGTCCAATATGTAAGATGACTCCAATAGTAAGTTCAATATGTAAGATGACTCCAATAGTATGTCCAATATGTAAGATGACTCCAATAGTAAGTTCAATATGTAAGATGACTCCAATAGTATGTCCAATATGTAAGATGACTTCAATAGTATGCCCAATATGTAAGATGACTCCAATAGTATGTCCAATATGTAAGATGACTCCAATAGTTTGTCCAATATGTAAGATGACTCCAATAGTATGTCCAATATGTAAGATGACTCCAATAGTATGTCCAATATGTAAGATGACTCCAATAGTAAGTTCAATATGTAAGATGACTCCAATAGTATGTCCAATATGTAAGATGACTCCAATAGTTTGTCCAATATGTAAGATGACTCCAATAGTATGTCCAATATGTAAGATGACTCCAATAGTATGTCCAATATGTAAGATGACTCCAATAGTAAGTTCAATATGTAAGATGACTCCAATAGTATGTCCAATATGTAAGATGACTCCAATAGTAAGTTCAATATGTAAGATGACTCCAATAGTATGTCCAATATGTAAGATGACTTCAATAGTTTGTCCAATATGTAAGATGACTCCAATAGTATGTTCAATATGTAAGATGACTCCAATAGTATGTCCAATATGTAAGATGACTCCAATAGTATGTCCAATATTTTTTTGTTTTCGAATCATCAAGCTATATAAGAGTGAGTTTACCAGGTGAGCATTCAAAGCATTTTGAAGGCAAAGCCAAAGTGAAAATGCCGGGCATTTAAAGCATTTTGAAGGCAAAACCAAAGTGAAACTGCCGGGCATTGAAAGCAGTTTGAAGGCGAAACCAAAGTGAAACTGCCGGGCATTTAAAGCATTTGAAGGCAAAACCAAAGTGAAACTGCCGGCATCAGAAGCTTTGGTGGGGAGTAGCTGAAGTAACTGATGAATTTTGGTTCTCCCAGGCTCGACTGCGGTTTGAACTTGATTGGATACAATGCAAACTTAACACGCAACCATAATAGAGTCCGACCTCGGTTTGCGACCACAGTTTTTTGAGTTTAGTCCTAAACTTTGCAGCTGTTTCTTCCAAACTTTATTTAGTTCTTTAGCTGGGATATGCCTGCTTTGGAAGTTTTTGTTTGCTGAGTGTTTGTCATGCTACTAGAATGTGACCAATTTTATAAACAAGCTATTTGTTTTAACACTCGTACAACTATTGGTTGTTGCAGTCGTTGGTTTGAGAAGGTGTCTTTATTATACCGTATTATACATGTGTGCTTTGTAGGCTGACCCAGGCTATGTGAACACTAGCATGTCCAGCCACAAAGGTCCTCTTACAATTGATGAAGGTGAACTTTCTTTTCTATCGCTTTAACTATCAGATTATTTTTGGCTCATCTCCATTAATGATATGTGAAGATAGTTGGGATGTTATTTTGATATGTTATTTTGATTTATAACAGGAGCTGATACACCTTACTATCTCGCTGTTCTCCCTCCAAACACACCCATCAAAGGACAGCATGTTGCTAAGAGAAAAGTTGTGGAATGGAAGTAATTGAAGGCTGGGTACAAGCTGGTCATTCAGCCTTTGAGCTTGTAGATGACTGAGTATAACTCATGGTCTTTTTTCTTCTATTCCCCCATCAAGTCATGCCTCAAGTCTGCAATACACGGCTCTGTCATTTAGCTTCTCACAATAAATTTGATTCTGTTTGGCCGTTCTTGTCTTGTCATTCAGTTTAAATTGTCATCGCTTTATTATTCGCATGAAGTCTAGATTGGGTGAAGACATCTCCACAGATGAATATGGCGCTTAACAAACCAATCATGATATAATACGTTTACATGATGAAATGAGGCTTTATAGTACTAGCATGGATGTCGAAATTTTTTATCAAAGAGCGTCTGCTATTAAGTCAGAAAAGTCAGAAAAGTGGATGAGTCGTAACAAAAGTATGCATTAGAAGTGTGGTGTATGTTATCTCTGATGAAGTGGATGAGTCATAACAAAGGTACCCATTAGAAGTGTGGTGTATGTTATCTCTGATGAAGTGGATGTGTCATAACAAAGGTACCCATTGGAATGGTGGTGTATGTTATCTCTGATGAAGTGGATGAGTCGTAACAAAGGTACCCATTAGAAGTGTCGTGTATGTTATCTCTGATGAAGTGGGTGTGTCATAACAAAGGTACCCATTGGAATGGTGGTGTATGTTATCTCTGATGAAGTGGATGAGTCGTAACAAAGGTACCCATTATAAGTGTGGTGTATGTTATCTCTGATGAAGTGGATATGTCATAACAAAGGTACCCATTGGAATGGTGGTGTATGTTATCTCTAATGAAGTGGATGAGCCATAGCAAAGATTAGAAGTGTGGTGTATGTTATCTCTGATGAAGTGGATGAGTCATAACAAAGGTACCCATGAGAAGTGTGGTGTATGTTAGCTCTGATGAAGTGGATGAGTCATAACAAAGGTACCCATTAGAAGTGTAGTGTATGTTAGCTCTGATGAAGTGGATGAATCATAACAAAGGTACCCATTAGAAGTGTAGTGTATGTTTTCTCTAATGAAGTAAATTTGGTAAGTGGACTAGCATTCTTGTGAGAGATTTAGTTGAGATTTGTAATTGTACCATCAGAGGACTCAAGCTAAAATTACAATGATGGAAGGTTCTATTTGGTTTAAAGCAATAATTGCAGATAGCTGTGACTGAGCTTGAGTGGCATGAATGATGTGCTGGATTGCATTATTAGACCCCTCTGTCTGGTTTGATGGTGGCTGCAGTCTTGCACCATTAGAGCTGCCTGCCTACTCTGGCATCTCTGCTGCCTTGCATTACTATTCCTTTTTATGTGGAGCAAAGTAGATCTGATTGCATTAAGGTGTGGTCTTCTCCTTTGGAATTTGCTTTTATTGCCTTGATAATGGGTTATAAGTAGTATAGCTACTTATAACTGACATACTGGTCACACTCAGCATCGGTCTGTATGTGGAACAAAACTCTTAAAACAGATAAAGTTGTGTTCCACATCTGTCTGTATGTGATACAAACTCCATTTGTCTGCACACATTTGTCTACATGTGTGGATGTACGTACGTATGTTTGTATGTACATATAAATGTATGTATGCGTGTACATACGTGGGTTTGTACGTATGCATGTTCGTATGTATGTATGTACAAGCGTGTATATGTACATATGCATGTACATATGTATGTACGTATGTATGTACATACGTATGTATGTACATAGGAATGTACATATGTATGTCCATATGTATGGTTGTATGTATGTATGCTTGCATGTATGTATGGATGCATGTACATATGTATGTACGTTTGTTTGTATATATGTACGTATGTACGTATATATGTATGTAGGATGCAAGTATCTGAAGGTGTATGGGCACATGATGGAAGGCTCTCTCATCAACTGGATCATGTCTCTCAAGTAACTAGTAGCTTCTAATCAATGTATCAATTATTTCTGTGCTAAACCATTCTACTAAACATATCTTGATGTGTGAGAACTAAAATTTGGAATTATTTCCTCTATAAGAAAGTATCAATGATTTCACGCAGTTGCAATGAGTTTATACTCATACCTAAGGCTTCATATCTATAGTTTACTATTCCTGTTAGGTATCTTTTTTATTTTGCCAGTTTGTAGCCCAAACTCTGCAATGTTACTGCGTTTTTGCAAGGTGCATGTTATCATGACTCCAAACAGTCAGAATCTATTTATTGGAGCTGCGCAATATATAGACTCTGTCTCAACTATTTGTTGCAACTAGTAATAAGAAAGCGTCAGTTGTACAAAGTGATGAAGCATTTTACATATAAGTACATGTATATGCCATGGGTTATCTTTAGACTATCCAATTATTTAAAGTTTGAAAGTTTCACGAAGGCAATTTTATTTATGCATAGCTACACAACAAATACTAAAAAACTGATTGCGCAAAAACAATATCAATCATACAAAGTGTCTTCTAAGAAATTGATACATCCATGGAAACAGGTGGGTGCAGGCGGCTGCTTCATAAAATTTCTGTTTTACCATTTGCAAAAGAAAAACGAAGCACTTCAAGTACATCAGCAAATTTATGCTAGGCCTTGTTGAGTTACATTTGCTGACAGCTTATATTTACTACATACAACTGTTTTTTCTAACCATGTGGAAGTTTTATTCACATAAACTACTACGGTGAAGACCATGTACCAATTTTGGTCGGGCTGTGTACAAGTTGTAGATTCTAATTGTAAAAATTTATGTTGTAGCAACAATATGAATAAATGATAGTAAATTTGTAAAGTTGAAATAACGTGTTATAGCCGTTTGAAGCCATGTACTTCCAACTCATAGATGTTGAGAATTTCTGTATCATTTATTTGGATTTGGACAAACCGAGCTCTCATTGGTCGAAGACAAGTGACAGTCAGGTAGGCTTGCTCCACTTTTCCATCATGCTGACCACAGAGTGAATCAGGATTGACATGGTAGAGTATGTCATCTTCCCAAATCGCTGCTGTTATGATCAGATCCCGTAATCTAGCTACTATGCCCGGCCATGGTGCTGAAAGTACATTTGTTAGTTATGAGTGTTCCTTATGTGGTTTAAACGCAGGGCTCTTGCAGCACTAGTTGATCTTTTACATGCTTAAACATGTGTGTATAAAACCAGAATGTTGAATGTTTTCTTAGTGCAAGCGAATATACAGGTTGTCTGCTGCTGAATGTTGCACATGAAAGACTGAAGAGTATAAGAGTGTGTTTGCCTCTGTAAGTTAGGAGCAGCTGAAGGTAAACCATTAGCTTGAAACATCCGCTTGTTCAATTGGTATAGTATAGTCGGTATAGTATAGTGGGTATAGTATAGTCGGTATAGTATAGTCGGTATAGTATAGTCGGTATAGTATAGTCGGTATAGTATAGTCGGTATAGTATAGTCGGTATAGTATAGTCGGTATAGTATAGTCGGTATAGTATAGTCGGTATAGTATAGTCGGTATAGTATAGTCGGTATAGTATAGTCGGTATAGTATAGTCGGTATAGTATAGTCGGTATAGTATAGTCGGTATAGTATAGTCGGTATAGTATAGTCGGTATAGTATAGTCGGTATAGTATAGTCGGGATAGTTTTGTGATATTTACTATAGATATTAAAGCCGTGTTAGTCCAAAGCCATGTTGGGATGTTGAGAAAAAAGTTGAATCTCACAGGATTTGAACCCCAATATTCAGCTTACCAGCAGGCGAGCTATCATCTGCTCTATGCGACTGCCTAGCTGTATATTGGAATAATTGTACAAATGCTTATTACGCATCACAATTTCTCACGATGCACTTGACTGCAAGGATACTAGTCTATATATATATATATATATATCTCAGTGTTTGTTGGATTGTCATAGTTTATAAATTATAGTTTATAGATTTCCAGTTATAACGATGGAATACGTACAAAAACACGCTTTGCACTGGAATTGAACTCAAAAGTATCAGCTTTGCAAACCGACGTTCTAACCAATACGCCACAGATATGATGGAATAATTGTGGACACACTTATTACACCGGCCAGTCTTCAATGGCAATTAGTCAAAATACGCACACTTCAGGATTCACCTAACAGGCTTGAACTACTAGAACAAAATACGTGCCCAGACTTCCCCAACATGCTATAAATACATGCTTATATTGCATAAAACATGTAACAAAAATATACAAACACTTTCATTTATAAGTTTGAATGGTAAATGTATATTTTGATTGAAAATTAAAAAAAATTTTGACAAACCTTTTTTATTATCTGTGCAACGCTAGACATTCCAACTAGCATCTTGATACATATACAACTTCTCACTACAGCAGCCCACAGCATCGCACAGCACTCTTGCAACAACAAAAATTTTGCTACAAAACAACAAGAACCTATACATTCAAATTTTAAGATATATTTTACCAAAAAAGTTGTATTTAACATTCTATGAAAAGCTCTTGGATGACCTATAATTCTTGTGCCAAGGGTATGGCATCGCTGATGTAGGCATTCTTTGTAACTCTGTTTTGACCAATAGTCTCATAAAACAATACTTAAAATAAACCTATATACAATACCTCTATTTAAACTTTTAACTACATTATAAACTATATAAGTTCAGAAAAAGAATGCAGCTCTATGCGTGGGTCGAACAGCCAGGTGCACCAGCTTGAGGGCAACTAGAAAGTTTTTGAGCTATAGAAGTACTACAAACAGACAATAATGACTAAGTTTTTTATGCAAATGTGATTTCATGGTTAACCACTTTCTTACATCACAAATATAATCTTTTCTATAATAAGATCCATGTTTGTCAGGGAAAAGGTTGCATGGTGCAGGATTTGAACTCTAGGCTGGTTAAACAGCAGACTAGCCAGACTAATTGTACATACACGTACAGCTCGGACGTACACTCGACTGCTCAGGGTGCTAGCACACTCGACTGCCCAGGGTGCTAGCACACTCGACTGCCCAGGGTGCTAGCACACTCGACGGCTCAGGGTACAAGCATTAATAATAAGACTTACCGTGGACGCGATTCAGTATCCTTACAGCCCAGATACAGTGAACTTTCTGCAGATTAACTCTTAGCCAAGGCTTTGACTCACGAAGGCTATTGGCTAAAGAGAAAATTTCATTGTCAGCAGGAGGTTCATAAATCCCATCCACAGCGAAAGCACCGCCGTGAAATGTTGCTTCCGCCTGAGATCCACTGTCATCAAGATAAACTGATGACATGGAAACATTCTTTCCTAAAATGAAAAAAGTGCTCACCTTAAATCTTTCACTATACCACAAGTTGCATTGGCTGTTTTTTTAAACTCTGCGCGACTCTCTGTGCGCTTTGTAACAGAAATACAAGCATGACTTTGTACAGAAGATTTGTTATGTTAGATTGTTAAGTTTATTGATAATCTATGTATTGCTGAGAATAGGACTGCAGTCCATGTTCAGTGTACAGCAATGATTGCCTGAGAAAAACATTAGATGCTATGTGAGGCAAGCAGTTGAAAATGGACTAAGTGAATCAGAGCTTAAAAACTTTTGTAAGGTTATAATATATAATATATAATAAGCCATATATTATATGGCTGAAGTCAACAGATATTCAAACAGCCATGTAAGCAATGAAAATGGGCAAAATCTTGGCTATCTTGTCATTTAACATTACGCAATAAATTTGAAAGTGCATTCGGTAAATTAAAACTTATTCATTAATTGTTATATATATATTATGACATATATCATGTGACATATGTCAATGATTTCCTCAGCCTCAAGCTACAAATTAGATTTTTCAGACTTTTTCTGGTTTATGCCAAACTAGCCAATCATGTAAGAGCTTTCCGTGTGCCTTGTCAACTTTTTAGTGAGTTTCGTAAAGATAAAGGCAAGCTTTTGTAATGCCAATGTATTTCCTGAATCTAAAAAGACGCTTCACAATCGAAATATAATTTTAACACTCATGTTTGAATTCAATAACAATAATCATATACTAATAGGAAACCATTTAAAAGAATTATACTTTTTGGTTAATTCATGGTACTTCACAGCTTTTTGCTCAGAGCAGCACTATGTCTGTTCTTCTAGTCAATGCAGAGAATGAGTTTGATACTATTTCATTGTATTTTGTAGTACTTCTACTGTTTATCTAATTGCGTTCATTTTGATTATATTTTAAATAAGGCTAGTTTTGATTCCATCGTTCTATGTTTATTAAAGATTACCTCTTGCTAGTAGATGATCAGCTATCATTACGTAAGCCTGAGAACCACCATTTATGTTCTATGTTTATTAAAGATTACCTCTTGCTAGTAGATGATCAGCTATTATTACGTAAGCCTGAGAACCACCATTTATGTTCTATGTTTATTAAAGATTACCTCTTGCTAGTAGATGATCAGCTATCATTACGTAAGCCTGAGAACCACCACTTATGTTCTATGTTTATTAAAGATTACCTCTTGCTAGTAGATGATCAGCTATCATTACGTAAGCCTGAGAACCACCATCTATGTTCTATGTTTATTAAAGATTACCTCTTGCTAGTAGATGATCAGCTATCATTACGTAAGCCTGAGAACCACCATCTATGTTCTATGTTTATTAAAGATTACCTCTTGCTAGTAGATGATCGGCTATCATTACGTAAGCCTGAGAACCACCATCCGGTATTGAAGCTTCTTCTTCAGGGTTGAAACAGCCAAACAAACTACAAGAGCTCTGAGAATTGTTGTGGAGAAAACCAACACAGCCATCGTCTGCGAGGCAGGTTTCAGCACATCTGAACTCTGGCTTCATATCAGTAACATTAGAGTAGACACTAGAATGGTTGCTAGACAAGGTTGTTTTTTGAAATGCCTTCTGGGTATGGCCTTTCCCAAGCTTAATCAGCATTAGTAAGACAACTCCTAAAAAAATACAGACAGCTTTTATTGTCGTTAATTACATGTATAGCAACAATGATAAAGTTACGATGCACATGGCTTTGAGTTTGCCCAGAGTTTTTAGGTGCTTCCTTCCTATAAACATGCTAAATGAAGCTATTCTATGAACATCATATATCAACACTGTCTTGAGGTCTGGTAATTAGATGCCTCTTGTTTACCACTTCCCATAGCCAACCTACCAATATGGTTTACCACTTACCATAGCCAACCTACCAATTTGGTTTACCACTTACCACAGCCAACCTACCAATATGGTTTACCACTTCCCATAGCCAACCTACCAATATGGTTTACCACTTCCCATAGCCAACCTACCAATATGGTTTACCACTTCCCATAGCCAACCTACGAATATGGTTTACCACTTACCATAGCCAACTTACCAATATGGTTTACCACTTACCACAGCCAACCTACCAATATGGTTTACCACTTACCACAGCCAACCTACCAATATGGTTTACCACTTACCATAGCCAACCTACCAATATGGTTTACCACTTACCATAGCCAACCTACCAAAATGGTTTACCACTTCCTATAGCCAACCTACCAATATGGTTTACCACTTACCATAGCCAACCTACCAATATGGTTTACCACTTACCATAGCCAACCTACCAATATGGTTTACCACTTACCACAGCCAACCTACCAATTTGGTTTACCACTTCCCATAGCCAGCCTACCAATATGGTTTACCACATACCACAGCCAACCTACCAATATGGTTTACCATTTACCATAGCCATCCTACCAATATGGTTTACCATTTACCATAGCCAACTTACCAATATGATTTACCACTTACCATAGCCAACCTACCAATATGGTTTACCATTTACCATAGCCAACTTACCAATATGGTTTACCACTTACCATAGCCAACTTACCAGTATAGTTTACCACTTACCACAGCCAACCTACCAATATGATTTACCACTTACCATAGCCAACCTACCAATATGGTTTACCATTTACCATAGCCAACTTACCAATATGGTTTACCACTTACCATAGCCAACTTACCAGTATGGTTTACCACTTACCACAGCCAACCTACCAATATGGTTTACCACTTACCATAGCCAACTTACCAATATGGTTTACCATTTACCATAGCCAACTTACCAATATGGTTTACCACTTACCATAGCCAACTTACCAGTATGGTTTACCACTTACCACAGCCAACCTACCAATATGATTTACCACTTACCATAGCCAACCTACCAATATGGTTTACCATTTACCATAGCCAACTTACCAATATGGTTTACCACTTACCATAGCCAACTTACCAGTATGGTTTACCACTTACCACAGCCAACCTACCAACATGGTTTACCACTTACCATAGCCAACCTACCAATATGATTTACCACTTACCATAGCCAACCTACCAATATGGTTTACCATTTACCATAGCCAACTTACCAATATGGTTTACCACTTACCATAGCCAACTTACCAGTATGGTTTACCACTTACCACAGCCAACCTACCAATATGATTTACCACTTACCATAGCCAACCTACCAATATGGTTTACCATTTACCATAGCCAACTTACCAATATGGTTTACCACTTACCATAGCCAACTTACCAGTATGGTTTACCACATACCACAGCCAACCTACCAATATGGTTTACCATTTACCATAGCCATCCTACCAATATGGTTTACCATTTACCATAGCCAACTTACCAATATGATTTACCACTTACCATAGCCAACTTACCAATATGATTTACCATTTACCATAGCCAACTTACCAATATGGTTTACCACTTACCATAGCCAACTTACCAGTATGGTTTACCACTTACCACAGCCAACCTACCAATATGGTTTACCACTTACCATAGCCAACCTACCAATATGGTTTACCACTTACCATAGCCAACTTACCAATATGGTTTACCACTTACCATAGCCAACCTACCAATATGATTTACCACTTACCATAGCCAACTTACCAATATGATTTACCATTTACCATAGCCAACCTACCAATATGGTTTACCATTTACCATAGCCAACCTACCAATATGGTTTACCACTTACCATAGTCAACCTACCAATATGGTTTACCACTTACCATAGCCAACTTACCAATATGGTTTACCACTTACCATAGCCAACCTACCAATATGGTTTACCACTTACCATAGCCAACCTACCAATATGGTTTACCACTTACCATAGCCAACCTACCAATATGGTTTACCACTTACCATAGCCAACCTACCAATATGGTTTACCACTTACCATAGCCAACCTACCAATATGGTTTACCACTTACCATAGCCAACCTACCAATATGGTTTACCACTTACCATAGCCAACTTACCAATATGGTTTACCACTTACCATAGCCAACCTACCAATATGGTTTACCACTTACCATAGCCAACCTACCAATATGGTTTACCACTTACCATAGCCAACCTACCAATATGGTTTACCACTTACCATAGCCAACCTACCAATATGGTTTACCACTTACCATAGCCAACCTACCAATATGGTTTACCTCAATACTATACAAACATCCCAATAAGTTAGTAACACTGGATGTTTGCTGTCTATTTTGCCTTAATAACAATAATAATAATAATAACATTGATCTTTGTTAATTCTAGAAACATATAATACCAGAAAAGGTAAAAAACATTTTCATGCATAGATTAAACGAGTTCTCAACATCTGCTCGTATAGTACATTCAAAATGCAATTTTGAAATCACACATCATTGCATGGGTTGCTCTCAACTCTCTCTGACAAACAAATATACCTGTGAGTAATCTCTGACTTGTCTCCATGACCCTTCAATCTCTAACTGCTTCTTTACACCAGAATCGGCACAGATAGAAAAATCGATTATGGAATTGATGAATTCTTTGTTGAAATGTTCAAAACCTTTGGGCAAGTTGATAGAAGTTAGAAATACATTTTCATTACATAAACACACAGAATTGCAGTATTTGAAGTAGAGGAAGCGTGATGCGATGAGAGCACATGCTCAAATAAGTTAAAGGGTTCTTTAGGAAATAGTACTAAGCGCAGATGTGATTAAATATTGATGTTTTCATGTGCAGGCTCTGCAGTTTCATTTATGTGAATAAGTAAATATTGAGCTGTGATGTAGATCAGTAAAACCATATTTTATTTTGAATAGCTTGTGCTTTCATTTATGTCAAATTACCTGCCAACCTACATCTGAAATGATACCTAACACTTTAGTATATAAAAGTATATAAACACAGGCATGCTTAGGTGTATTCTACATTTACACATCATCTAGACTCTAGAGATTCTCCCCATTTACAGAAATTAATTGAGAATTTAAAACAACGAAACATGTTACAGACATTTGAACACGGATATTCAATCTAATAACAGAGCAAAGAAAGAAGAATTTTTTTTACAACAAACAGTAATCTCTTGAATTTAAATAGAACATTTAAGAGAATTCTTGAAATAGACATATCTTCTGATTAGCAAACTCAGATATGATTGTTGCCTCAATGATGTAAAGGAACATTTTTTAAAAGCATAAAGGAGTACCAACTTAAGGTTTAACATGTGTTGAGGTAATCGAGTTGATCGGCTTAATGAGTTTAATAAGTCTGTAGAATTATGGAATACGTTTTCATATCTATCCATTGCCTTGTCTAATGATTCGTAATGTTGTAAGCTCTCGGACTGATTTACAATAACTAGTAATCACAGTAATAGGGGTATAATGTGAGTAATCTTTGCTACTCTCGCAGCTGGTAGGTTTTTGTAACATTTTTTCTTGGCTTGCGTTATCCAACAACTTTGCATGTTTCTCTAGTTTGTCTGTCAAGGTTTTCAACACTAACACCATGAAGTAAGGTACATACTTGGTAGCCATCCCATCATAACAATAACAAACATGTCAGGTGTTGCTCTATCTGCCAGCAATAACTGGGACATGATTTGCTATTAAAGCTTGTGCTTGACACTATTTTTGTATAGCCTATTTTAGTCCGATTTTAGTGTGCTGTTAGACCTTTTAAATTTCCCCTTTGTTTTTAGACTATACAAACTACTGCTGTACGTTTAAAATTTTTGCACAAATGATGTTGAGGGAGTTGTCTATTTAGAAAAACAAAGCAAAGAAAGTAACTCCTTATGTGTTGGCTTTGCTTTCTATTACCGTATATATACAACTGAGCGAACTTCACGTGTCTATGTTTGTATAACCTAAGGCCGTTATTATTCGAGCCAACAGGAGAATTATATATTCTATGTGTGGACCAATGGAGCATTTGGTTTTACGACGACGCATGTGGTTCGCTGATAATTTAGGATCTGACCTTTAGGTTTCATAATAAACAGTTTAGGTCAATCGGCCCTTGTGGGAATTTTGTTATTTCGAGTTTGATCAACAACCGTTCCATCGCAATTATTGTATGTTAACAGTGGTTATGCATTTCAAAGCTCTATGTTATAAAAAAATTATCAACAATAATCGTTATTCATTTTTTTAGTACACTAACAGCTGTTAAAAGCCGATAAAACGTTTGAATATGTTTGAAAAATATAAGATAGTTACTTTTAATTTTTGTTTATTTAAATGCTTGTTTGTTGCTGTGTCTCATATAAATATTTTTTTACGAAAATTAAAACTGCCAGTCATCTTGGCCCACTACCAGGTTGCCTCGACGATAACTCATCCTACTCAGGATTAGCCAATTTAAGTCAGCATATTCATACAATGCATATAACCTGTTATTAAACGTTGTAACTTTATAGCAGCTAGTTTTTAAAACTTCTAGATGCTTCAACATAATGTCAGCCCCTTATTGAAAGATTTATCAAAATAGCAGTGTTATGGGTTGATATGGGAGGATTATGTTATGCATAATTTATTCTAATCCACACACAACATCAGTGTCATACCTGCCAACTCTCACGCATTGGGTGTGAGACTCACGCAATCACCCCAAAGAAAAAATGAAAATGCGTGAGAACTGCGTGAGATTTTTGCCCCATTTTCCGCAATTTTATATATACTATCATTGATACATCAATTGCCCCAAAACAAAACCTCACGCATTGCCCCACTCTTGAGTTGGCAGGTCTAATCAGTGTTGAATTTGTTTTGTCATTTTATTGTGAATATGCTCAATTTTTGCACTTTTGATTAGCTTGTGGGAACTAATTTGATTTTTACTAGTTCAGATACTGGTGAAGGTGTTACGCCATTGTAAGCAATACTAATATTTACCATGAAAAGTTGCTTATTTATTCTATAAGTCAAACAATTACAATTCACAACTAACAGAATTCTAAAAAATAATATTAAAGACAAAAGGTTAAAATAGCCAATAAAAATTACCCCCCCCCCCCCTCGAACAATTATCCATGATTGTTGCTCGGTCCCATAAGGCTGTGAGTCTTGACAGTCAAACGAGGGCCATAACAGTCCATTGATAGAGGGGCTCAGCAGTTGAGATAGTCAAGTAGAAGAAGCTTAGCTGATGATGGAAAAGGAGGCTCCGTAGGTAGGGGAAGGAGAGGCTCTACAGGCAAGGGAAAGAGAGAGGCACAGGAATGTGCCTCAGCAGGCAGTGGAAGAGAAGCAGCCTCTGCAGGTTTTTGGAAACAAGAGAAAGATGCTGAGTCATTGGAGCTGTTCCCTTTTATATATGTCTCTGTTAGCCTGTGAGAATGTGTTTATGTGAGGTTTAGGTGCTCAGGTTCTGCTCGTTATGTAAGCAGAAGGTTAGCGATGAGTGGACATGTCATGAGAGTGTACTGATTGGAAAAGATGACTATGTTTTGGTCATTTTTGGCAGTTCTAATTTCTTTTTGATGGTTTTGTGGCTCTTTCCTCATGAGTTACTTCTTTTGGAGGTTTCTAATCTGCTTGTAGATGAGTATATGATGACTGTCTTTATTGCTCGTCCCCTGTTGTATTAGGTGTCATGTTCATTGTAATATTGCGTATGTCTCCAGTGTTTAGGCATTTATCAATTATGCCAGGGGTTCCCAACCAGAGAGAAATTCCCCCCTAGGGGGAGTTTTGAATATACAAGAGGAAACAGAGAATGTCTGATTTGTTAAATTTTTAAGTTATGTCCTGCAGTCCCGTTGAGTCTGGGTTTCTTGCTTTAACCTTTTGGTTTTATCTATAGCACTAGTTGGTAATAGTGAGCTACTAGTCAGAACCCAGATATACGTGAACACATTCATCCTGATTTTGATTGGATAGTAAGTTAACCTAGTCATAAACCAAGTCACCGCCATGCCGAAGGTCATGTATTGTTGTGTGTTGTATGTGTGCTGTATAAAAATTAATAATATGTTGTTATATGTTTAGATATGTACAATAAAATGGGATTCTAATTTCTATCGGTTGTTTTAAGTCATGCGAGTTCAAAGTGCATGAAGAATCGAATTTATGAAAAGGCATGAGGGGAACTGCATGAAAAAGGTTGGAAACTCCTGCATTATGCTATTTGCTTTTGCTAATACTTCTATACCACAGCAGTAATAAAATGAAATAATAAAACTTGATAACGAAAACATTTTTAGTTGGCAGTAAGTGTGCCTTATGATATCTATTTAGAATATAGAATTCAAGTTTAAAATTGACAAAAATATGCTAAATTGAAACTTAATTTTCTCATTACCTCGTGAAGCATTGAACACTCTGATAACACTGATGGTGTAAAGGTGTCTCGTATGGTAAATGATTTGAGACAGTGTGAGACAGCAATACAGCATGCTTGCTGAGGTTATTTTTGATTAGATGTCACAATCCTCATTTCTCTAACATGCTTGAGAGAAAGCTGTAATAGTATTCAAGGTTGGATGCATATATGGAAGTTAGTTCACCCTTGTAGCTAAAAGGGTTGTCAAGGTTGTGTTGTTTCTGTTTTTAAGCAGTTCATCATAAGCTGAGGAGAGGATGTTAAGCCTATCTTCATCATAGAATATTCTCATCGGTAAGGCTATTCGGTGTGATTTACGTCTATCACCTAGTGATAACAGTTGTAGTTGAGCTTGCGCTTCTGTCAGACTGTAACGTCCTTTAATGTTTTTGATAAAACGGACGGCTTTGTTTTGCACTAATTCTAGCAATTCAACAGTAGTTTTGTTTGCAAGATTCCATAGAGTGTCTTCATACTCAAGAGTAGGTCTGCATAAACTGGTGAGGTCTGCATAAACCGGTGTATCCTAACAGTTTGTGCTTTTCAGGTGCTTTGTGGAGTTAGTACTTAATAGAGCCTAGAACCTTGGAGATGGAGCCAACCTTCTTGTCTATGGGTTTGTCCTATCTCAGGTTTGATTGCATTTGATTACCAAGATATCTAGCTTCTGTTACTACACGGAGTGCCGACTCGCCCAAAGTATAAGTTGGCTTATCAGTTGATTCCTTCCAGAAAACCATAACTACTTATTCATCAACATTGAAGGACATTTTCCATCTAACAGACCTTTTATAGAGCTGATCAATGTCATTTTGAAGGCGTTGCGATTCTCTGTCACTGTTGACATTCGAATAAAGAAACTTATCATCTGCATACAGGCTTTACACGACACAGCATTTGGGAAATCATTTATATATGTGAGAAATAATGTTGGCCCCGGTACCAAGCCTTGTGGGACTCCAGAACTCACTGCCATGCTATGAGATAGCGTCCCTTAAATATCCACTTTTTGACTGTAAGAAAAATTCGTATCTAATTGCATATGATCTTCTCTATACCATCAATCTGTCTAATTTTTTGGATAAGAATTCTATGTAGTACCTTGTCAGAGGCTTTCTTGAAATCAAGAATTACGCTGTGATAAGTTGAGCTTTTTCAAATCTTTTTACTAGATCATAGTAAGTAGCGCTCAGTTGAGTTTTACAGCCAAGACCACTTCTGAATCTGTGTTGCCTTTTATATAGCACTTCATTTTGAGTTTGGTCGAGGTTTGGTCTGCTGTCTATTGATGCCTGGAATATATATGCTAAACATTCAGCTGTTAGTGCAGGGTCTGTTAGGAGTTCTCACTTTCATATCCAGTCAGGTCTGGGAGATTTGTTCTCCATTCAATTATGCAAATAATCTATTAGTAAGCACCTTATATTGATTATCGTCTGCGTTGTTACCTGAATAGCCTTGGCTTTATCTATATGATTTCAAGCTTTTGAAGCATGGTATGTCTGCAAGCTTCTCATCTTTAAAATTAATTTATTAATAACTTCATCGCAAGCTAAATGTATATACTAGATTAACTATAGGCGCTATTAATTTTATCTTGACATATTTTTATTAGTTATTGTTGTATTTAAACTGTTTTGAGCCATGCTTGAGTTGCTGGCTTGATCTTCGAGCTGCATAGAGTTTGCTACTTTCTGATACATTATTCTAATCTAAAGAGAGATAGACTGTCAGGCCAGAGTGTTTTAAGACTGCATTCATTAAATGCAAGGCAAGTATAACAAACTTTAAGAATAGAAATGTTTCTCCAGTGTTTAAGAGCTATTGGGAGCAGACATGTCTCGCCAAGGTATTACTAATGTTTGATGCTGCAGCATAGCTAGGCTAGTTCATTCAAGTCTTTGTTAGTTTTAACAGCACCATCGCGTGTTTAGCCTAGTTCAGATACCGAACATATTAAAATATTTTCGACAGCTTTTTCATATTTTTAAAAAATATATTGACCAATAGTGACAATATAGAAAAGTTGCTTTTTGGCCTGTTACCTAAATATTTATTAGAGTACGGTTAAAAATGAACAAGCCACTTCAACCGAATTTTTTTTCAAGCAGCACATCAACGCAAAGGTCAGTCATACGCAACAAGAAATAATAGTCGCAGTAGTTACACTGCAAGGCTGTAAAATTTCTCCATTATAAAAATATAAACAACTTCAATATGTTCCAAGACTAGAAAACTGTCTCTTAAAAAATTTTACATTATTTTCTACAATCAACCACGAAGAAAGCAGATAATATATAAACCACATTGAATTTCTCATCACTAAACAAAACCAGGCTTTGGAATTTATTGCCTTATCTCTAGCATCCCTAGTATCTCATTTTACCCCAGTATCTCTTTGTACCCCAGTATCTCTTTGTACCCCAGCATCTCTTTGTACCCTAGTATCTCTTTTTACCCTAGTATCTCTTTGTACCCTAGTATCTCTTTGTACCCTAGTATCTCTTTGTACCCTAGTATCTCTTTGTACCCTAGTATCTCTTTGTACCCCAGCATCTCTTTGTACCCCAGCATCTCTTTGTACCCCAGCATCTCTTTGTACCCCAGCATCTCTTTGTACCCCAGTATCTCTTTGTACCCCAGCATCTCTTTGTACCCTAGTATCTCTTTGTACCCTAGTATCTCTTTGTACCCCAGCATCTCTTTGTACCCCAGCATCTCTTTGTACCCTAGTATCTCTTTGTACCCTAGTATCTCTTTGTACCCCAGCATCTCTTTGTACCCTAGTATCTCTTTGTACCCTAGTATCTCTTTGTACCCTAGTATCTCTTTGTACCCCAGCATCTCTTTGTACCCCAGTATCTCTTTGTACCCTAGTATCTCTTTGTACCCTAGTATCTCTTTGTACCCTAGTATCTCTTTGTACCCCAGTATCTCTTTGTACCCTAGTATCTCTTTGTACCCCAGCATCTCTTTGTACCCTAGTATCTCTTTGTACCCCAGCATCTCTTTGTACCCTAGTATCTCTTTGTACCCTAGTATCTCTTTGTACCCTAGTATCTCTTTGTACCCCAGCATCTCTTTGTACCCTAGTATCTCTTTGTACCCTAGTATCTCTTTGTACCCCAGCATCTCTTTGTACCCCAGCATCTCTTTGTACCCTAGTATCTCTTTGTACCCTAGTATCTCTTTGTACCCTAGTATCTCTTTGTACCCCAGTATCTCTTTGTACCCTAGTATCTCTTTGTACCCCAGCATCTCTTTGTACCCTAGTATCTCTTTGTACCCCAGCATCTCTTTGTACCCTAGTATCTCTTTGTACCCTAGTATCTCTTTGTACCCTAGTATCTCTTTGTACCCCAGCATCTCTTTGTACCCTAGTATCTCTTTGTACCCCAGCATCTCTTTGTACCCTAGTATCTCTTTGTACCCTAGTATCTCTTTGTACCCTAGTATCTCTTTGTACCCCAGCATCTCTTTGTACCCCAGTATCTCTTTGTACCCTAGTATCTCTTTGTACCCTAGTATCTCTTTGTACCCTAGTATCTCTTTGTACCCCAGTATCTCTTTGTACCCTAGTATCTCTTTGTACCCCAGCATCTCTTTGTACCCTAGTATCTCTTTGTACCCCAGCATCTCTTTGTACCCTAGTATCTCTTTGTACCCTAGTATCTCTTTGTACCCTAGTATCTCTTTGTACCCCAGCATCTCTTTGTACCCTAGTATCTCTTTGTACCCTAGTATCTCTTTGTACCCCAGCATCTCTTTGTACCCCAGCATCTCTTTGTACCCTAGTATCTCTTTGTACCCTAGTATCTCTTTGTACCCTAGTATCTCTTTGTACCCCAGTATCTCTTTGTACCCTAGTATCTCTTTGTACCCCAGCATCTCTTTGTACCCTAGTATCTCTTTGTACCCCAGCATCTCTTTGTACCCTAGTATCTCTTTGTACCCTAGTATCTCTTTGTACCCTAGTATCTCTTTGTACCCCAGCATCTCTTTGTACCCCAGCATCTCTTTGTACCCTAGTATCTCTTTGTACCCTAGTATCTCTTTGTACCCTAGTATCTCTTTGTACCCCAGCATCTCTTTGTACCCTAGTATCTCTTTGTACCCTAGTATCTCTTTGTACCCCAGCATCTCTTTGTACCCCAGTATCTCTTTGTACCCCAGCATCTCTTTGTACCCTAGTATCTCTTTGTACCCTAGTATCTCTTTGTACCCCAGTATCTCTTTGTACCCCAGTATCTCTTTGTACCCCAGCATCTCTTTGTACCCTAGTATCTCTTTGTACCCTAGCATCTCTTTGTACCCCAGCATCTCTTTGTACCCTAGTATCTCTTTGTACCCCAGCATCTCTTTGTACCCCAGCATCTCTTTGTACCCCAGTATCTCTTTGTACCCTAGTATCTCTTTGTACCCTAGTATCTCTTTGTACCCTAGTATCTCTTTGTACCCCAGCATCTCTTTGTACCCCAGCATCTCTTTGTACCCTAGTATCTCTTTGTACCCCAGTATCTCTTTGTACCCTAGTATCTCTTTGTACCCTAGTATCTCTTTGTACCCTAGTATCTCTTTGTACCCCAGCATCTCTTTGTACCCTAGTATCTCTTTGTACCCCAGTATCTCTTTGTACCCTAGTATCTCTTTGTACCCTAGTATCTCTTTGTACCCCAGTATCTCTTTGTACCCTAGTATCTCTTTGTACCCTAGTATCTCTTTGTACCCTAGTATCTCTTTGTACCCCAGCATCTCTTTGTACCCCAGCATCTCTTTGTACCCTAGTATCTCTTTGTACCCTAGTATCTCTTTGTACCCCAGTATCTCTTTGTACCCCAGTATCTCTTTGTACCCCAGCATCTCTTTGTACCCTAGTATCTCTTTGTACCCTAGCATCTCTTTGTACCCCAGCATCTCTTTGTACCCCAGTATCTCTTTGTACCCCAGCATCTCTTTGTACCCTAGTATCTCTTTGTACCCTAGTATCTCTTTGTACCCCAGTATCTCTTTGTACCCCAGTATCTCTTTGTACCCCAGCATCTCTTTGTACCCTAGTATCTCTTTGTACCCTAGCATCTCTTTGTACCCCAGCATCTCTTTGTACCCTAGTATCTCTTTGTACCCCAGCATCTCTTTGTACCCCAGCATCTCTTTGTACCCCAGTATCTCTTTGTACCCTAGTATCTCTTTGTACCCTAGTATCTCTTTGTACCCTAGTATCTCTTTGTACCCCAGCATCTCTTTGTACCCTAGTATCTCTTTGTACCCTAGTATCTCTTTGTACCCTAGTATCTCTTTGTACCCTAGTATCTCTTTGTACCCTAGTATCTCTTTGTACCCTAGCATCTCTTTGTACCCCAGCATCTCTTTGTACCCTAGTATCTCTTTGTACCCTAGTATCTCTTTGTACCCCAGTATCTCTTTGTACCCCAGTATCTCTTTGTACCCCAGCATCTCTTTGTACCCTAGTATCTCTTTGTACCCTAGTATCTCTTTGTACCCCAGTATCTCTTTGTACCCTAGTATCTCTTTGTACCCTAGTATCTCTTTGTACCCTAGTATCTCTTTGTACCCTAGTATCTCTTTGTACCCCAGTATCTCTTTGTACCCCAGCATCTCTTTGTACCCTAGTATCTCTTTGTACCCTAGTATCTCTTTGTACCCCAGCATCTCTTTGTACCCCAGCATCTCTTTGTACCCTAGTATCTCTTTGTACCCCAGCATCTCTTTGTACCCCAGCATCTCTTTGTACCCCAGTATCTCTTTGTACCCTAGTATCTCTTTGTACCCTAGTATCTCTTTGTACCCTAGTATCTCTTTGTACCCTAGTATCTCTTTGTACCCTAGTATCTCTTTGTACCCCAGCATCTCTTTGTACCCTAGTATCTCTTTGTACCCTAGTATCTCTTTGTACCCTAGTATCTCTTTGTACCCCAGCATCTCTTTGTACCCTAGTATCTCTTTGTACCCCAGCATCTCTTTGTACCCTAGTATCTCTTTGTACCCTAGTATCTCTTTGTACCCTAGTATCTCTTTGTACCCCAGTATCTCTTTGTACCCCAGCATCTCTTTGTACCCCAGTATCTCTTTGTACCCCAGCATCTCTTTGTACCCTAGTATCTCTTTGTACCCTAGTATCTCTTTGTACCCCAGTATCTCTTTGTACCCCAGTATCTCTTTGTACCCCAGCATCTCTTTGTACCCTAGTATCTCTTTGTACCCTAGCATCTCTTTGTACCCCAGCATCTCTTTGTACCCTAGTATCTCTTTGTACCCCAGCATCTCTTTGTACCCCAGCATCTCTTTGTACCCCAGTATCTCTTTGTACCCCAGTATCTCTTTGTACCCTAGTATCTCTTTGTACCCTAGTATCTCTTTGTACCCTAGTATCTCTTTGTACCCTAGTATCTCTTTGTACCCCAGTATCTCTTTGTACCCTAGTATCTCTTTGTACCCTAGTATCTCTTTGTACCCCAGCATCTCTTTGTACCCCAGCATCTCTTTGTACCCTAGTATCTCTTTGTACCCTAGTATCTCTTTGTACCCCAGTATCTCTTTGTACCCCAGTATCTCTTTGTACCCCAGCATCTCTTTGTACCCTAGTATCTTTTTGTACCCTAGCATCTCTTTGTACCCCAGCATCTCTTTGTACCCTAGTATCTCTTTGTACCCCAGCATCTCTTTGTACCCCAGCATCTCTTTGTACCCCAGTATCTCTTTGTACCCTAGTATCTCTTTGTACCCTAGTATCTCTTTGTACCCTAGTATCTCTTTGTACCCCAGCATCTCTTTGTACCCCAGCATCTCTTTGTACCCTAGTATCTCTTTGTACCCTAGTATCTCTTTGTACCCCAGTATCTCTTTGTACCCCAGTATCTCTTTGTACCCCAGCATCTCTTTGTACCCTAGTATCTCTTTGTACCCTAGCATCTCTTTGTACCCCAGCATCTCTTTGTACCCTAGTATCTCTTTGTACCCCAGCATCTCTTTGTACCCCAGCATCTCTTTGTACCCCAGTATCTCTTTGTACCCTAGTATCTCTTTGTACCCTAGTATCTCTTTGTACCCTAGTATCTCTTTGTACCCTAGTATCTCTTTGTACCCCAGTATCTCTTTGTACCCTAGTATCTCTTTGTACCCCAGCATCTCTTTGTACCCTAGTATCTCTTTGTACCCTAGTATCTCTTTGTACCCTAGTATCTCTTTGTACCCCAGCATCTCTTTGTACCCTAGTATCTCTTTGTACCCTAGTATCTCTTTGTACCCTAGTATCTCTTTGTACCCTAGTATCTCTTTGTACCCTAGTATCTCTTTGTACCCTAGTATCTCTTTGTACCCTAGTATCTCTTTGTACCCCAGCATCTCTTTGTACCCTAGTATCTCTTTGTACCCTAGTATCTCTTTGTACCCTAGTATCTCTTTGTACCCTAGCATCTCTTTGTACCCTAGTATCTCTTTGTACCCTAGTATCTCTTTGTACCCCAGTATCTCTTTGTACCCCAGTATCTCTTTGTACCCCAGCATCTCTTTGTACCCTAGTATCTCTTTGTACCCCAATATCTCTTTGTACCCTAGTATCTCTTTGTACCCCAGCATCTCTTTGTACCCTAGTATCTCTTTGTACCCCAGCATCTCTTTGTACCCTAGTATCTCTTTGTACCCTAGTATCTCTTTGTACCCTAGTATCTCTTTGTACCCCAGCATCTCTTTGTACCCTAGTATCTCTTTGTACCCTAGTATCTCTTTGTACCCTAGTATCTCTTTGTACCCCAGCATCTCTTTGTACCCTAGCATCTCTTTGTACCCTAGTATCTCTTTGTACCCCAGCATCTCTTTGTACCCTAGTATCTCTTTGTACCCCAGCATCTCTTTGTACCCTAGTATCTCTTTGTACCCCAGTATCTCTTTGTACCCCAGCATCTCTTTGTACCCTAGTATCTCTTTGTACCCCAGCATCTCTTTGTACCCCAGCATCTCTTTGTACCCTAGCATCTCTTTGTACCCCAGTATCTCTTTGTACCCTAGTATCTCTTTGTACCCTAGTATCTCTTTGTACCCTAGTATCTCTTTGTACCCCAGCATCTCTTTGTACCCTAGTATCTCTTTGTACCCTAGTATCTCTTTGTACCCTAGTATCTCTTTGTACCCCAGTATCTCTTTGTACCCTAGTATCTCTTTGTACCCTAGTATCTCTTTGTACCCTAGTATCTCTTTGTACCCTAGTATCTCTTTGTACCCCAGCATCTCTTTGTACCCTAGTATCTCTTTGTACCCCAGTATCTCTTTGTACCCTAGTATCTCTTTGTACCCTAGTATCTCTTTGTACCCTAGTATCTCTTTGTACCCTAGTATCTCTTTGTACCCTAGTATCTCTTTGTACCCTAGTATCTCTTTGTACCCTAGTATCTCTTTGTACCCCAGTATCTCTTTGTACCCTAGTATCTCTTTGTACCCTAGTATCTCTTTGTACCCTAGTATCTCTTTGTACCCTAGTATCTCTTTGTACCCCAGCATCTCTTTGTACCCTAGTATCTCTTTGTACCCCAGCATCTCTTTGTACCCCAGCATCTCTTTGTACCCTAGTATCTCTTTGTACCCTAGTATCTCTTTGTACCCTAGTATCTCTTTGTACCCCAGCATCTCTTTGTACCCCAGCATCTCTTTGTACCCTAGTATCTCTTTGTACCCTAGTATCTCTTTGTACCCCAGCATCTCTTTGTACCCCAGCATCTCTTTGTACCCTAGTATCTCTTTGTACCCTAGTATCTCTTTGTACCCCAGCATCTCTTTGTACCCTAGTATCTCTTTGTACCCCAGTATCTCTTTGTACCCTAGTATCTCTTTGTACCCTAGTATCTCTTTGTACCCCAGCATCTCTTTGTACCCTAGTATCTCTTTGTACCCCAGTATCTCTTTGTACCCCAGTATCTCTTTGTACCCCAGCATCTCTTTGTACCCTAGTATCTCTTTGTACCCCAGCATCTCTTTGTACCCCAGCATCTCTTTGTACCCCAGCATCTCTTTGTACCCCAGCATCTCTTTGTACCCTAGTATCTCTTTGTACCCCAGCATCTCTTTGTACCCCAGTATCTCTTTGTACCCTAGTATCTCTTTGTACCCTAGTATCTCTTTGTACCCCAGCATCTCTTTGTACCCCAGTATCTCTTTGTACCCCAGTATCTCTTTGTACCCTAGTATCTCTTTGTACCCCAGCATCTCTTTGTACCCCAGTATCTCTTTGTACCCTAGTATCTCTTTGTACCCTAGTATCTCTTTGTACCCCAGCATCTCTTTGTACCCTAGTATCTCTTTGTACCCTAGTATCTCTTTGTACCCCAGCATCTCTTTGTACCCCAGCATCTCTTTGTACCCTAGTATCTCTTTGTACCCCAGCATCTCTTTGTACCCCAGCATCTCTTTGTACCCTAGTATCTCTTTGTACCCTAGTATCTCTTTGTACCCCAGCATCTCTTTGTACCCTAGTATCTCTTTGTACCCTAGTATCTCTTTGTACCCTAGCATCTCTTTGTACCCCAGCATCTCTTTGTACCCTAGTATCTCTTTGTACCCCAGTATCTCTTTGTACCCCAGCATCTCTTTGTACCCCAGCATCTCTTTGTACCCCAGTATCTCTTTGTACCCTAGTATCTCTTTGTACCCTAGTATCTCTTTGTACCCTAGTATCTCTTTGTACCCCAGCATCTCTTTGTACCCCAGCATCTCTTTGTACCCTAGTATCTCTTTGTACCCCAGCATCTCTTTGTACCCCAGCATCTCTTTGTACCCTAGTATCTCTTTGTACCCTAGTATCTCTTTGTACCCCAGCATCTCTTTGTACCCTAGTATCTCTTTGTACCCTAGTATCTCTTTGTACCCTAGCATCTCTTTGTACCCCAGCATCTCTTTGTACCCTAGTATCTCTTTGTACCCCAGTATCTCTTTGTACCCCAGCATCTCTTTGTACCCCAGCATCTCTTTGTACCCCAGTATCTCTTTGTACCCTAGTATCTCTTTGTACCCTAGTATCTCTTTGTACCCCAGCATCTCTTTGTACCCTAGTATCTCTTTGTACCCCAGCATCTCTTTGTACCCTAGTATCTCTTTGTACCCTAGTATCTCTTTGTACCCCAGCATCTCTTTGTACCCCAGTATCTCTTTGTACCCTAATATCTCTTTGTACCCTAGTATCTCTTTGTACCCCAGCATCTCTTTGTACCCTAGCATCTCTTTGTACCCTAGTATCTCTTTGTACCCTAGTATCTCTTTGTACCCCAGTATCTCTTTGTACCCTAGTATCTCTTTGTACCCTAGTATCTCTTTGTACCCCAGTATCTCTTTGTACCCTAGTATCTCTTTGTACCCTAGTATCTCTTTGTACCCTAGTATCTCTTTGTACCCCAGCATCTCTTTGTACCCTAGTATCTCTTTGTACCCTAGTATCTCTTTGTACCCCAGCATCTCTTTGTACCCCAGTATCTCTTTGTACCCTAGTATCTCTTTGTACCCTAGTATCTCTTTGTACCCTAGTATCTCTTTGTACCCTAGCATCTCTTTGTACCCTAGTATCTCTTTGTACCCTAGTATCTCTTTGTACCCCAGTATCTCTTTGTACCCTAGTATCTCTTTGTACCCTAGTATCTCTTTGTACCCTAGTATCTCTTTGTACCCCAGCATCTCTTTGTACCCTAGTATCTCTTTGTACCCTAGTATCTCTTTGTACCCTAGTATCTCTTTGTACCCCAGCATCTCTTTGTACCCTAGTATCTCTTTGTACCCTAGTATCTCTTTGTACCCTAGTATCTCTTTGTACCCTAGTATCTCTTTGTACCCTAGTATCTCTTTGTACCCTAGTATCTCTTTGTACCCTAGTATCTCTTTGTACCCTAGTATCTCTTTGTACCCCAGTATCTCTTTGTACCCTAGTATCTCTTTGTACCCTAGTATCTCTTTGTACCCTAGTATCTCTTTGTACCCCAGCATCTCTTTGTACCCTAGTATCTCTTTGTACCCTAGTATCTCTTTGTACCCCAGTATCTCTTTGTACCCTAGTATCTCTTTGTACCCTAGTATCTCTTTGTACCCTAGTATCTCTTTGTACCCTAGTATCTCTTTGTACCCCAGCATCTCTTTGTACCCTAGTATCTCTTTGTACCCTAGTATCTCTTTGTACCCTAGTATCTCTTTGTACCCCAGCATCTCTTTGTACCCTAGTATCTCTTTGTACCCTAGTATCTCTTTGTACCCCAGCATCTCTTTGTACCCTAGTATCTCTTTGTACCCTAGTATCTCTTTGTACCCTAGTATCTCTTTGTACCCCAGCATCTCTTTGTACCCCAGTATCTCTTTGTACCCCAGCATCTCTTTGTACCCTAGTATCTCTTTGTACCCTAGTATCTCTTTGTACCCCAGTATCTCTTTGTACCCTAGTATCTCTTTGTACCCTAGTATCTCTTTGTACCCCAGCATCTCTTTGTACCCTAGTATCTCTTTGTACCCTAGTATCTCTTTGTACCCTAGTATCTCTTTGTACCCTAGTATCTCTTTGTACCCCAGTATCTCTTTGTACCCCAGTATCTCTTTGTACCCTAGTATCTCTTTGTACCCCAGTATCTCTTTGTACCCCAGCATCTCTTTGTACCCCAGTATCTCTTTGTACCCTAGTATCTCTTTGTACCCTAGTATCTCTTTGTACCCCAGCATCTCTTTGTACCCTAGTATCTCTTTGTACCCTAGTATCTCTTTGTACCCTAGTATCTCTTTGTACCCCAGCATCTCTTTGTACCCTAGTATCTCTTTGTACCCCAGCATCTCTTTGTACCCCAGTATCTCTTTGTACCCTAGTATCTCTTTGTACCCTAGTATCTCTTTGTACCCCAGCATCTCTTTGTACCCTAGTATCTCTTTGTACCCCAGTATCTCTTTGTACCCTAGTATCTCTTTGTACCCTAGTATCTCTTTGTACCCCAGCATCTCTTTGTACCCTAGTATCTCTTTGTACCCCAGCATCTCTTTGTACCCTAGTATCTCTTTGTACCCTAGTATCTCTTTGTACCCTAGTATCTCTTTGTACCCTAGTATCTCTTTGTACCCCAGCATCTCTTTGTACCCCAGCATCTCTTTGTACCCCAGCATCTCTTTGTACCCTAGTATCTCTTTGTACCCCAGCATCTCTTTGTACCCTAGTATCTCTTTGTACCCTAGTATCTCTTTGTACCCCAGTATCTCTTTGTACCCCAGTATCTCTTTGTACACTAGTATCTCTTTGTACCCCAGCATCTCTTTGTACCCTAGCATCTCTTTGTACCCTAGCATCTCTTTGTACCCTAGTATCTCTTTGTACCCTAGTATCTCTTTGTACCCCAGTATCTCTTTGTACCCCAGCATCTCTTTGTACCCTAGTATCTCTTTGTACCCTAGTATCTCTTTGTACCCTAGTATCTCTTTGTACCCCAGCATCTCTTTGTACCCTAGTATCTCTTTGTACCCCAGCATCTCTTTGTACCCCAGTATCTCTTTGTACCCTAGTATCTCTTTGTACCCTAGTATCTCTTTGTACCCCAGCATCTCTTTGTACCCTAGTATCTCTTTGTACCCTAGTATCTCTTTGTACCCTAGTATCTCTTTGTACCCCAGCATCTCTTTGTACCCTAGTATCTCTTTGTACCCCAGCATCTCTTTGTACCCCAGTATCTCTTTGTACCCTAGTATCTCTTTGTACCCTAGTATCTCTTTGTACCCCAGCATCTCTTTGTACCCTAGTATCTCTTTGTACCCTAGTATCTCTTTGTACCCCAGCATCTCTTTGTACCCTAGTATCTCTTTGTACCCCAGCATCTCTTTGTACCCCAGTATCTCTTTGTACCCTAGTATCTCTTTGTACCCTAGTATCTCTTTGTACCCCAGCATCTCTTTGTACCCTAGTATCTCTTTGTACCCTAGTATCTCTTTGTACCCTAGTATCTCTTTGTACCCCAGCATCTCTTTGTACCCTAGTATCTCTTTGTACCCTAGTATCTCTTTGTACCCCAGCATCTCTTTGTACCCTAGTATCTCTTTGTACCCCAGCATCTCTTTGTACCCTAGTATCTCTTTGTACCCTAGTATCTCTTTGTACCCCAGCATCTCTTTGTACCCTAGTATCTCTTTGTACCCTAGTATCTCTTTGTACCCTAGTATCTCTTTGTACCCCAGCATCTCTTTGTACCCTAGTATCTCTTTGTACCCCAGCATCTCTTTGTACCCTAGTATCTCTTTGTACCCTAGTATCTCTTTGTACCCTAGTATCTCTTTGTACCCCAGCATCTCTTTGTACCCTAGTATCTCTTTGTACCCTAGTATCTCTTTGTACCCTAGCATCTCTTTGTACCCCAGCATCTCTTTGTACCCTAGTATCTCTTTGTACCCCAGCATCTCTTTGTACCCCAGTATCTCTTTGTACCCTAGTATCTCTTTGTACCCTAGTATCTCTTTGTACCCCAGCATCTCTTTGTACCCCAGCATCTCTTTGTACCCTAGTATCTCTTTGTACCCTAGTATCTCTTTGTACCCTAGTATCTCTTTGTACCCCAGCATCTCTTTGTACCCTAGTATCTCTTTGTACCCCAGCATCTCTTTGTACCCTAGTATCTCTTTGTACCCCAGCATCTCTTTGTACCCTAGTATCTCTTTGTACCCCAGCATCTCTTTGTACCCCAGTATCTCTTTGTACCCTAGTATCTCTTTGTACCCTAGTATCTCTTTGTACCCTAGTATCTCTTTGTACCCTAGTATCTCTTTGTACCCTAGTATCTCTTTGTACCCTAGTATCTCTTTGTACCCCAGTATCTCTTTGTACCCCAGCATCTCTTTGTACCCTAGTATCTCTTTGTACCCCAGCATCTCTTTGTACCCCAGTATCTCTTTGTACCCTAGTATCTCTTTGTACCCTAGTATCTCTTTGTACCCTAGTATCTCTTTGTACCCTAGTATCTCTTTGTACCCTAGTATCTCTTTGTACCCTAGTATCTCTTTGTACCCCAGTATCTCTTTGTACCCCAGCATCTCTTTGTACCCTAGTATCTCTTTGTACCCTAGTATCTCTTTGTACCCTAGTATCTCTTTGTACCCTAGTATCTCTTTGTACCCTAGTATCTCTTTGTACCCTAGTATCTCTTTGTACCCTAGTATCTCTTTGTACCCCAGCATCTCTTTGTACCCTAGTATCTCTTTGTACCCCAGCATCTCTTTGTACCCTAGTATCTCTTTGTACCCTAGTATCTCTTTGTACCCTAGTATCTCTTTGTACCCCAGCATCTCTTTGTACCCTAGTATCTCTTTGTACCCTAGTATCTCTTTGTACCCTAGTATCTCTTTGTACCCTAGTATCTCTTTGTACCCTAGTATCTCTTTGTACCCTAGTATCTCTTTGTACCCCAGTATCTCTTTGTACCCCAGCATCTCTTTGTACCCTAGTATCTCTTTGTACCCCAGCATCTCTTTGTACCCTAGTATCTCTTTGTACCCTAGTATCTCTTTGTACCCTAGTATCTCTTTGTACCCCAGCATCTCTTTGTACCCTAGTATCTCTTTGTACCCCAGCATCTCTTTGTACCCCAGTATCTCTTTGTACCCTAGTATCTCTTTGTACCCTAGTATCTCTTTGTACCCCAGCATCTCTTTGTACCCTAGTATCTCTTTGTACCCTAGTATCTCTTTGTACCCTAGTATCTCTTTGTACCCTAGTATCTCTTTGTACCCTAGTATCTCTTTGTACCCTAGTATCTCTTTGTACCCCAGTATCTCTTTGTACCCCAGCATCTCTTTGTACCCTAGTATCTCTTTGTACCCTAGTATCTCTTTGTACCCCAGTATCTCTTTGTACCCCAGCATCTCTTTGTACCCTAGTATCTCTTTGTACCCTAGTATCTCTTTGTACCCTAGTATCTCTTTGTACCCTAGTATCTCTTTGTACCCTAGTATCTCTTTGTACCCCAGTATCTCTTTGTACCCCAGCATCTCTTTGTACCCTAGTATCTCTTTGTACCCTAGTATCTCTTTGTACCCCAGTATCTCTTTGTACCCTAGTATCTCTTTGTACCCTAGTATCTCTTTGTACCCTAGTATCTCTTTGTACCCTAGTATCTCTTTGTACCCCAGCATCTCTTTGTACCCCAGCATCTCTTTGTACCCTAGTATCTCTTTGTACCCTAGTATCTCTTTGTACCCTAGTATCTCTTTGTACCCTAGTATCTCTTTGTACCCTAGTATCTCTTTGTACCCCAGTATCTCTTTGTACCCTAGTATCTCTTTGTACCCTAGTATCTCTTTGTACCCTAGTATCTCTTTGTACCCTAGTATCTCTTTGTACCCTAGTATCTCTTTGTACCCTAGTATCTCTTTGTACCCTAGTATCTCTTTGTACCCTAGTATCTCTTTGTACCCTAGTATCTCTTTGTACCCTAGTATCTCTTTGTACCCTAGTATCTCTTTGTACCCCAGTATCTCTTTGTACCCCAGCATCTCTTTGTACCCTAGTATCTCTTTGTACCCCAGTATCTCTTTGTACCCCAGCATCTCTTTGTACCCCAGTATCTCTTTGTACCCTAGTATCTCTTTGTACCCTAGTATCTCTTTGTACCCCAGCATCTCTTTGTACCCTAGTATCTCTTTGTACCCTAGTATCTCTTTGTACCCCAGCATCTCTTTGTACCCTAGTATCTCTTTGTACCCCAGTATCTCTTTGTACCCCAGTATCTCTTTGTACCCTAGTATCTCTTTGTACCCTAGTATCTCTTTGTACCCTAGTATCTCTTTGTACCCTAGTATCTCTTTGTACCCTAGTATCTCTTTGTACCCCAGCATCTCTTTGTACCCTAGTATCTCTTTGTACCCCAGCATCTCTTTGTACCCCAGTATCTCTTTGTACCCTAGTATCTCTTTGTACCCCAGTATCTCTTTGTACCCTAGTATCTCTTTGTACCCTAGTATCTCTTTGTACCCTAGTATCTCTTTGTACCCTAGTATCTCTTTGTACCCCAGCATCTCTTTGTACCCCAGCATCTCTTTGTACCCTAGTATCTCTTTGTACCCCAGTATCTCTTTGTACCCCAGTATCTCTTTGTACCCTAGTATCTCTTTGTACCCTAGTATCTCTTTGTACCCTAGTATCTCTTTGTACCCTAGTATCTCTTTGTACCCTAGTATCTCTTTGTACCCTAGTATCTCTTTGTACCCTAGTATCTCTTTGTACCCCAGTATCTCTTTGTACCCTAGTATCTCTTTGTACCCTAGCATCTCTTTGTACCCTAGTATCTCTTTGTACCCTAGTATCTCTTTGTACCCTAGTATCTCTTTGTACCCTAGTATCTCTTTGTACCCCAGCATCTCTTTGTACCCTAGTATCTCTTTGTACCCCAGCATCTCTTTGTACCCCAGTATCTCTTTGTACCCTAGTATCTCTTTGTACCCTAGTATCTCTTTGTACCCCAGCATCTCTTTGTACCCTAGTATCTCTTTGTACCCTAGTATCTCTTTGTACCCTAGTATCTCTTTGTACCCTAGTATCTCTTTGTACCCTAGTATCTCTTTGTACCCTAGTATCTCTTTGTACCCCAGTATCTCTTTGTACCCCAGCATCTCTTTGTACCCTAGTATCTCTTTGTACCCTAGTATCTCTTTGTACCCTAGTATCTCTTTGTACCCCAGTATCTCTTTGTACCCCAGTATCTCTTTGTACCCCAGCATCTCTTTGTACCCCAGTATCTCTTTGTACCCTAGTATCTCTTTGTACCCTAGTATCTCTTTGTACCCCAGCATCTCTTTGTACCCTAGTATCTCTTTGTACCCTAGTATCTCTTTGTACCCTAGTATCTCTTTGTACCCTAGTATCTCTTTGTACCCCAGCATCTCTTTGTACCCTAGTATCTCTTTGTACCCCAGCATCTCTTTGTACCCTAGTATCTCTTTGTACCCTAGTATCTCTTTGTACCCCAGCATCTCTTTGTACCCTAGTATCTCTTTGTACCCTAGTATCTCTTTGTACCCTAGTATCTCTTTGTACCCCAGCATCTCTTTGTACCCTAGTATCTCTTTGTACCCCAGCATCTCTTTGTACCCCAGTATCTCTTTGTACCCTAGTATCTCTTTGTACCCTAGTATCTCTTTGTACCCCAGCATCTCTTTGTACCCTAGTATCTCTTTGTACCCTAGTATCTCTTTGTACCCTAGTATCTCTTTGTACCCTAGTATCTCTTTGTACCCTAGTATCTCTTTGTACCCTAGTATCTCTTTGTACCCCAGTATCTCTTTGTACCCTAGCATCTCTTTGTACCCCAGCATCTCTTTGTACCCTAGTATCTCTTTGTACCCCAGCATCTCTTTGTACCCTAGTATCTCTTTGTACCCCAGCATCTCTTTGTACCCTAGCATCTCTTTGTACCCCAGCATTTCTTTGTACCCTAGTATCTCTTTGTACCCTAGTATCTCTTTGTACCCTAGTATCTCTTTGTACCCCAGCATCTCTTTGTACCCCAGTATCTCTTTGTACCCTAGTATCTCTTTGTACCCTAGTATCTCTTTGTACCCTAGTATCTCTTTGTACCCTAGTATCTCTTTGTACCCTAGTATCTCTTTGTACCCTAGTATCTCTTTGTACCCCAGTATCTCTTTGTACCCCAGCATCTCTTTGTACCCTAGCATCTCTTTGTACCCTAGTATCTCTTTGTACCCTAGTATCTCTTTGTACCCTAGTATCTCTTTGTACCCTAGTATCTCTTTGTACCCCAGCATCTCTTTGTACCCTAGTATCTCTTTGTACCCCAGCATCTCTTTGTACCCTAGTATCTCTTTGTACCCTAGTATCTCTTTGTACCCCAGCATCTCTTTGTACCCTAGTATCTCTTTGTACCCTAGTATCTCTTTGTACCCCAGCATCTCTTTGTACCCCAGCATCTCTTTGTACCCCAGCATCTCTTTGTACCCTAGTATCTCTTTGTACCCCAGCATCTCTTTGTACCCTAGTATCTCTTTGTACCCTAGTATCTCTTTGTACCCTAGTATCTCTTTGTACCCTAGTATCTCTTTGTACCCTAGTATCTCTTTGTACCCCAGCATCTCTTTGTACCCCAGTATCTCTTTGTACCCCAGCATCTCTTTGTACCCTAGTATCTCTTTGTACCCTAGTATCTCTTTGTACCCTAGTATCTCTTTGTACCCTAGTATCTCTTTGTACCCTAGTATCTCTTTGTACCCCAGCATCTCTTTGTACCCTAGTATCTCTTTGTACCCTAGTATCTCTTTGTACCCTAGTATCTCTTTGTACCCTAGTATCTCTTTGTACCCTAGTATCTCTTTGTACCCCAGTATCTCTTTGTACCCCAGTATCTCTTTGTACCCCAGCATCTCTTTGTACCCTAGTATCTCTTTGTACCCCAGCATCTCTTTGTACCCTAGTATCTCTTTGTACCCTAGTATCTCTTTGTACCCTAGTATCTCTTTGTACCCTAGTATCTCTTTGTACCCTAGTATCTCTTTGTACCCCAGCATCTCTTTGTACCCCAGTATCTCTTTGTACCCTAGTATCTCTTTGTACCCTAGTATCTCTTTGTACCCTAGTATCTCTTTGTACCCCAGCATCTCTTTGTACCCTAGTATCTCTTTGTACCCCAGTATCTCTTTGTACCCTAGTATCTCTTTGTACCCTAGTATCTCTTTGTACCCTAGTATCTCTTTGTACCCTAGTATCTCTTTGTACCCTAGTATCTCTTTGTACCCTAGTATCTCTTTGTACCCCAGCATCTCTTTGTACCCCAGCATCTCTTTGTACCCCAGTATCTCTTTGTACCCTAGTATCTCTTTGTACCCCAGCATCTCTTTGTACCCTAGTATCTCTTTGTACCCTAGTATCTCTTTGTACCCTAGTATCTCTTTGTACCCTAGTATCTCTTTGTACCCTAGTATCTCTTTGTACCCCAGCATCTCTTTGTACCCCAGCATCTCTTTGTACCCCAGTATCTCTTTGTACCCTAGTATCTCTTTGTACCCTAGTATCTCTTTGTACCCCAGCATCTCTTTGTACCCCAGTATCTCTTTGTACCCTAGTATCTCTTTGTACCCTAGTATCTCTTTGTACCCTAGTATCTCTTTGTACCCCAGCATCTCTTTGTACCCCAGCATCTCTTTGTACCCCAGCATCTCTTTGTACCCTAGTATCTCTTTGTACCCTAGTATCTCTTTGTACCCTAGTATCTCTTTGTACCCCAGCATCTCTTTGTACCCTAGTATCTCTTTGTACCCTAGTATCTCTTTGTACCCTAGTATCTCTTTGTACCCCAGTATCTCTTTGTACCCCAGCATCTCTTTGTACCCCAGTATCTCTTTGTACCCTAGTATCTCTTTGTACCCTAGTATCTCTTTGTACCCCAGCATCTCTTTGTACCCTAGTATCTCTTTGTACCCCAGCATCTCTTTGTACCCCAGCATCTCTTTGTACCCCAGTATCTCTTTGTACCCTAGTATCTCTTTGTACCCTAGTATCTCTTTGTACCCTAGTATCTCTTTGTACCCCAGCATCTCTTTGTACCCCAGCATCTCTTTGTACCCTAGTATCTCTTTGTACCCCAGCATCTCTTTGTACCCCAGTATCTCTTTGTACCCTAGTATCTCTTTGTACCCTAGTATCTCTTTGTACCCCAGCATCTCTTTGTACCCCAGTATCTCTTTGTACCCCAGCATCTCTTTGTACCCCAGCATCTCTTTGTACCCCAGCATCTCTTTGTACCCTAGTATCTCTTTGTACCCTAGTATCTCTTTGTACCCTAGTATCTCTTTGTACCCTAGTATCTCTTTGTACCCTAGTATCTCTTTGTACCCCAGCATCTCTTTGTACCCTAGTATCTCTTTGTACCCTAGTATCTCTTTGTACCCTAGTATCTCTTTGTACCCCAGTATCTCTTTGTACCCCAGTATCTCTTTGTACCCTAGTATCTCTTTGTACCCCAGCATCTCTTTGTACCCCAGCATCTCTTTGTACCCCAGTATCTCTTTGTACCCTAGTATCTCTTTGTACCCTAGTATCTCTTTGTACCCCAGCATCTCTTTGTACCCCAGTATCTCTTTGTACCCTAGTATCTCTTTGTACCCTAGTATCTCTTTGTACCCTAGTATCTCTTTGTACCCCAGCATCTCTTTGTACCCCAGCATCTCTTTGTACCCCAGCATCTCTTTGTACCCTAGTATCTCTTTGTACCCTAGTATCTCTTTGTACCCTAGTATCTCTTTGTACCCCAGCATCTCTTTGTACCCTAGTATCTCTTTGTACCCTAGTATCTCTTTGTACCCTAGTATCTCTTTGTACCCTAGTATCTCTTTGTACCCCAGCATCTCTTTGTACCCTAGTATCTCTTTGTACCCTAGTATCTCTTTGTACCCTAGTATCTCTTTGTACCCCAGTATCTCTTTGTACCCCAGTATCTCTTTGTACCCTAGTATCTCTTTGTACCCCAGCATCTCTTTGTACCCCAGCATCTCTTTGTACCCCAGTATCTCTTTGTACCCTAGTATCTCTTTGTACCCTAGTATCTCTTTGTACCCCAGCATCTCTTTGTACCCTAGTATCTCTTTGTACCCCAGCATCTCTTTGTACCCCAGCATCTCTTTGTACCCCAGTATCTCTTTGTACCCTAGTATCTCTTTGTACCCTAGTATCTCTTTGTACCCTAGTATCTCTTTGTACCCCAGCATCTCTTTGTACCCCAGTATCTCTTTGTACCCTAGTATCTCTTTGTACCCTAGTATCTCTTTGTACCCCAGCATCTCTTTGTACCCCAGCATCTCTTTGTACCCTAGTATCTCTTTGTACCCTAGTATCTCTTTGTACCCTAGTATCTCTTTGTACCCTAGTATCTCTTTGTACCCCAGCATCTCTTTGTACCCTAGTATCTCTTTGTACCCCAGCATCTCTTTGTACCCCAGCATCTCTTTGTACCCCAGTATCTCTTTGTACCCCAGTATCTCTTTGTACCCTAGTATCTCTTTGTACCCCAGCATCTCTTTGTACCCCAGCATCTCTTTGTACCCCAGTATCTCTTTGTACCCTAGTATCTCTTTGTACCCTAGTATCTCTTTGTACCCTAGTATCTCTTTGTACCCCAGTATCTCTTTGTACCCCAGTATCTCTTTGTACCCTAGTATCTCTTTGTACCCCAGCATCTCTTTGTACCCCAGCATCTCTTTGTACCCCAGTATCTCTTTGTACCCTAGTATCTCTTTGTACCCCAGTATCTCTTTGTACCCCAGTATCTCTTTGTACCCCAGCATCTCTTTGTACCCTAGCATCTCTTTGTACCCCAGTATCTCTTTGTACCCTAGTATCTCTTTGTACCCTAGTATCTCTTTGTACCCCAGCATCTCTTTGTACCCTAGTATCTCTTTGTACCCCAGCATCTCTTTGTACCCCAGCATCTCTTTGTACCCCAGTATCTCTTTGTACCCTAGTATCTCTTTGTACCCTAGTATCTCTTTGTACCCTAGTATCTCTTTGTACCCTAGCATCTCTTTGTACCCCAGTATCTCTTTGTACCCTAGTATCTCTTTGTACCCCAGTATCTCTTTGTACCCCAGTATCTCTTTGTACCCTAGTATCTCTTTGTACCCCAGCATCTCTTTGTACCCTAGTATCTCTTTGTACCCCAGCATCTCTTTGTACCCCAGCATCTCTTTGTACCCCAGTATCTCTTTGTACCCTAGTATCTCTTTGTACCCTAGTATCTCTTTGTACCCTAGTATCTCTTTGTACCCTAGCATCTCTTTGTACCCCAGTATCTCTTTGTACCCTAGTATCTCTTTGTACCCCAGTATCTCTTTGTACCCCAGTATCTCTTTGTACCCCAGCATCTCTTTGTACCCCAGTATCTCTTTGTACCCTAGTATCTCTTTGTACCCTAGTATCTCTTTGTACCCTAGTATCTCTTTGTACCCTAGTATCTCTTTGTACCCCAGCATCTCTTTGTACCCCAGTATCTCTTTGTACCCTAGTATCTCTTTGTACCCTAGTATCTCTTTGTACCCCAGCATCTCTTTGTACCCCAGCATCTCTTTGTACCCTAGTATCTCTTTGTACCCTAGTATCTCTTTGTACCCTAGTATCTCTTTGTACCCTAGTATCTCTTTGTACCCCAGCATCTCTTTGTACCCTAGTATCTCTTTGTACCCTAGTATCTCTTTGTACCCTAGTATCTCTTTGTACCCTAGTATCTCTTTGTACCCCAGCATCTCTTTGTACCCTAGTATCTCTTTGTACCCTAGTATCTCTTTGTACCCTAGTATCTCTTTGTACCCTAGTATCTCTTTGTACCCTAGTATCTCTTTGTACCCCAGTATCTCTTTGTACCCTAGCATCTCTTTGTACCCTAGTATCACTTTGTACCCCAGTATCTCTTTGTACCCTAGTATCTCTTTGTACCCCAGCATCTCTTTGTACCCTAGTATCTCTTTGTACCCCAGCATCTCTTTGTACCCCAGCATCTCTTTGTACCCTAGTATCTCTTTGTACCCTAGTATCTCTTTGTACCCTAGTATCTCTTTGTACCCCAGTATCTCTTTGTACCCCAGTATCTCTTTGTACCCTAGCATCTCTTTGTACCCTAGTATCTCTTTGTACCCCAGTATCTCTTTGTACCCTAGCATCTCTTTGTACCCCAGCATCTCTTTGTACCCTAGTATCTCTTTGTACCCTAGTATCTCTTTGTACCCCAGTATCTCTTTGTACCCTAGTATCTCTTTGTACCCCAGTATCTCTTTGTACCCTAGTATCTCTTTGTACCCTAGTATCTCTTTGTACCCCAGCATCTCTTTGTACCCTAGTATCTCTTTGTACCCCAGTATCTCTTTGTACCCCAGCATCTCTTTGTACCCTAGTATCTCTTTGTACCCCAGCATCTCTTTGTACCCCAGCATCTCTTTGTACCCTAGTATCTCTTTGTACCCTAGTATCTCTTTGTACCCTAGTATCTCTTTGTACCCCAGTATCTCTTTGTACCCCAGTATCTCTTTGTACCCTAGCATCTCTTTGTACCCTAGTATCTCTTTGTACCCCAGCATCTCTTTGTACCCTAGTATCTCTTTGTACCCTAGTATCTCTTTGTACCCCAGTATCTCTTTGTACCCTAGTATCTCTTTGTACCCTAGTATCTCTTTGTACCCTAGTATCTCTTTGTACCCTAGTATCTCTTTGTACCCCAGCATCTCTTTGTACCCTAGTATCTCTTTGTACCCTAGTATCTCTTTGTACCCCAGTATCTCTTTGTACCCCAGTATCTCTTTGTACCCCAGCATCTCTTTGTACCCCAGTATCTCTTTGTACCCCAGTATCTCTTTGTACCCTAGTATCTCTTTGTACCCTAGTATCTCTTTGTACCCTAGTATCTCTTTGTACCCTAGTATCTCTTTGTACCCTAGTATCTCTTTGTACCCCAGCATCTCTTTGTACCCCAGCATCTCTTTGTACCCCAGTATCTCTTTGTACCCCAGCATCTCTTTGTACCCCAGCATCTCTTTGTACCCTAGTATCTCTTTGTACCCCAGCATCTCTTTGTACCCCAGCATCTCTTTGTACCCCAGCATCTCTTTGTACCCTAGTATCTCTTTGTACCCTAGTATCTCTTTGTACCCTAGTATCTCTTTGTACCCTAGTATCTCTTTGTACCCTAGTATCTCTTTGTACCCTAGTATCTCTTTGTACCCCAGTATCTCTTTGTACCCTAGTATCTCTTTGTACCCTAGTATCTCTTTGTACCCTAGTATCTCTTTGTACCCTAGTATCTCTTTGTACCCCAGCATCTCTTTGTACCCTAGTATCTCTTTGTACCCTAGTATCTCTTTGTACCCCAGTATCTCTTTGTACCCTAGTATCTCTTTGTACCCTAGTATCTCTTTGTACCCTAGTATCTCTTTGTACCCCAGCATCTCTTTGTACCCTAGTATCTCTTTGTACCCTAGTATCTCTTTGTACCCTAGTATCTCTTTGTACCCCAGTATCTCTTTGTACCCCAGTATCTCTTTGTACCCTAGTATCTCTTTGTACCCCAGCATCTCTTTGTACCCCAGCATCTCTTTGTACCCCAGTATCTCTTTGTACCCTAGTATCTCTTTGTACCCTAGTATCTCTTTGTACCCCAGCATCTCTTTGTACCCTAGTATCTCTTTGTACCCTAGTATCTCTTTGTACCCTAGTATCTCTTTGTACCCTAGTATCTCTTTGTACCCTAGTATCTCTTTGTACCCCAGCATCTCTTTGTACCCCAGTATCTCTTTGTACCCTAGTATCTCTTTGTACCCTAGTATCTCTTTGTACCCCAGCATCTCTTTGTACCCTAGTATCTCTTTGTACCCTAGTATCTCTTTGTACCCTAGTATCTCTTTGTACCCTAGTATCTCTTTGTACCCTAGTATCTCTTTGTACCCCAGCATCTCTTTGTACCCTAGTATCTCTTTGTACCCTAGTATCTCTTTGTACCCCAGCATCTCTTTGTACCCTAGTATCTCTTTGTACCCCAGCATCTCTTTGTACCCTAGTATCTCTTTGTACCCCAGCATCTCTTTGTACCCTAGTATCTCTTTGTACCCTAGTATCTCTTTGTACCCTAGTATCTCTTTGTACCCTAGTATCTCTTTGTACCCCAGTATCTCTTTGTACCCCAGCATCTCTTTGTACCCTAGTATCTCTTTGTACCCTAGTATCTCTTTGTACCCTAGTATCTCTTTGTACCCTAGTATCTCTTTGTACCCCAGTATCTCTTTGTACCCTAGTATCTCTTTGTACCCTAGTATCTCTTTGTACCCTAGTATCTCTTTGTACCCTAGTATCTCTTTGTACCCCAGCATCTCTTTGTACCCTAGTATCTCTTTGTACCCTAGTATCTCTTTGTACCCTAGTATCTCTTTGTACCCCAGTATCTCTTTGTACCCCAGCATCTCTTTGTACCCCAGTATCTCTTTGTACCCTAGTATCTCTTTGTACCCTAGTATCTCTTTGTACCCCAGCATCTCTTTGTACCCCAGCATCTCTTTGTACCCTAGTATCTCTTTGTACCCCAGTATCTCTTTGTACCCTAGTATCTCTTTGTACCCTAGTATCTCTTTGTACCCCAGCATCTCTTTGTACCCCAGCATCTCTTTGTACCCCAGTATCTCTTTGTACCCTAGTATCTCTTTGTACCCTAGTATCTCTTTGTACCCTAGTATCTCTTTGTACCCCAGTATCTCTTTGTACCCTAGTATCTCTTTGTACCCTAGTATCTCTTTGTACCCTAGTATCTCTTTGTACCCTAGTATCTCTTTGTACCCTAGTATCTCTTTGTACCCTAGTATCTCTTTGTACCCTAGTATCTCTTTGTACCCTAGTATCTCTTTGTACCCTAGTATCTCTTTGTACCCTAGTATCTCTTTGTACCCTAGTATCTCTTTGTACCCCAGTATCTCTTTGTACCCCAGCATCTCTTTGTACCCTAGTATCTCTTTGTACCCCAGTATCTCTTTGTACCCCAGCATCTCTTTGTACCCCAGTATCTCTTTGTACCCTAGTATCTCTTTGTACCCTAGTATCTCTTTGTACCCCAGCATCTCTTTGTACCCTAGTATCTCTTTGTACCCTAGTATCTCTTTGTACCCCAGCATCTCTTTGTACCCTAGTATCTCTTTGTACCCCAGTATCTCTTTGTACCCCAGTATCTCTTTGTACCCTAGTATCTCTTTGTACCCTAGTATCTCTTTGTACCCTAGTATCTCTTTGTACCCTAGTATCTCTTTGTACCCTAGTATCTCTTTGTACCCCAGCATCTCTTTGTACCCTAGTATCTCTTTGTACCCCAGCATCTCTTTGTACCCCAGTATCTCTTTGTACCCTAGTATCTCTTTGTACCCCAGTATCTCTTTGTACCCTAGTATCTCTTTGTACCCTAGTATCTCTTTGTACCCTAGTATCTCTTTGTACCCTAGTATCTCTTTGTACCCCAGCATCTCTTTGTACCCCAGCATCTCTTTGTACCCTAGTATCTCTTTGTACCCCAGTATCTCTTTGTACCCCAGTATCTCTTTGTACCCTAGTATCTCTTTGTACCCTAGTATCTCTTTGTACCCTAGTATCTCTTTGTACCCTAGTATCTCTTTGTACCCTAGTATCTCTTTGTACCCTAGTATCTCTTTGTACCCTAGTATCTCTTTGTACCCCAGTATCTCTTTGTACCCTAGTATCTCTTTGTACCCTAGCATCTCTTTGTACCCTAGTATCTCTTTGTACCCTAGTATCTCTTTGTACCCTAGTATCTCTTTGTACCCTAGTATCTCTTTGTACCCCAGCATCTCTTTGTACCCTAGTATCTCTTTGTACCCCAGCATCTCTTTGTACCCCAGTATCTCTTTGTACCCTAGTATCTCTTTGTACCCTAGTATCTCTTTGTACCCCAGCATCTCTTTGTACCCTAGTATCTCTTTGTACCCTAGTATCTCTTTGTACCCTAGTATCTCTTTGTACCCTAGTATCTCTTTGTACCCTAGTATCTCTTTGTACCCTAGTATCTCTTTGTACCCCAGTATCTCTTTGTACCCCAGCATCTCTTTGTACCCTAGTATCTCTTTGTACCCTAGTATCTCTTTGTACCCTAGTATCTCTTTGTACCCCAGTATCTCTTTGTACCCCAGTATCTCTTTGTACCCCAGCATCTCTTTGTACCCCAGTATCTCTTTGTACCCTAGTATCTCTTTGTACCCTAGTATCTCTTTGTACCCCAGCATCTCTTTGTACCCTAGTATCTCTTTGTACCCTAGTATCTCTTTGTACCCTAGTATCTCTTTGTACCCTAGTATCTCTTTGTACCCCAGCATCTCTTTGTACCCTAGTATCTCTTTGTACCCCAGCATCTCTTTGTACCCTAGTATCTCTTTGTACCCTAGTATCTCTTTGTACCCCAGCATCTCTTTGTACCCTAGTATCTCTTTGTACCCTAGTATCTCTTTGTACCCTAGTATCTCTTTGTACCCCAGCATCTCTTTGTACCCTAGTATCTCTTTGTACCCCAGCATCTCTTTGTACCCCAGTATCTCTTTGTACCCTAGTATCTCTTTGTACCCTAGTATCTCTTTGTACCCCAGCATCTCTTTGTACCCTAGTATCTCTTTGTACCCTAGTATCTCTTTGTACCCTAGTATCTCTTTGTACCCTAGTATCTCTTTGTACCCTAGTATCTCTTTGTACCCTAGTATCTCTTTGTACCCCAGTATCTCTTTGTACCCTAGCATCTCTTTGTACCCCAGCATCTCTTTGTACCCTAGTATCTCTTTGTACCCCAGCATCTCTTTGTACCCTAGTATCTCTTTGTACCCCAGCATCTCTTTGTACCCTAGCATCTCTTTGTACCCCAGCATTTCTTTGTACCCTAGTATCTCTTTGTACCCTAGTATCTCTTTGTACCCTAGTATCTCTTTGTACCCCAGCATCTCTTTGTACCCCAGTATCTCTTTGTACCCTAGTATCTCTTTGTACCCTAGTATCTCTTTGTACCCTAGTATCTCTTTGTACCCTAGTATCTCTTTGTACCCTAGTATCTCTTTGTACCCTAGTATCTCTTTGTACCCCAGTATCTCTTTGTACCCCAGCATCTCTTTGTACCCTAGCATCTCTTTGTACCCTAGTATCTCTTTGTACCCTAGTATCTCTTTGTACCCTAGTATCTCTTTGTACCCTAGTATCTCTTTGTACCCCAGCATCTCTTTGTACCCTAGTATCTCTTTGTACCCCAGCATCTCTTTGTACCCTAGTATCTCTTTGTACCCTAGTATCTCTTTGTACCCCAGCATCTCTTTGTACCCTAGTATCTCTTTGTACCCTAGTATCTCTTTGTACCCCAGCATCTCTTTGTACCCCAGCATCTCTTTGTACCCCAGCATCTCTTTGTACCCTAGTATCTCTTTGTACCCCAGCATCTCTTTGTACCCTAGTATCTCTTTGTACCCTAGTATCTCTTTGTACCCTAGTATCTCTTTGTACCCTAGTATCTCTTTGTACCCTAGTATCTCTTTGTACCCCAGCATCTCTTTGTACCCCAGTATCTCTTTGTACCCCAGCATCTCTTTGTACCCTAGTATCTCTTTGTACCCTAGTATCTCTTTGTACCCTAGTATCTCTTTGTACCCTAGTATCTCTTTGTACCCTAGTATCTCTTTGTACCCCAGCATCTCTTTGTACCCTAGTATCTCTTTGTACCCTAGTATCTCTTTGTACCCTAGTATCTCTTTGTACCCTAGTATCTCTTTGTACCCTAGTATCTCTTTGTACCCCAGTATCTCTTTGTACCCCAGTATCTCTTTGTACCCCAGCATCTCTTTGTACCCTAGTATCTCTTTGTACCCCAGCATCTCTTTGTACCCTAGTATCTCTTTGTACCCTAGTATCTCTTTGTACCCTAGTATCTCTTTGTACCCTAGTATCTCTTTGTACCCTAGTATCTCTTTGTACCCCAGCATCTCTTTGTACCCCAGTATCTCTTTGTACCCTAGTATCTCTTTGTACCCTAGTATCTCTTTGTACCCTAGTATCTCTTTGTACCCCAGCATCTCTTTGTACCCTAGTATCTCTTTGTACCCCAGTATCTCTTTGTACCCTAGTATCTCTTTGTACCCTAGTATCTCTTTGTACCCTAGTATCTCTTTGTACCCTAGTATCTCTTTGTACCCTAGTATCTCTTTGTACCCTAGTATCTCTTTGTACCCCAGCATCTCTTTGTACCCCAGCATCTCTTTGTACCCCAGTATCTCTTTGTACCCTAGTATCTCTTTGTACCCCAGCATCTCTTTGTACCCTAGTATCTCTTTGTACCCTAGTATCTCTTTGTACCCTAGTATCTCTTTGTACCCTAGTATCTCTTTGTACCCTAGTATCTCTTTGTACCCCAGCATCTCTTTGTACCCCAGCATCTCTTTGTACCCCAGTATCTCTTTGTACCCTAGTATCTCTTTGTACCCTAGTATCTCTTTGTACCCCAGCATCTCTTTGTACCCCAGTATCTCTTTGTACCCTAGTATCTCTTTGTACCCTAGTATCTCTTTGTACCCTAGTATCTCTTTGTACCCCAGCATCTCTTTGTACCCCAGCATCTCTTTGTACCCCAGCATCTCTTTGTACCCTAGTATCTCTTTGTACCCTAGTATCTCTTTGTACCCTAGTATCTCTTTGTACCCCAGCATCTCTTTGTACCCTAGTATCTCTTTGTACCCTAGTATCTCTTTGTACCCTAGTATCTCTTTGTACCCCAGTATCTCTTTGTACCCCAGCATCTCTTTGTACCCCAGTATCTCTTTGTACCCTAGTATCTCTTTGTACCCTAGTATCTCTTTGTACCCCAGCATCTCTTTGTACCCTAGTATCTCTTTGTACCCCAGCATCTCTTTGTACCCCAGCATCTCTTTGTACCCCAGTATCTCTTTGTACCCTAGTATCTCTTTGTACCCTAGTATCTCTTTGTACCCTAGTATCTCTTTGTACCCCAGCATCTCTTTGTACCCCAGCATCTCTTTGTACCCTAGTATCTCTTTGTACCCCAGCATCTCTTTGTACCCCAGTATCTCTTTGTACCCTAGTATCTCTTTGTACCCTAGTATCTCTTTGTACCCCAGCATCTCTTTGTACCCCAGTATCTCTTTGTACCCCAGCATCTCTTTGTACCCCAGCATCTCTTTGTACCCCAGCATCTCTTTGTACCCTAGTATCTCTTTGTACCCTAGTATCTCTTTGTACCCTAGTATCTCTTTGTACCCTAGTATCTCTTTGTACCCTAGTATCTCTTTGTACCCCAGCATCTCTTTGTACCCTAGTATCTCTTTGTACCCTAGTATCTCTTTGTACCCTAGTATCTCTTTGTACCCCAGTATCTCTTTGTACCCCAGTATCTCTTTGTACCCTAGTATCTCTTTGTACCCCAGCATCTCTTTGTACCCCAGCATCTCTTTGTACCCCAGTATCTCTTTGTACCCTAGTATCTCTTTGTACCCTAGTATCTCTTTGTACCCCAGCATCTCTTTGTACCCCAGTATCTCTTTGTACCCTAGTATCTCTTTGTACCCTAGTATCTCTTTGTACCCTAGTATCTCTTTGTACCCCAGCATCTCTTTGTACCCCAGCATCTCTTTGTACCCCAGCATCTCTTTGTACCCTAGTATCTCTTTGTACCCTAGTATCTCTTTGTACCCTAGTATCTCTTTGTACCCCAGCATCTCTTTGTACCCTAGTATCTCTTTGTACCCTAGTATCTCTTTGTACCCTAGTATCTCTTTGTACCCTAGTATCTCTTTGTACCCCAGCATCTCTTTGTACCCTAGTATCTCTTTGTACCCTAGTATCTCTTTGTACCCTAGTATCTCTTTGTACCCCAGTATCTCTTTGTACCCCAGTATCTCTTTGTACCCTAGTATCTCTTTGTACCCCAGCATCTCTTTGTACCCCAGCATCTCTTTGTACCCCAGTATCTCTTTGTACCCTAGTATCTCTTTGTACCCTAGTATCTCTTTGTACCCCAGCATCTCTTTGTACCCTAGTATCTCTTTGTACCCCAGCATCTCTTTGTACCCCAGCATCTCTTTGTACCCCAGTATCTCTTTGTACCCTAGTATCTCTTTGTACCCTAGTATCTCTTTGTACCCTAGTATCTCTTTGTACCCCAGCATCTCTTTGTACCCCAGTATCTCTTTGTACCCTAGTATCTCTTTGTACCCTAGTATCTCTTTGTACCCCAGCATCTCTTTGTACCCCAGCATCTCTTTGTACCCTAGTATCTCTTTGTACCCTAGTATCTCTTTGTACCCTAGTATCTCTTTGTACCCTAGTATCTCTTTGTACCCCAGCATCTCTTTGTACCCTAGTATCTCTTTGTACCCCAGCATCTCTTTGTACCCCAGCATCTCTTTGTACCCCAGTATCTCTTTGTACCCCAGTATCTCTTTGTACCCTAGTATCTCTTTGTACCCCAGCATCTCTTTGTACCCCAGCATCTCTTTGTACCCCAGTATCTCTTTGTACCCTAGTATCTCTTTGTACCCTAGTATCTCTTTGTACCCTAGTATCTCTTTGTACCCCAGTATCTCTTTGTACCCCAGTATCTCTTTGTACCCTAGTATCTCTTTGTACCCCAGCATCTCTTTGTACCCCAGCATCTCTTTGTACCCCAGTATCTCTTTGTACCCTAGTATCTCTTTGTACCCCAGTATCTCTTTGTACCCCAGTATCTCTTTGTACCCCAGCATCTCTTTGTACCCTAGCATCTCTTTGTACCCCAGTATCTCTTTGTACCCTAGTATCTCTTTGTACCCTAGTATCTCTTTGTACCCCAGCATCTCTTTGTACCCTAGTATCTCTTTGTACCCCAGCATCTCTTTGTACCCCAGCATCTCTTTGTACCCCAGTATCTCTTTGTACCCTAGTATCTCTTTGTACCCTAGTATCTCTTTGTACCCTAGTATCTCTTTGTACCCTAGCATCTCTTTGTACCCCAGTATCTCTTTGTACCCTAGTATCTCTTTGTACCCCAGTATCTCTTTGTACCCCAGTATCTCTTTGTACCCTAGTATCTCTTTGTACCCCAGCATCTCTTTGTACCCTAGTATCTCTTTGTACCCCAGCATCTCTTTGTACCCCAGCATCTCTTTGTACCCCAGTATCTCTTTGTACCCTAGTATCTCTTTGTACCCTAGTATCTCTTTGTACCCTAGTATCTCTTTGTACCCTAGCATCTCTTTGTACCCCAGTATCTCTTTGTACCCTAGTATCTCTTTGTACCCCAGTATCTCTTTGTACCCCAGTATCTCTTTGTACCCCAGCATCTCTTTGTACCCCAGTATCTCTTTGTACCCTAGTATCTCTTTGTACCCTAGTATCTCTTTGTACCCTAGTATCTCTTTGTACCCTAGTATCTCTTTGTACCCCAGCATCTCTTTGTACCCCAGTATCTCTTTGTACCCTAGTATCTCTTTGTACCCTAGTATCTCTTTGTACCCCAGCATCTCTTTGTACCCCAGCATCTCTTTGTACCCTAGTATCTCTTTGTACCCTAGTATCTCTTTGTACCCTAGTATCTCTTTGTACCCTAGTATCTCTTTGTACCCCAGCATCTCTTTGTACCCTAGTATCTCTTTGTACCCTAGTATCTCTTTGTACCCTAGTATCTCTTTGTACCCTAGTATCTCTTTGTACCCCAGCATCTCTTTGTACCCTAGTATCTCTTTGTACCCTAGTATCTCTTTGTACCCTAGTATCTCTTTGTACCCTAGTATCTCTTTGTACCCTAGTATCTCTTTGTACCCCAGTATCTCTTTGTACCCTAGCATCTCTTTGTACCCTAGTATCACTTTGTACCCCAGTATCTCTTTGTACCCTAGTATCTCTTTGTACCCCAGCATCTCTTTGTACCCTAGTATCTCTTTGTACCCCAGCATCTCTTTGTACCCCAGCATCTCTTTGTACCCTAGTATCTCTTTGTACCCTAGTATCTCTTTGTACCCTAGTATCTCTTTGTACCCCAGTATCTCTTTGTACCCCAGTATCTCTTTGTACCCTAGCATCTCTTTGTACCCTAGTATCTCTTTGTACCCCAGTATCTCTTTGTACCCTAGCATCTCTTTGTACCCCAGCATCTCTTTGTACCCTAGTATCTCTTTGTACCCTAGTATCTCTTTGTACCCCAGTATCTCTTTGTACCCTAGTATCTCTTTGTACCCCAGTATCTCTTTGTACCCTAGTATCTCTTTGTACCCTAGTATCTCTTTGTACCCCAGCATCTCTTTGTACCCTAGTATCTCTTTGTACCCCAGTATCTCTTTGTACCCCAGCATCTCTTTGTACCCTAGTATCTCTTTGTACCCCAGCATCTCTTTGTACCCCAGCATCTCTTTGTACCCTAGTATCTCTTTGTACCCTAGTATCTCTTTGTACCCTAGTATCTCTTTGTACCCCAGTATCTCTTTGTACCCCAGTATCTCTTTGTACCCTAGCATCTCTTTGTACCCTAGTATCTCTTTGTACCCCAGCATCTCTTTGTACCCTAGTATCTCTTTGTACCCTAGTATCTCTTTGTACCCCAGTATCTCTTTGTACCCTAGTATCTCTTTGTACCCTAGTATCTCTTTGTACCCTAGTATCTCTTTGTACCCTAGTATCTCTTTGTACCCCAGCATCTCTTTGTACCCTAGTATCTCTTTGTACCCTAGTATCTCTTTGTACCCCAGTATCTCTTTGTACCCCAGTATCTCTTTGTACCCCAGCATCTCTTTGTACCCCAGTATCTCTTTGTACCCCAGTATCTCTTTGTACCCTAGTATCTCTTTGTACCCTAGTATCTCTTTGTACCCTAGTATCTCTTTGTACCCTAGTATCTCTTTGTACCCTAGTATCTCTTTGTACCCCAGCATCTCTTTGTACCCCAGCATCTCTTTGTACCCCAGTATCTCTTTGTACCCCAGCATCTCTTTGTACCCCAGCATCTCTTTGTACCCTAGTATCTCTTTGTACCCCAGCATCTCTTTGTACCCCAGCATCTCTTTGTACCCCAGCATCTCTTTGTACCCTAGTATCTCTTTGTACCCTAGTATCTCTTTGTACCCTAGTATCTCTTTGTACCCTAGTATCTCTTTGTACCCTAGTATCTCTTTGTACCCTAGTATCTCTTTGTACCCCAGTATCTCTTTGTACCCTAGTATCTCTTTGTACCCTAGTATCTCTTTGTACCCTAGTATCTCTTTGTACCCTAGTATCTCTTTGTACCCCAGCATCTCTTTGTACCCTAGTATCTCTTTGTACCCTAGTATCTCTTTGTACCCCAGTATCTCTTTGTACCCTAGTATCTCTTTGTACCCTAGTATCTCTTTGTACCCTAGTATCTCTTTGTACCCCAGCATCTCTTTGTACCCTAGTATCTCTTTGTACCCTAGTATCTCTTTGTACCCTAGTATCTCTTTGTACCCCAGTATCTCTTTGTACCCCAGTATCTCTTTGTACCCTAGTATCTCTTTGTACCCCAGCATCTCTTTGTACCCCAGCATCTCTTTGTACCCCAGTATCTCTTTGTACCCTAGTATCTCTTTGTACCCTAGTATCTCTTTGTACCCCAGCATCTCTTTGTACCCTAGTATCTCTTTGTACCCTAGTATCTCTTTGTACCCTAGTATCTCTTTGTACCCTAGTATCTCTTTGTACCCTAGTATCTCTTTGTACCCCAGCATCTCTTTGTACCCCAGTATCTCTTTGTACCCTAGTATCTCTTTGTACCCTAGTATCTCTTTGTACCCCAGCATCTCTTTGTACCCTAGTATCTCTTTGTACCCTAGTATCTCTTTGTACCCTAGTATCTCTTTGTACCCTAGTATCTCTTTGTACCCTAGTATCTCTTTGTACCCCAGCATCTCTTTGTACCCTAGTATCTCTTTGTACCCTAGTATCTCTTTGTACCCCAGCATCTCTTTGTACCCTAGTATCTCTTTGTACCCCAGCATCTCTTTGTACCCTAGTATCTCTTTGTACCCCAGCATCTCTTTGTACCCTAGTATCTCTTTGTACCCTAGTATCTCTTTGTACCCTAGTATCTCTTTGTACCCTAGTATCTCTTTGTACCCCAGTATCTCTTTGTACCCCAGCATCTCTTTGTACCCTAGTATCTCTTTGTACCCTAGTATCTCTTTGTACCCTAGTATCTCTTTGTACCCTAGTATCTCTTTGTACCCCAGTATCTCTTTGTACCCTAGTATCTCTTTGTACCCTAGTATCTCTTTGTACCCTAGTATCTCTTTGTACCCTAGTATCTCTTTGTACCCCAGCATCTCTTTGTACCCTAGTATCTCTTTGTACCCTAGTATCTCTTTGTACCCTAGTATCTCTTTGTACCCCAGTATCTCTTTGTACCCCAGCATCTCTTTGTACCCCAGTATCTCTTTGTACCCTAGTATCTCTTTGTACCCTAGTATCTCTTTGTACCCCAGCATCTCTTTGTACCCCAGCATCTCTTTGTACCCTAGTATCTCTTTGTACCCCAGTATCTCTTTGTACCCTAGTATCTCTTTGTACCCTAGTATCTCTTTGTACCCCAGCATCTCTTTGTACCCCAGCATCTCTTTGTACCCCAGTATCTCTTTGTACCCTAGTATCTCTTTGTACCCTAGTATCTCTTTGTACCCTAGTATCTCTTTGTACCCTAGTATCTCTTTGTACCCTAGTATCTCTTTGTACCCTAGTATCTCTTTGTACCCTAGTATCTCTTTGTACCCCAGCATCTCTTTGTACCCCAGCATCTCTTTGTACCCCAGCATCTCTTTGTACCCCAGCATCTCTTTGTACCCCAGTATCTCTTTGTACCCTAGTATCTCTTTGTACCCCAGTATCTCTTTGTACCCTAGTATCTCTTTGTACCCTAGTATCTCTTTGTACCCCAGCATCTCTTTGTACCCTAGTATCTCTTTGTACCCCAGCATCTCTTTGTACCCCAGTATCTCTTTGTACCCTAGTATCTCTTTGTACCCTAGTATCTCTTTGTACCCTAGTATCTCTTTGTACCCCAGTATCTCTTTGTACCCTAGTATCTCTTTGTACCCCAGCATCTCTTTGTACCCCAGTATCTCTTTGTACCCTAGTATCTCTTTGTACCCTAGTATCTCTTTGTACCCTAGTATCTCTTTGTACCCCAGCATCTCTTTGTACCCTAGTATCTCTTTGTACCCTAGTATCTCTTTGTACCCTAGTATCTCTTTGTACCCTAGTATCTCTTTGTACCCTAGTATCTCTTTGTACCCCAGCATCTCTTTGTACCCCAGCATCTCTTTGTACCCCAGTATCTCTTTGTACCCTAGTATCTCTTTTTACCCTAGTATCTCTTTGTACCCTAGTATCTCTTTGTACCCCAGCATCTCTTTGTACCCCAGTATCTCTTTGTACCCTAGTATCTCTTTGTACCCTAGTATCTCTTTGTACCCTAGTATCTCTTTGTACCCCAGCATCTCTTTGTACCCTAGTATCTCTTTGTACCCTAGTATCTCTTTGTACCCTAGTATCTCTTTGTACCCTAGTATCTCTTTGTACCCTAGTATCTCTTTGTACCCTAGTATCTCTTTGTACCCCAGCATCTCTTTGTACCCCAGCATCTCTTTGTACCCCAGTATCTCTTTGTACCCTAGTATCTCTTTTTACCCTAGTATCTCTTTGTACCCTAGTATCTCTTTGTACCCTAGTATCTCTTTCTACCCTAGTATCTCTTTGTACCCTAGTATCTCTTTGTACCCCAGCATCTCTTTGTACCCCAGCATCTCTTTGTACCCCAGCATCTCTTTGTACCCCAGCATCTCTTTGTACCCCAGTATCTCTTTGTACCCCAGCATCTCTTTGTACCCCAGTATCTCTTTGTACCCTAGTATCTCTTTGTACCCTAGTATCTCTTTGTACCCTAGTATCTCTTTGTACCCCAGTATCTCTTTGTACCCTAGTATCTCTTTGTACCCCAGCATCTCTTTGTACCCCAGTATCTCTTTGTACCCTAGTATCTCTTTGTACCCTAGTATCTCTTTGTACCCTAGTATCTCTTTGTACCCCAGCATCTCTTTGTACCCTAGTATCTCTTTGTACCCTAGTATCTCTTTGTACCCTAGCATCTCTTTGTACCCTAGTATCTCTTTGTACCCCAGTATCTCTTTGTACCCTAGTATCTCTTTGTACCCTAGTATCTCTTTGTACCCTAGTATCTCTTTGTACCCCAGCATCTCTTTGTACCCTAGTATCTCTTTGTACCCTAGTATCTCTTTGTACCCTAGCATCTCTTTGTACCCTAGTATCTCTTTGTACCCCAGTATCTCTTTGTACCCTAGTATCTCTTTGTACCCTAGTATCTCTTTGTACCCTAGTATCTCTTTGTACCCCAGCATCTCTTTGTACCCCAGCATCTCTTTGTACCCCAGTATCTCTTTGTACCCTAGTATCTCTTTTTACCCTAGTATCTCTTTGTACCCTAGTATCTCTTTGTACCCCAGCATCTCTTTGTACCCCAGTATCTCTTTGTACCCTAGTATCTCTTTGTACCCTAGTATCTCTTTGTACCCTAGTATCTCTTTGTACCCCAGCATCTCTTTGTACCCTAGTATCTCTTTGTACCCTAGTATCTCTTTGTACCCTAGTATCTCTTTGTACCCTAGTATCTCTTTGTACCCTAGTATCTCTTTGTACCCTAGTATCTCTTTGTACCCCAGCATCTCTTTGTACCCCAGCATCTCTTTGTACCCCAGTATCTCTTTGTACCCTAGTATCTCTTTTTACCCTAGTATCTCTTTGTACCCTAGTATCTCTTTGTACCCTAGTATCTCTTTGTACCCTAGTATCTCTTTGTACCCTAGTATCTCTTTGTACCCCAGCATCTCTTTGTACCCCAGCATCTCTTTGTACCCCAGCATCTCTTTGTACCCCAGCATCTCTTTGTACCCCAGTATCTCTTTGTACCCCAGCATCTCTTTGTACCCCAGTATCTCTTTGTACCCTAGTATCTCTTTGTACCCTAGTATCTCTTTGTACCCTAGTATCTCTTTGTACCCCAGTATCTCTTTGTACCCTAGTATCTCTTTGTACCCCAGCATCTCTTTGTACCCCAGTATATCTTTGTACCCTAGTATCTCTTTGTACCCTAGTATCTCTTTGTACCCTAGTATCTCTTTGTACCCCAGCATCTCTTTGTACCCTAGTATCTCTTTGTACCCTAGTATCTCTTTGTACCCTAGTATCTCTTTGTACCCTAGTATCTCTTTGTACCCTAGTATCTCTTTGTACCCTAGTATCTCTTTGTACCCTAGTATCTCTTTGTACCCTAGTATCTCTTTGTACCCTAGTATCTCTTTGTACCCTAGTATCTCTTTGTACCCTAGTATCTCTTTGTACCCTAGTATCTCTTTGTACCCCAGTATCTCTTTGTACCCCAGTATCTCTTTGTACCCCAGCATCTCTTTGTACCCCAGTATCTCTTTGTACCCCAGTATCTCTTTGTACCCTAGTATCTCTTTGTACCCTAGTATCTCTTTGTACCCTAGTATCTCATTTTACCCTAGTATCTCTTTGTACCCTAGTATCTCTTTGTACCCCAGTATCTCTTTGTACCCCAGCATCTCTTTGTACCCTAGTATCTCTTTGTACCCCAGCATCTCTTTGTACCCTAGTATCTCTTTGTACCCTAGTATCTCTTTGTACCCTAGTATCTCTTTGTACCCTAGTATCTCTTTGTACCCTAGTATCTCTTTGTACCCCAGTATCTCTTTGTACCCCAGTATCTCTTTGTACCCTAGCATCTTTTTGTACCCCAGCATCTCTTTGTACCCCAGCATCTCTTTGTACCCTAGTATCTCTTTGTACCCCAGCATCTCTTTGTACCCTAGTATCTCTTTGTACCCTAGTATCTCTTTGTACCCTAGTATCTCTTTGTACCCTAGTATCTCTTTGTACCCTAGCATCTCTTTGTACCCTAGTATCTCTTTGTACCCTAGTATCTCTTTGTACCCCAGCATCTCTTTGTACCCCAGCATCTCTTTGTACCCTAGTATCTCTTTGTACCCTAGTATCTCTTTGTACCCTAGTATCTCTTTGTACCCCAGCATCTCTTTGTACCCTAGTATCTCTTTGTACCCTAGTATCTCTTTGTACCCTAGTATCTCTTTGTACCCTAGTATCTCTTTGTACCCTAGTATCTCTTTGTACCCCAGTATCTCTTTGTACCCCAGCATCTCTTTGTACCCTAGTATCTCTTTGTACCCCAGCATCTCTTTGTACCCTAGTATCTCTTTGTACCCCAGCATCTCTTTGTACCCTAGTATCTCTTTGTACCCTAGTATCTCTTTGTACCCCAGCATCTCTTTGTACCCTAGTATCTCTTTGTACCCTAGTATCTCTTTGTACCCCAGCATCTCTTTGTACCCCAGTATCTCTTTGTACCCTAGTATCTCTTTGTACCCTAGTATCTCTTTGTACCCTAGTATCTCTTTGTACCCTAGCATCTCTTTGTACCCTAGTATCTCTTTGTACCCTAGTATCTCTTTGTACCCTAGTATCTCTTTGTACCCTAGTATCTCTTTGTACCCTAGTATCTCTTTGTACCCTAGTATCTCTTTGTACCCCAGCATCTCTTTGTACCCTAGTATCTCTTTGTACCCTAGTATCTCTTTGTACCCTAGTATCTCTTTGTACCCTAGTATCTCTTTGTACCCTAGTATCTCTTTGTACCCTAGTATCTCTTTGTACCCCAGTATCTCTTTGTACCCTAGTATCTCTTTGTACCCTAGTATCTCTTTGTACCCCAGCATCTCTTTGTACCCTAGTATCTCTTTGTACCCTAGTATCTCTTTGTACCCTAGTATCTCTTTGTACCCTAGTATCTCTTTGTACCCTAGTATCTCTTTGTACCCTAGTATCTCTTTGTACCCCAGTATCTCTTTGTACCCTAGTATCTCTTTGTACCCTAGTATCTCTTTGTACCCTAGTATCTCTTTGTACCCCAGCATCTCTTTGTACCCTAGTATCTCTTTGTACCCTAGTATCTCTTTGTACCCTAGTATCTCTTTGTACCCTAGTATCTCTTTGTACCCTAGTATCTCTTTGTACCCCAGCATCTCTTTGTACCCTAGTATCTCTTTGTACCCTAGTATCTCTTTGTACCCTAGTATCTCTTTGTACCCTAGTATCTCTTTGTACCCTAGTATCTCTTTGTACCCTAGTATCTCTTTGTACCCCAGCATCTCTTTGTACCCCAGTATCTCTTTGTACCCTAGTATCTCTTTGTACCCTAGTATCTCTTTGTACCCTAGTATCTCTTTGTACCCTAGTATCTCTTTGTACCCTAGTATCTCTTTGTACCCTAGCATCTCTTTGTACCCTAGTATCTCTTTGTACCCTAGTATCTCTTTGTACCCCAGCATCTCTTTGTACCCCAGTATCTCTTTGTACCCCAGCATCTCTTTGTACCCTAGTATCTCTTTGTACCCTAGTATCTCTTTGTACCCTAGTATCTCTTTGTACCCCAGTATCTCTTTGTACCCTAGTATCTCTTTGTACCCTAGTATCTCTTTGTACCCCAGCATCTCTTTGTACCCTAGTATCTCTTTGTACCCTAGTATCTCTTTGTACCCCAGTATCTCTTTGTACCCCAGTATCTCTTTGTACCCTAGTATCTCTTTGTACCCTAGTATCTCTTTGTACCCTAGTATCTCTTTGTACCCTAGTATCTCTTTGTACCCTAGTATCTCTTTGTACCCTAGTATCTCTTTGTACCCTAGCATCTCTTTGTACCCTAGTATCTCTTTGTACCCTAGTATCTCTTTGTACCCCAGCATCTCTTTGTACCCCAGTATCTCTTTGTACCCCAGCATCTCTTTGTACCCTAGTATCTCTTTGTACCCTAGTATCTCTTTGTACCCCAGTATCTCTTTGTACCCCAGCATCTCTTTGTACCCTAGTATCTCTTTGTACCCTAGTATCTCTTTGTACCCCAGCATCTCTTTGTACCCTAGTATCTCTTTGTACCCTAGTATCTCTTTGTACCCCAGTATCTCTTTGTACCCTAGTATCTCTTTGTACCCTAGTATCTCTTTGTACCCTAGTATCTCTTTGTACCCTAGTATCTCTTTGTACCCCAGTATCTCTTTGTACCCTAGTATCTCTTTGTACCCCAGTATCTCTTTGTACCCCAGCATCTCTTTGTACCCCAGTATCTCTTTGTACCCCAGCATCTCTTTGTACCCCAGCATCTCTTTGTACCCCAGCATCTTTTTCTCAGAATTTTGTGTAAAGTAAATGTGTAGTAATTTTAGGTCTTATTTTATCCTAGAATAAAAATAAAATATTACACTGATACACTACGCAAAACACAAGATATAGTCAATATGTCGTAAACTAAAGCAAACTCTTCTGGCTATAATGGTTAAATACCAAAGGAGAGAGAATGTGAGTAGGCAACTGAGCGTCATCTGGGTTTCTCAGCTTATCTCCGGAGTTGGGCGTAGTGTGTTTGAGGCCCGAGTTTTTTTGCATGTGAAGCATCTATTCTAACTTCTGCTTCAATTTGTTTGAGATCTGAGATATTCAGAAACTGGGGTTGATCCAAACTTATTGCTTCAAGCTGCATACAGTTATAATAAATAAAAATTAAAAATTAAGGTTTTTACAAAATTTGTTCCATTTTGCATAGACATTTAATTTATCATCTACGGATTTTGCATAGACATTTAATTTATCATCTACGGATTTTGCATAGACATTTAATTTATCATCTACGGATTTCATGTCCGTAACCACTCTATTGCCTTCATTTTGTTACCCATTTTCAGGTCTTTGATTCACACATCTCTACTCGTTGTTGTACCGCTACTATTTATCTTGTTGTAGATGTTTGCTAGAGTTGCTCACCAGCTGGTAAAATCCATTGGACCAGACATCTACTTCCCCAGTCCAAGCATCGGGTCTGCTACTAACATTGCTCCTCTTTCTTTGGTCGTGAGGAAGTCTAGCAAATGGTGGCTGGTTGAGGATAGTCATTACCCAACCAATTTTTCTCTGCAGGATGTTCTTGAGGGTAGCCCCCTTTCCGTAAGTTTTGTTAGCTTGTCATTCCTCGAGCCTGAGGCTAACCAATCAGATGATTATTTCATAGTGCAGCACAATGTTCTAGAGACCGACATATTTTAGAGTAACTAATTCCCTGCCTCGCTTTCCAGAAGTTTATATAGTAACTTTATGTACCACAGGCTTTGCCTCTCCGAGGCTCTTCATCTGATGCTTTGAGGAGTATTCAACTAGGAAGTAGTTGTTGAGACATGCATTGATAGTTTGGTATATTTGACTACTGCAAATAAAACTATAAAATTGGTAAAATAATTGAGTAAATATTGTGATTAGTTTGTTATTTGATTATGTTGACTTCTCGTTATTTGTATTGCAGAGACAACTCCCGAATCATTAAGCTTACTTGCCGGTGATCTAATTTCATTTAGCTTTTACCTTCACTTTATAAGTTTCTCTTGTGAGACATCTTCTCACTCCTTATTGTTTCAGACTTACCTTCTGTTTGGCTTTTTTTATTACTTTTTTATTCTTCATCTCCATTCATTTAGAAATATTTCATTTAGAAATATAAAATTTCTTTAATTTGATAGAAATATTTTCTAGGTACATGTCAATAATTCAAGAGAAAGGCTGTGCCCTTCTCAGCTATGCAAGCGTTCTAAGTGCATATCCCATGTAGCTTTTGTGCTTGTTATCATATTTGAAGAGTCCATTCACTCTGATCTTACACGCTGTTAAAGTTCATTTATCACTTGCCCTGTTCAACCTTACCGCAGGTTGATATGGAGGAGGAGAAAGACTTGGTTTCATTTAACGCGTCATCTACAATAAAAATCACGGCCTCTTTGTCAGCTCAGCTCAAGTCCTTTTTTGAATCAGAGCTTAAAGATGTGGATAACATCGGACTGGAAGCTAAGCTCGGAGACCTACACATTTCCCAGGTCAATGAGCAGTCTCTCATTGACCAGCTGCGTACTAGGTAACTCTATGTATGATGAAGATGTGACTCCCTCTATTGTTTTGTCGTTAGCCTCTTTACTATTCTCGCAATAGTTATGCAAATATTTCAATTAGTCTAGAAGTGTCTTTGTCACACTGCAAAATTATCATGTGAACGCCGTTGACACACATAAAACTCCGTGTAGTTGCATTCTAATGACGCTGGTTTACTGCATCTTTAGTTATGAGATTGATTTATGGTAACATTCTTCGATGCATAAAAATCCAGAGATCTATGACTATATGACCCTTTGAAGCCCAAAAAATTGTTTCACTACTGAAAAATGTAATCATCAAAGATTTTAACTGTTGCTCGCAATATCCTGTTTGTCTTCAACATCATGCATTGTAATTTCTACAGTGGACGTTCAGCTCAGTTCACTATTAAAATGAATTATTTTAGTTTTAAATTAAGATCAGTTTGTGAAGACCTGATGACTACTAAACTTTTAAATGTAAATAAGCTAATATAAAGAGCTCACCCACTTTTATATTGATAAACAATCAAAATAGGTTGTTGGCCGTTGTTAGTTTGCCTACCAAGTTTGGTTTCAGAGCAAAAATCCTCGGAAAGCTAGGAAATTTAGTTACACATGATATTTTTGACCGTATGGCCCACCTGCAGGTATTTCTTCAAAGGAATAATGACTCATGATGGATATCTCTGTAGTGCGGAGGTTTAGTGATTGTGGTGTTGTCTTTGCTATATTCTCTTATTCTAGCATATCTCTAGCCTGTTGTGTTGGGTATTGTAGAAAATTGAACATGAATCATGAGTTGGTGAAGGAGCTGGCTGGAAAGGATAGAAGGGCTCTTTGCATAGTGACTGCTGTCGTTAAGACTGCAGCTCCTGCTTCCATCAATAGCACGTTGAACATTGACGTGAGCGGAGATGAGGATGTATGTATATAGTGTTAGAGACATACTCTCTCTTTGTGTATGTAAGAGGCCAGTTTTCTATTAAGCAAAATTAGGTCAACCTTAAAGATTTAATCCTGCTGAAGCTGATAATCAAGCACATTGTTAAAACTGTATCAGCCGATCTGCCAAATCAATTTTGGATTATTGGCCAATTACAAGCTGGCCAAATTACCATTCTTAATTCAGATTTTTTATGGTTCATTTTCATATAATCATTTGTAAATCTGGTTTCATTCAATCGCATACAGACAGCTTCACTTTAAAATACTTTCAGTTGTATTTTTGAAATTTATGTAGAAAGTACCACAAAGTACTTGAGATCTTTATGATTACGAACAACTATTGCAATTACCAAATTATAACATTTGTCTTTTAAACATCATCTGGACTAAAAATACTTTATGCAACTCAGAGCTCTGTCATATGCTACAAGATTTGATCTGACATTACATTTAATTGTTACCTTCTAGGTAAAGGTAAATGTTCCAGTAAAAGTAATCACCGTAGTTGGCATTTTCAAGTAAACATTGGATGAGTACATAACACAAAGCTTGCAAAAATTACAGTTTTATTCTAATGTATCTTAATACTACTGAATGCCCGGTGGCGCAATAAAAAAGTTATTGCATAAAATTTTTTATGTTTAATCAAAATATACAGCAACATTTACCATCCCAACTTTTAAATGAAGGTATTTGTTTATTTCTTTGTGTCTCTGGCCAATGTAACATTTGTCATACTCGAGGCATAGCTAAAACAGATCGTTACAAAACATTTCTTACTTTGTTATGCTACACTTTTGCTCAAGATTTAAAACAGATGGCGGGTAATTTAGTTGCCATTGGCTAAGTTCTCTTACCCAATGAATTGGAGTAACTTAAGCTAGTAACTCAAGCTAGTCTAAATCTTTACTATAATAAGAGCTGTGACTGTCCAAGCCAGCTACAAGCATTAGAAAAAATATTGCATCTGAACCCGTACAGTTGGATGTAAAGCCAAGCGCACTACCAATAAACTATGCAGCCACCTTGCCGCATTGCGGAATAATTATGAATGGAATCATTATACATGATCTCTCACCGTGCACGGCACTGCAAGCGTGCAAGGGTGTGTATTTTAACCAATTGCGACTAACTGAATATGTGAATGACAACAGGCTGACAAATACTTGATTTTATAAATATTTAGATGGCCGTAGCTTTGCTAATGGAAAATGGCTGCCAGCATAATTGGCTGTTTTCGCATGTCTTTGATGTGGACCAGTTCAAAAATCCCTGACTCATATAAGACTGGTTATTCGTAAATTTTTAAGTAAATATTTGCTAAAAGGTTAAAAGCTATAAATTCAGAGTGACAGTTTTCATTGTAAGAGAAGCTGATTATTCTATCGATTATTCTCTTGCAGCAATAATCTAAAGATATTTAGTAGGTTCCAGGCATTGAAAACAATTTCAAAGGTATTTTCACTCATTTTTACACTGTATGCTGAGAAGAGGTAATATAAAATATAAAAAATACCTTCTCATGCATACTCTATTAATCAAGTAGTCTAGGGCGGCTAGTGTTGTATCTGTAGTAGTCTATGGCAGTTAGTGTTGTATACGTAGTAGGCTATGGCAGTTAGTGTTGTATATGTAGTAGGCTATGGCAGTTAGTGTTGTATCTGTAGTAGGCTAGGGCGGCTAGTGTTGTATCTGTAGTAGGCTATGGCAGTTAGTGTTGTATCTGTAGTAGGCTATGGCAGTTAGTGTTGTATCTGTAGTAGTCTATGGCAGTTAGTGTTGTATATGTAGTAGGCTAGGGCAGTTAGTGTTGTATCTGTAGTAGTCTATGGCAGTTAGTGTTGTATATGTAGTAGGCTAGGGCAGTTAGTGTTGTATCTGTAGTAGGCTATGGCAGTTAGTGTTGTATCTGTAGTAGTCTATGGCAGTTAGTGTTGTATATGTAGTAGGCTATGGCAGTTAGTGTTGTATCTGTAGTAGGCTATGGCAGTTAGTGTTGTATCTGTAGTAGGCTATGGCAGTTAGTGTTGTATCTGTAGTAGTCTAGAGCGGTTAGTGTTGTATCTGTAGTAGGCCATGGCAGTTAGTGTTGTATCTGTAGTAGGCCATGGCAGTTAGTGTTGTATCTGTAGTAGGCCATGGCAGTTAGTGTTGTATACGTAGTAGGCTATGGCAGTTAGTGTTGTATCTGTAGTAGTCTAGAGCGGTTAGTGTTGTATCTGTAGTAGGCCATGGCAGTTAGTGTTGTATCTGTAGTAGGCCATGGCAGTTAGTGTTGTATCTGTAGTAGGCCATGGCAGTTAGTGTTGTATCTGTAGTAGGCTATGGCAGTTAGTGTTGTATCTGTAGTAGGCTATGGCAGTTAGTGTTGTATCTGTAGTAGTCTAGGGCAGTTAGTGTTGTATCTGTAGTAGGCTAGGGCGGCTAGTGTTGTATCTGTAGTAGGCCATGGCAGTTAGTGTTGTATCTGTAGTAGGCCATGGCAGTTAGTGTTGTATCTGTAGTCGGCCATGGCAGTTAGTGTTGTATCTGTAGTAGTCTAGGGCGGTTAGTGTTGTATCTGTAGTAGGCCATGGCAGTTAGTGTTGTATCTGTAGTAGGCCATGGCAGTTAGTGTTGTATCTGTAGTAGGCTATGGCAGTTAGTGTTGTATCTGTAGTAGGCTATGGCAGTTAGGGTTGTATCTGTAGTAGTCTAGGGCAGTTAGTGTTGTATCTGTAGTAGGCTATGGCAGTTAGTGTTGTATCTGTAGTAGGCCATGGCAGTTAGTGTTGTATCTGTAGTAGGCCATGGCAGTTAGTGTTGTATCTGTAGTAGGCTATGGCAGTTAGTGTTGTATCTGTAGTAGGCCATGGCAGTTAGTGTTGTATCTGTAGTAGTCTAGTGCGGTTAGTGTTGTATCTGTAGTAGGCCATGGCAGTTAGTGTTGTATCTGTAGTAGTCTATGGCAGTTAGTGTTGTATCTGTAGTAAGCTATGGCAGTTAGTGTTGTATACGTAGTAGGCTATGGCAGTTAGTGTTGTATCTGTAGTAGGCCATGGCAGTTAGTGTTGTATCTGTAGTAGTCTATGGCAGTTAGTGTTGTATCTGTAGTAGGCTATGGCAGTTAGTGTTGTATGTGTAGTAGGCTATGGCAGTTAGTGTTGTATCTGTAGTAGGCCATGGCAGTTAGTGTTGTATCTGTAGTAGTCTAGTGCGGTTAGTGTTGTATCTGTAGTAGGCCATGGCAGTTAGTGTTGTATCTGTAGTAGTCTATGGCAGTTAGTGTTGTATCTGTAGTAGGCTATGGCAGTTAGTGTTGTATCTGTAGTAGGCCATGGCAGTTAGTGTTGTATCTGTAGTAGTCTATGGCAGTTAGTGTTGTATCTGTAGTAGGCTATGGCAGTTAGTGTTGTATCTGTAGTAGTCTATGGCAGTTAGTGTTGTATATGTAGTAGGCTAGGGCAGTTAGTGTTGTATCTGTAGTAGTCTATGGCAGTTAGTGTTGTATATGTAGTAGGCTAGGGCAGTTAGTGTTATATCTGTAGTAGGCTATGGCAGTTAGTGTTGTATCTGTAGTAGTCTATGGCAGTTAGTGTTGTATCTGTAGTAGGCTATGGCAGTTAGTGTTGTATCTGTAGTAGGCTATGGCAGTTAGTGTTGTATCTGTAGTAGGCTAGGGCCACTAGTGTTATATCTGTAGCATCTCATACCCCAACTTTGTTTTCTTAGATTTTCTTGTAAAGAAAGTGTGGAAATGGCTTGTGTAATTTTCAAGATATCCTATCAAAAATTGTGTAATATACTATTTTTTTATTTGTAACATCAAAATCATTAACACGCTACAGATTGTTTATCTTAAAGGAGTGCTTGCTGTTAGTTGAACAGCTGATTTGAGTAGAGGGATCCGGGTGTCAGCCTTAGCCCAATATATTTGATCTCCTCAAGTCATTCATAGCCTGTTAGAACTAGTATTTAGTTTACAGTGGGAAACAAAAGAAAAGAACACTTGATGTTTTTAAAATGCTAACAAATACATTGAAAACCTTAAAATAGTTTGAATCTTAGACAAATAGCCCAGATTTCTTTTGCTAAAACTTCTCGTTTAGTGAATTCCAAGTTTTCATATTGTAAGGAGATAATATTATATATGTACCATTGTCCTTTTATTCTAGTACTAGAAACATTAAATTCATTTCCTGTTGTTGAAAATGGAGGTACCGCTATGAACATTTTATTTTTAAACATAACTCATATGGTAAATGTTCATGTAGACAATACACATTTATTGGTCAGTTATACCCAATGAGCTTTTATGCTTAAAACATAAAATGGTTAAATTATGTAATCTTTAAACAATACCCTAGTCCAACAGATGGAAGCGTGTAAGTATGTTTTTAGAAAACGTTTTCTCAACAACTGCTTTGACAATATCTTAATTCTATTGTCAATACGGACATTAAATGAGATGGCAAAGTGTAGCCTATACTGATGTCTCATGCAGGTGAAACTGCCTGCAGTTGGTGAGGAGGGAAAAGGAGAGGTAACTAAAGGTCGTACTAGGGCTCTCATTCTACCTGTAGGCACAGTTCTGGCCTATGAAATCGTTGAGCTAGCTGTCAGCTCGCAAGGTACATACCTCACAGGTCTTTGTAGCCACCTAGACATTGTTTTCATCTCCCGGATGTGTCATCAAGAAGATTTTCGTGTAGCTGAATGGCTAACTTAGCCTGTGAGCATAACTAACATAGCCTGTGAGCATGACTAATATAGCCTGTGAGCATGGCTAACATAGCCCGTGAGCATGGTTAACATAGCCTGTGAACGTGGCTAACTTAGCCTGTGAGCATGGCTAACATAGTCTGTGAGCTTTGCTAACATAGCCTGAGAGCATGACTAACATAGCCTGTGAGCATGCTAACATAGCCTGTGGGCATGGCTAACATAGCCTGTGAGCATGACTAACTAGCCTGTGAGCATGACTAACATAGCCTGTGAGCATAGCTAACATAGCCTGTGAGCATGGCTAACTTGGCCTGTGAGCGTGGCTAACATAGCTTGTGAGCATGGCTAACATAGCCTGTGGGCATGGCTAACATAGCCTGTGAGCATGGCTAACATAGCCTGTCAGCATGACTAACACTGCCTGTCAGCATGGCTAACATAGACTGTGAGCATGGCTAACATAGACTGTGAGCATGGCTAACATAGCCTGTGAACATGGCTAACATAGCCTGTGAGCATGACTAACATAGCCTATGAACATGGCTAACATAGCCTATGAGTATACTCAGACAACTTCAATCATTATTGTTGTCTTTCATTACTCATCGGGATATCTAAGTGTAATGGTAGTTGTCTGTCTACTGTAGTTTTCGGTTAGTTGTTAAACGTGTAGTCAGTCACAAGTTTCAAGCTAGTAATGTGAGGCAGGGATTAAAGAACTGGTCACACACTCATAAAAACTAGCAAGAAACGCAAAGAAGCTGTCAGATGAAGAGGTGCAAGGTGTAAATAACTCCTACGTCATTTGTCCCTCGCTCATCTTGTCGGGTTGGCAGCTCACTAATTGGTTGACTAGTCCATTTGCTGTTATCAGTGATAGTACACTGTGCTAATAAATTAATTTTAAATAAATAAGTTGAACCAAATTCAATTAAATTATGTTATAAAATGGTATGTGATATGATTTATTAAACTATTCAAGTGACTAGATATGGATTGACAATCATTGTTAGAACAACGCAATAAGCTGTGAGAGCAAAGACTACCTCATTTGGCTGACATCTGAGGTTCTCATTTCTTCATGGTTCTCTTATTGCTTAGTACATCAGTAAACATTGAGGTAATCTCCGAGCTAGTTTTTGCTTGACCAATTGAATTTCTAGCGCCTAAAGAAACAATTTCATGACTTCCTGGATTTACATCATTGTGTTTTATGTCTATAAAGGTCAGAGATATGTAATTGGTGACAAGACAAGGTAAGCTTACAGGACAAGTGACTTAACAGGGCACTCATCAATCACAAGCAGTACACAAAGTCATTGAAATATGCAACATAACATAATGTATATCTTAGATTCGTTGGTGTAATACAGCTTGTCTAACTCAGCTATTTTTTTAGACTATTTTCCTGACCTATTTTAAACTTTCTTCCTATTGTACCTTCAGCTATATTTATCATCAAGCGTTAATTTACTATGTTGTATAGGCGCTTCTCGATTGAAAGGGCCTTTCTTGCTGCAAAACTAGACATCAGCTCAATACTTTAAATTGAGAGTTGTCTTACTACTAAAATTATCTAAGTTTTTTCACTACATAGTTTATTTATGTTCATAATCTAATTTTACCTTTTCCATAAATAGACTCGCCTGACATCTTGACGGATATCTGCAAATGAGTCTGTGCAGTTACCATTTGCAGATTCCTAGGGTTTTTCAAATGTAAAACAAACAGCTATCCATAAGACTGAACATGTGACATCACAGTCATGTGACTTCATGCAGTCCTGTAGAAACAATTGCTGTTCGACTTTTTTGTTTCATCATCTCACATTAACATCAAACAAATCTGTGATTACTGCGAAGCTCCATTGAACTGCAGGTGCCATGAGAGTTATGGTTGCGCGAAGTGGGAAAGGAGGTTTCAATTCTGAACTGCTAGATGAGAGTGACAGCGTTGCGAGTACATCGGTCAGCACCGAGTCTCTGGCGAATAAGCTTGAAGGTGAGTCTGTGCATGAGATGCCAGCAGTTATGCGAGTGTTTGAGAAAATCAAACAAGCGTACAGATAGAAAGAACAAAAGTGTGTTGAGATCTGAGTTGAAATGTAGCGCACTTCGTGCTTATCGCTTGGCTTGTCAACTAGCTAGGCAGTGCTGTATTTACTGTATCAGACACTGCCTTTCTACCAGCATTCAATTTTCAGAAAAAACCCAAGCAGTCACTATTCCCAGGCTGCTAGCTCTGAGGAAATTAAGCATCAACCACAATTGGTCAATGCGCAGCTGCGAGTCTCTATTCAGTGTGGTAATTTATTCAGCCTTAAGCTGTGCTTATTTCAGGTAATTTATAATACTACACACCTTACTTTCTTGAAAGCTTCGCATCACTATTGTTATCTATAAATTGTGAGATAACTTACCAGACACTGTATTATCTAATAATTGATCCTTACTTTGGTTCTCAAAATACTGAAGTTTCCAAAACCTCTCACATAACCTTTACTCTCAAACTGCAAAAAATACTGTTGAATTCGGTGAAACATTTCTGGCAGTGGACAAGAGGTGAAAAATATATAACGAGACAGGAAGGCTGTATATTTTGTTCTTTAAATGTGATACATTTGAAAGAAAATACATTTAGCAATTTGATAAAGATATTTTTTATCGGCTTTCAGAGATAAATACTTAGTGCTTCTCCTAGAATTTAATTCTAGGAGAAGCACTAAGTATTTATCTCCGAAAGCTTTATGAAAAGTTTGACAGTATGTATGAGGCATCATTGCAATGGCACCGATAGAGTTAACATCTTGTACTATCACAACAGCTTACTTTGCTCTGCGATTAATATATTATTATGCTGTTATAGTCCCAGACAGACAAGTCCTGTTTGAGAGAGTGCTGAGCTAACTTTTACTGATCTTCATACTAGATACTGATATAAGTGGTTATATACTGATATAAGTGACTAGATACTGATATAAGTGGTTATATACTGATATAAGTGACTAAATACTGATATAAGTGACTACGTACTGATTTAGGTGATTCACTGGGACTCATCTCCACCCATTGCATAAATTCCAGGTCTTTCTCTCCTGAACGAAGCTTCAAGAAAGGCCCTCGTGGTACACCTGCTTGAACTCTGTGCTGACCCTCTGCTCCTTAAGCAGCTGTCAAAAGCTTTAAAGGGTGCTGCAGGAGACTCTGTAGACAGCGCAGTTGAGAGAGTGTTGGCCTGCTTGAATGGCGCTAAAGGGGATGAGACTGCTAACTCCCTGCAATTCCTCTGTAAACTCCTCAGATCTTTACCTCTAGATGTGAGTTTCTGTTTGAGCATTGCTCTAAATGCTCTTGCTTTTCTCTCTAGTCTACAGGTATTTGATAGTCACATTTTAGTTTATACTATAAATGTGACTATCCTTATGATATTAAAGTTATTCCTTATGATATTAAAGTTATTCCTTATGATATTATAGTAAGTTATTCCTCATAATATTATAGTAAGTTATTCCTAGGTCAATGATCTCAAGCACTCATCTACTCTTGCTATTCTATGCTTTCAATTGCTTAGTTTATTCTGTTTATGTTGGTTATTTTGTCTTGGAAGGCTTCAACCAGGATTCAAACAGAGAATGTCTCTCTCATATCTTGTCAGCCCATTTGGTAATATTATGGCGCTGTTCCTGATGCTGACTTTTTGACTAGCAGATCAAAGAGCAGCGGGTGCTGAACTCTGATACAAGAGTAGGCCTAAATTGAATGCTTATCTATTGTATGCATTGCTGAAATTGTTTACCAGTACAGACGGTTCCCTACTTACGAACAGTCGAGTTACAAACAACGGTACATACCAACGTATGTACCGTTGTTCGTAACTCGAATAACTTTCGAGTTATTTGTTTGAACTTTGTTTGAACTTTACATACGTATTGTAAAGGGATTTTCCGACCTTTACTTGGCACGATCTATACTAATAAATAAAGAGAAGAGAGTGCATGTAGTTTCATTCAGCTTTTAATTAGCGAAGGAAATTTCACTAGCCGAGGAGCGTAGGGCTATCTGCTCTGCTCAACTAAATGAGCGCACTCATTTATATACAATAATATCAACCGTTCCGGCTAACGGTAAAAACATCGGCTAACAAGGTGAATAAATAGGACTGCTAGCCGTTGGTATGACAACCATAAAAGTGACGATAAGTGATAGTGTTATGACAGTATATCAGATATAACAATAGCATAACGAGTGAAACAACGATATAATAAACGGACAACACATGCAAAAATTAAGGCATTAACCATAAGTGATAGCATAACGATTAAAACAACAATATAATAAAAAGGACAAGACATACAATAAATAAGAAATGCAGTGTCATGGCCCGGCGTCCACCAAAGTATTATCTCCATTTTGTTAAATATTTTTTCAGTACAAACCAATACAGGTTACTTATACAAGCCTTAAACATACTTATATAAACCTTCAATATACTTATATAGGCCTTAAACATAAATTATAATACAAAATATAGCACTGAAGCAACTTACGAACAAATTCACCTTACGAACAATCGTTCGGAACGTAACTCATTTGTAGGTTGGGAACCGTCTGTAATATTATACATAATTGGATGAGAGAGGCTTTCAGTCGACTTCGCTTAGTCTAAGCCTTGCTCTCTGAATAGCTTGTTGCCATTTGGTTTCATCAAACGATGGTTGTCATTTGTCATTTTTTTCTGGCAGCAAATTGATGCGTTGTCGAAGCTTGAACCTACTGACCTGCCCATTCTCTCTGCTGTTCTTGAGAGAACATATACTGGGAGTTGTCTCGCTTACACCCGAGGCAAAACTCAGCAATTCGTTACTGATAAAGGATCTGCGCTTGACTTCCTCATCGCTGGTTTGGGATACACACTCGGCGAGGAGGGGATTACTCCGCCGGACTACTCCGTTCACCTTCTCCAAACAGTCTTTGCTGTCATCTTTGCACTCTCCACTTGCTACGACAGTGACAATGACTTTGTATTCGAATAGTAAGCAAGGTCATCACGATGTTAACTCTTTAATTCGGTTTATTATAAATTAGTAAGCTGTTTGCTCACCTGTAGTTGACCTTCAACTTCTGTTGCCCTTGATACTTAAATTTATTTTGATGGATAAAGGCAATCTACAAGAATATATATTTTCTTATGTTGGTAGATGCCTTTTTTGTTAGTAGCGATCTGGTTATTACATGTCTATGCTAACTAGTCTAAGCATATTGTATGTTTATTATATTTGTTTGATGTTAGACCTCAGATAACTTTCCTTCCAAGAGCTTATAAATTGCAGACTAACATAATTTTTATAGGACTCTATTAGCTCTATTACAAGGTAGTGTATTATGTTCTGCATTCGCTGTTATACATCTAATAAGATGATTAATATATCAAAAACTATAATATATTACAGCAAACTGCTTTAATTTGAGTTTGTTTTGCAGACACACTCGATTGGTTCTTCTGGCTTCTTTCATCTGTTTCTAAAATCCTCTGTGATATTTTATAAACCTCTATCTGCTCACGCAGTGTTTTTTCAAGCATCTGCAACTCGATGTCACATTTGTTCTGTGTAGCTGCATGGTCATCAAGTGTCATGCCAGCCATCGCTTTATTGAAGATTGGAACGGTGGAACCGTCAGAGCTGAGCTTATGCTGATGATCGCCACTCGTCTTACTCATAGGCTCGCCTGTATGATAATCCACCTTGTCACACACACCTAAGGCATTGTTATTGTGTTGCAGTATGATTGTCTGATGTTCATTCTCCATCTTCTTGCTCTGGACATTTTTATCAAAGTTTTTTTCAGTTTGTAAATGAGTCACTTGTAAGGCATTCTGTACTTCTCGCACCAGTTCCTCTGTTCTTATCCTTCCTTCAACCTGCAATTCTTCTCGGGCAGCGCTGACATCTGTCAAAGGCCTGCTCTGGTTTGTGAAGCTTGAATGGAGGCTGGATACCACGCTGTCGATCCAGGAGAACTGTGCAGGCTTTTGGTAACTGCTGTCAGCATATTCATCGATGCCAAATGGCCTTTCTGGTTTCTCATCTTCATTTGCTGATGCTACTTCCAATTTCTCTTGAACTTTTTGCTGTTCGTAGATGGCTTGTAACTGCAAAATTTCCGCTACCCTCGATTTCTTCTGCCTCTCTGCATATTGTTTGTGCTGCTGTAGTTCAACATCTCGTTTCCACCGGTCATCATCATTTTCTAAACCCTCCCTCTGCATCTCGCCTGCTTTTGTGTCAGGGTTTGAAGATCTCGTTGCACTAGTGGTTCTGTGACAACTGATTTTTGTATCCTTTCCCATACCTTAAACATACATTAAAAACAAAAATGTACAAATCTAAAAGTTTCTATGCATTTAGTAACATCAGTTAGTAATTATTAGTTAGCATGTGTGTGCTCAGCATTTAGACCAGGCACATGTTTATACTACACAAAACTCACCTCGACTTTTTATGAAATTTTGATAAAAGATGAAATGGAACAAAGCTATAGCTCTTACTGATTATTTAGCTATTCCTACCTTCAACGCTTGAACTAGAAACAGAGAATGACAAGTCTACGCCTATAGTTACTATTCTAATCACTTCTTAATCCTACAAGATCCTCACGTCAATGAACAGCTAGCTCTTCCCTTCAACAACAATTGGTTGCATTATTTGACATGCTAACACTGTCCAGGTACGTATTGCTACATGCTTTCTCATGAAAAACTGATTCTGTACAGGCTTTTGTTTCGCTAAGCCGTATTATTGTGCACAAATATGTTGACAAGTTCCGCTACTTGTTTCCTATTGTCAAACGTATTAATAAAACGGTTTTGTTTTAGCTTTTCATACCGCTCGTCAGATATTAACAATTGAACGACTCCATATGTGGGCCAGGGATAGACAAGTGGAATGACCATCTATCATTAAGTCTTTCAGTATCTGTGACAGCTGTCATGCTCTCAAACTGAAGTGTTCCATGATTTTCGGAACAACTGCCTGGTTCTCAAGCAAGCACCGACTTGTGCTGCTCCTGCACAGTTAGGGCACCTTGAAGCAGCGATATATCTCACAAGAGCTGTAATGTTAGTCAGATAAGAAAGGAATTCTTAGGCTTAAGTAGAAGGACGTGGTCTGGCAGCGTGTGAGATGATATATAAAGGCAGCGCTCAGGTATCTTAAACTACAATCAGGATTCAATTCTAGTTCAAGATGTTGGCTTTTGCTCTTCTTTCCGTTCTCGCAGTGCAAGGAGTATTTGGTAAGCAAATGGATTAAATATTGTGCATGTGATAAGGTATAGTAGGAGGTAGCAGCTAACAGGAATACTCCTAATGCGACAAAAGATTTCAAAGTTTTAGTATATGATACCGATTTAAACTTGAATAAAAATTTCAAATTTGATCTGACTTTTGAAGTCTGGTATCGCATCATAACTTCCAAGTTAACTTGAATGCTGTTATGAAAGATGTGTACTTTAGCTAGTTGCATTCTCCTGTCTCATATTCATAGACTGTGAACTCACAGACAACATGTATATGTTCATGCAGGTAGCTGTGGTCAACGTGGAAGCTCCACTCGCATCGTCGGAGGACGCGAGGCAGATCCACACAACTGGCCATGGCAGGCTTCACTCAGGTCAACTAGCTGGTTTGGAAGTTCTCACATCTGTGGTGCAACTATCATCAGCGAAAGATATCTTGTTACCGCTTCGCACTGTGTTGATGGGTATGTCTATGAATAACTCTAGTAAAACTTTCAGACATCATCTGTCGCATTAGGCCTTTCTGAGTCATCTTAACTTTGTTGAGCAAAATTGAAATTGAGACATTAAAATACTGCAGTGAACTACCCTAGTAGGTACCTAGAATTAAAAATAAACTGCACGTATACCTCCCTCTCACTGGTTAGCGATATCTACGACTATTTGTCACCTTGTGTTGTCATACACTGTCGATGCAAAGTTTAATAGTCTTGCTATTTGGCTCTTGGTCCGTGTCTTGTTTTTGATGTAGGCTCTATGAACCTCATGCTATATAATATACAGTATTTTATGTTTCGTACCCTCTATGTTTTGTTCGTACTGGTTGCTATGTATCCTTCAGTCTCTCTCTTATATGATGTTTCTATTGCATATATAGTGTACAATGTTTCGTATACCTTACGTAGTTGATTTCTTCTTTGTATTTTAACATTGTGTTTTTACTCTTTATGTATGAAGTATATATTATCTGGTTCTTTACGTTTAAATAAATCATGCTCTTTATTAAGTGTTTGAATTCATTTTCGGAAGTATGTGTATCTTATGCGTTATATATTGTACACTTTGTGTATCACTCAGATGTCTTGTACATTTTCTGTATCAATCATGTGTCTTGTACACTTTCTGTATCATATATTTTGTGTATTGTACACTCCGTTGCACACTTCTTGAAGGCTCTTTTTCAGGTTACATTCTTTGTTGTATTGTTGTGTTCCTCATGTGTCTACGTTTGCATTTTAAATATAGTAAATCTATATACACAGACTGACTGCATCTATATAAGTGTTTTAAGGTGTCTATATGTTGCACAATCTATACACCCTTCGTCTTATTCGTAGAGTTGTTGCTAGTGTGCTGTACATATTTTAGTATATTTGCGTTATGTTGTATATTATAAGATATTCCATAGCTGTACACCATAATTTTTGTGTAGAGAATACTATATGCACATTTCTTCTGCCGCAGCTCTTCAACAAGAAGCTTGACCATTGTGGTTGGTGACCACCACAAGGGCAATACCCAGGCATCTGAAGTGACTCACACCCTCGCCAGGATTGTCATGGTGAGCAATAAACCCTTAGTAAGAGGATTACCTATAGTCGGGATTAAGTCATTATTACCTCCCCAGTCGGAGAGTATTATCACATACTTTGGCTTAAGTGTTTGTAAAGTCAAAATTGTCAGTCTGTCTATTTCAGCATCTTACAGTTAGACTGAGTGGAAAGCGTTTGCTAGAGACGATATCAAATAATCTAGTAAAATCTCAGTCTAGTTAAATATAAGATAATATAGGTAATCTATATCTTCTTGTTGAACTGTTGAAGAAATTGTTTTGTCTTAATTTCATAGCGGAGTTCATCGTAGAGAAATGGCTGCTGAGTCTTGATATTCGATGTTATAAATGATAGTCTTGTAAAAGCTCAGTGAAGAATGCATTGCTGATATTTGAAACAGAGCATTAGTTAGACACAGACAACATTGCATAGGAGTGACAACTTCAAAATTGTGCTGATCAGCAATGTATTTGAGTTTTTGTTAAATCAAGATGATTTCTCTATTATTATGGTGCTCAAGTCTTTAGTAAACAGTATATTATTTTGTATTATTTTAGAAATATTCTGTCAACATGAATTCAGTTTACACTATGTTGCTAAAGCCTGTGCCTTGTTTCCAACATCTCTAACCTGCTGCTTAGACAATAGAAGATATTGTGGCTATTTGTTTGTTAATAATTATAGCTAAAGTTCTTAACTTTTAATTTAGCATGAGCTCTATGATGGCAATAGTCTGTCCACTGAAGGACTTCCCTACGACATTGCCTTGCTCGAGGTGCAGTCTCCAATGGAATTCAATGAGTATGTCCAGCCCGCTTGTCTTCCTGGAAGTGAGAATCTTGACCTTGTAGGCAATGATGATTGTTGGATCACCGGCTGGGGACTGACCAAAGGTGAGCAACATGCACAGCTTTTTAGCAAAAACATCAGCTTTATCCTTGGCTATAGTTTTGCTTTTTGTTTTTGTTTGTTTAACAATTGCTGTTATATTTAGAATAGCAAACTACAGAGTAGCGCTTGCCTGGTAGACATGTACAGTATATGCCACACTCAGGGATCAGAGAAATAGTTTTAAAATGTGTCCAGCCATTGCAGTCATTTTTAAGACACTCAAAGCTTTTAACAGTCCATGAGTCTTTTAGCCAAATACCTCATGAGCGTACTTCTGCACAGCATTCATTTATTCATGCTGCAGGAAGTAACATTGCTAAATTTAAAAACTAAAGATTTAAACTAAAACTAAAAACGTGCAGCAATAGTATGTTACAACAATTGCTCCGTGTAAGAAGAACAGATGTGCTAGTCAATACATACATGTAGATATCCGTGTAAGAAGAACAGATGTGCTAGTCAATACATACATGCAGATATCCGTGTAAGAAGAACAGATGTGCTAGTCAATACATACATGTAGATATCCGTGTAAGAAGAACAGATGTGCTAGTCAATACATACATGCAGATATCCGTGTAAGAAGAACAGATGTGCTAGTCAATACATACATGTAGATATCTTAGCACCTTGCTTAGATTGTTTTCTCTTTTTATCTAAACTTTTTGGCTATTCATTTGAGTTATTTTACATCCAAAAAGACTAAAGATTGTTTACTGATAGTACAATGTTTTGTCATTGCAAATTTAAATCTAACCACAACTTTATTAATTTCATTTATTTTAATTTTATTTATGTATGCAATACTATCACCACTCATGGCTCAGCTTACTGTTAGATTAACATGAAATTCAACAGGATCACAGGATGAGAATGTGCTGCAAGAGTTGAACATTGAGGTGAGGACCAATAGTGACTGCGCCAACATTTGGGGACAAGAAATGATCCATGACAGCCATGTCTGCCTTGGGCATGGTCAGACAGGTGCTTGCAACGTAAGTGTTTTCACCTACTAGTCATGACACCTATGACCATTGGAGTGTACAGTATATGGCAGGAGCTAGAGAAATCCATCATATTACTCATCAAGCAAACTTAAAATGTGATGAGTTCATAAAACTAATGTTCATTTGAAAATGTATATTGAAGTTTAAAAAACTTTGAAATATTTTTAAATTGCTCGCATCACTAAGAAAACGAAGTGTCTCTTTGATGCAAACTTTGCTAAAAAACATTTTTCCTGCAGCCAAGCAAAATTTTTCCACAATTGTTTGTATGTTAGGCTATACATATTGTATTGATATTTCATAGATGGTTAGCTTACCCAGTCGTATCACGGACTAGCAAAAGCTATGGAAGTGATGGCAGCAGCGCGTTACAGAAAATAATAGTCTTTGTAATGCTTATGTAGATGCTAATGTTTTAATTTAAGGAAATAAATTCATTATCTCATCTTTTCAAATTTTTCAGTTTCCTGAGTTGCATCAGATACTGCGCCTAATTATTATACTACATATATAATAATATATATTATATTATAATATATACGGTATATACTGGTTAAATATGGCGGCTCCAAAATGTATTACAGAACCCAACTGTGGTATTTTTTAAAAACATGGGTCTGGATAATAGTCTAATTTTGGTGATAGCATAAGAGAAGTGAGATGTCACAAAGGGTATTTTATTACAATTAACTGCTTTCCTAAAATCTCTGACAAATATTACAACTAACTCAATAAGAAAAAATGGCTATACCAAGCTTCATCTTTAATAGAATACTCGCTGCTTCTTTACTTAAGAAATGCTTAAAAAATTGGAACAGTTGTTAAGTGAGCTAGATTAAAATACACCATGGACAATTGTCAACTTGTACACACTAAATTAAGAATTGTATTTTCTATTATCCTAACAAGGAGATAAAAAGTAGACAACTCTTTATATTAAATAACCTATTTCAAATACTTGCCCCAGTCCGATTCTAGCATTCAATGATCAAGTAACTAAGTTGAGGTCTGCCAGCTATACATTGCGTAGTAATGGCTATCGATAGAGGGATGTTCCTCAATGGTCTAAGGAGCTTCTATAGCACAATTGGGACATCTTAAAGATAGGCATGGCACCGTATTAGCTGTGCAAATTAGCAAGTGAACCACCACAGCTAATTAATTTGTGTACATTTCTAAAAACCTTCAAGCTTTTTCATTTTTTCGTTTTATAGTCAGCAACTGCAAAAAAAACATTTCCAGCTTTTTATTTAATTTGGTTGTAATGAATCATTGCAGTCGCTGTCTTATAAATGGCTGACAGCATCAATGTCCCACCTAAACTTACATTGAATTGCTGGTTTGTTAACAATAAAATATTTGTGATTAAAAACCTTTCTGACAGTCTTTATGATTCAGAGTTTGAGAAGGATTTTAAGTGTTTTTTATCTCTAGTCTCCTTAGCAGTTCATGCAACGCAGTGTTGATGTGAGTCAATTTATTCTGCAGGGTGACTCTGGTGGACCTCTGGTGTGCCGAGTAAATGGAAGATTTGTCCTTGCCGGAGCAACCAGCTGGGGAAGGTCTGGATGCCAGACAGCCGGTTACCCAAGTGTCTACACAAGGGTATCCAAATACATCGACTGGATCGCCGACAACGCCAACTAACTAACTAACAGAAAATATTTTTCGGTTCTTTGTTGTGCCTTTTGCTTTCATGGACATCATTTTGACTTTTGGGCAATAATAAATAAACGCATGACTCAATGATTTCTGAAGTGGGATCTTTATTAGCGTAGTAATGGTAGAATCATGGCCACCATAAGGGAGTCAATCAGCTCATGTTAAGAGACAACCTCATCAGTGAAACCGCTTGGTTTAGCCATGAGAAGTGAAAGATGGGAAGCATCGTTTGACTGCTGAAGTTTTAGTGAACACCCTCCATTAGATATACAGTTTGTGCTGGATTAGAGCTGGCAAAGTAATCTTGCTGAGATGTGCCGATAGGTAGCAATTGTTTTTAACATTAAATATAAAGTCCAGCTCTAACAACATATAAAACAGGAGATAATTAAAAACATTTTAATGAGTAAAGCTGATTAATGATTAGTATAAAAACTTTGATGCTTATTGTGTATGTAGGCACAAGAGATCGGGATGAAACAATCCTCCGCTTCTCTAGTCAGCTGTGTCACTAATAAAGACCTAAGACTAGGGCTTTTATAATTTGGTGCAGTTCATGTAGAGATGTTGGATATATCACACACTTTATGAGATATTTTGACAATACTCTGGTGAAACAGAACACAGAAAAATTACTTACATGTATATATGATGATTAAGTACTATGTTAATACCAAGTCTAGCAATCGCACGCAAGTAGACAGTTGTCTACTGAGATACTATCCTAAGGTACCAAGTCTAGCAATCGCACGCAAGTAGACAGTTGTCTACCGAGATACCATCCTAAGATACCAAGTCTAGCAATCGCACGCAAGTAGACAGTTATCTACTGAGATACCATCCTCAGATACCAAGTCTAGCAATCGCACGCAAGTAGACAGTTATCTACTGAGATACCATCCTAAGATACCAAGTCTAGCAATCGCACGCAAGTAGACAGTTATCTACTGAGATACCATCCTAAGATACCAAGTCTAGCAATCGCACGCAAGTAGACAGTTGTCTACTGAGATACCATCCTAAGATACCAAGTCTAGCAATCGCACGCAAGTAGACAGTTATCTACTGAGATACCATCCTAAAGTACCAAGTCTAGCAATCACACGCAAGTAGACAGTTATCTACTGAGATACCATCCTAAGATACCAAGTCTAGCAATCGCACGCAAGTAGACAGTTGTCTACTGAGATACCATCCTCAGATACCAAGTCTAGCAATCGCACGCAAGTAGACAGTTGTCTACTGAGATACCATCCTAAGATACCAAGTCTAGCAATCGCACACAAGTAGACAGTTGTCTACTGAGACACCATCCTAAGATACCAAGTCTAGCAATCGCACGCAAGTAGACAGTTGTCTACTGAGATACCATCCTAAGATACCAAGTCTAGCAATCGCACGCAAGTAGACAGTTGTCTACTGAGATACCATCCTAAGATACCAAGTCTAGCAATCGCACACAAGTAGACAGTTATCTACTACCATCAGATACCATCCTAAGTTACGCAGGATAAGAGGAAACAATTTAAATTAATTTTAAGCATTAATCTGCAAAAGAAATCTTGCTTCCCAAACGCTGTAAACATCTCTTTAAATTTTGTAATTATGCAGAAGAAGCCTTCGCAAGCTTTTCTGTTCAACATTTCAAACTGGTGCTCTCTTCTCCATTGTTAATAACCTGAAATTTGTTCAAGTTGGGGCAATGGGAATTGGCATAATGGTTGTGTTTACAAATTTAATCCAAACAGATAAAGCTCTGAGATCCTTTGGCAGGTACCTACTTGGATATATAACACCGCAGACCTCACTGTCAACTGTTACATGAGGAAAGCTATTTTCGTATAAATACATCTAGCGATTCTCAGCTACCAAAACCGCCTCTGGTTATCATGAATTACGCTGTATACCAACTCTTCTCTAACAAATTATAAGAAATGCTGCTTGTTAATGATATCTTTACAAACATCATTTCTGGAATGAAATATATGCATGTAATCACATTATCATTCATGAATGACTTCTACTGACTTCTACTGAACTGTAAGAAAGTTTACATAATCAGATGTCAAGACATCAGAGGAGACACGAGAATATAGCCTCAGCTACAAAGGTCACATTTTACCCAAAGCCACTAGTATAAACCTGAGCCTACCTCGTCATCTGCTTTAGCTTTCCATGAAATGAAAACAAGCATTTGTGAAATAAACAATCCGGCATGACTATTGTGTGACACACCGCACTCTAGCAATAGTAAAACATTGCTATTGATCAGCCAGTGGGTTTTGCATGTTGTTTACATCAATAGGTTTGCTGTTGCGTTACCTAGTTGGTAATTATGAAATGGAACTCTCAATAAATAACAAAGTATTTGCAATTTATTTGTGGCATTACTCAAACTTCTAGGAATTTTCATAATGAGGACGCATGATCCAGAAGAGAATCTGTGCTTAGAAGTATACATTCAGCTATATGAATATTATTTGGTGTCTGAGAAGTACACAAACGAGATAAGATGGCTGCAGTGGCCCAGCACTTATATTACTGCCTATGCTGGCCAATCATTCGCTATCCAGGGAACAGTTTCTCTTTGACTGTACAGGGAAAAATGTTTCTTGGACTGCAAAGGGAACAGTTTCTCTTCAACTGTACAGGGAACAGTTTCTCTTTGGCTCTAAAGAGAATGGTTTACATTATGAGATCACTTTGGTTAATAGAGATTGCAACAAAAAGGTGATTTTACTAGAAAAAAGGCAAAAGGTGTTATTTTGCATATCTAACTATATGCTTGAAATTTGATTCAAATTGCAGTAAGTAGTTATTTTCAGGCTATAACTTAAGACCTCAAGTAATTGTTGGCTACAGTTGGTGATGTACTCAAAGGTTTAGCACTAGTAAACTAGGACCACTAGAGAGAGCGGCTATAAAAGTTTAGGGTATTGTTCAAACTATTGTAATACATAGTTCAATCCTATTTGGTTATTTCAACGTCAGGTGACAACTTGCTGTGTTTATGATTTGTGTTCAACTGTGTTCTTCTATTGCCTCAAATTGCAACTGTTATATACGTGTACATGTAACAGTAAACTGGGTAGATTATGAGTGAGTTTTTGTATACAGTCTCACCTCGACATAGAAGTACCCCAACATACGAAAATAGAGTTACGAACAAAATTTTGAGCAAGTTACTGCTTTGAGATATGAGAAACCTTTGAGATATGAGTATACAAGCAAGCCAGTTATCGGTGGCTACTAAATGGCCAAGTAAGCGATAGGCCTCTTTCGAGAACAGCATCACTCGGTCTTTTTTATCGAATCAGTTTGAAAGAAGTTTTACAAAGGTCGGCTAAAGTGAAAGCGCAGCAAAAAGCCCCAAGCCAGAATCTGATAATGAAAAATTAAGACGAAAACAAAATTACAGTCAAGTTTAGTAAAGGATCTAAACTTAGCTTTAAGTGTGTGTTCAGTTAGCTAAATTAATTTAAGTTGAATTCAAAGTTTATGTTGAGCATCTCTCACCTAACAGCGTTGCTGTTAAGTATCTCTCACAACACCACTTTGAGCCACTGCGTCTGTCTCTAAGGTAGGAACTCCATACAGTACTGTACATAATAATGTTACATTTTATTGCATATCACAACCACTAAATAGGTATTTGTTACTTTGTGATCGTAAGTACTGAATTACAACAATTAAAAACATGGTTCTTCATCATAATATCCTGTTTTATGTGGTTTTTCATTGAATGGAAATGGATTAATTTGTATTTAGTTATTTTATATAGAAAATATCGCATTGAGATGCGAGGGTATTGACATCCGAGCTTCGTCCTTGAACACATTAAGCTCGTATCTCGAGGTGTGACTGTAGTATGATCATGCTCAAACGAGCTGTTTACCCACTTGGTGTAACCCAAGTTCAACTAGTTGTAAAGAGTGCTCCTGTACCCGTACTATGGCAAGTGTGAACGGACCAGAGGTGACAATATTGTTGTTGATATTATGGCCCAATCAGAAGTCTCTACTTAGGAAAAGACTGAACTAAGCTCCGCCTCCCTCATATGGACAAATGCCAACACTAAAGTTGTCCGTTGGGAGGTAATGGAAACTACATAATGCGTAGAATTGTTGTCGGTACGTTAGATAAATATTGCACAGCAAGGAAAGAATAGGTGCTCGTGAGTTTAAGGTAAGTGATTATTAGCCAACTAGAATAGTTTGAAGCCTCTCATGCCATCTGTATATCTACATGTTTTACTAAATATGTTTGTTGAAATCATTTTAGATAAGAAAACTGCAACTCATTGACATCTTGTTTATGGTATATTGCCACAAACATATCAGACAACAAAATAATGCTGAAAAAGTTTTTGCTAAGTTTTATGCTTCAAAAAACTAAACTTGGAATTCATTAGAAATGAACAAAGGCAATTTATTTCTGTTCAAAACAGAATTGCATACAACCACTAACAATTATTTTGAAAATATTACTGCCAGCTGCTTAGAGAAAGGCATTTTAAACACTATTTGTTAAACTAGTTATTCGATTGTAATGGCTAATTGTTGCCCTTTTTTTACTATTGTTGTATGGCCTAATTTGAACAACATTTATATTTTTGAAATGAAATAATTGCCAATAAAGTATATATATATATATATATATATATATATATATATATATATATATATATATATATATATATATATATATATATATATATATATATATATATATATAATATATATATATAATAAACAGATGCCACACAGTCCTGTTTTTTTAAATTTATTAAAGGATGTTTAATGTTGCCGTGAATAACCTAGTGGAGAGTATTGGAGCAGATGTATATTTACCCAGTCCTAGCACAGCTGCCTCCAAGAACTTAGCTCCGCTCTCATTGGTCGAGAGAAAGCAAGGAATCCTCCCATTCAGCCGCTACACTGACTACCACACGACTGATTTCACTCTAAACGATGTGCTCACTGACCAAAGTGTAGAGGTGGGCAAAAGTAATACCTTTTCTTCTAAGTTATGAAATGATCCATATGCACATAAGAATAGATGGTATTTGACCTTTGACCTGAGTACTTACTAGGAGGTGCATGCATATAGGTCTGGATGTTTGGCAAATGAAGGTTATCATAGGTTCTGAGGTTATCATCTCTAAATAATCGCTCTATACCTAGTTAGTCAATAGTACACAGTGTCTAGCTGGTTAGTCTCACTCTATACCTAGTTAGTCAGTAGTACACAGTGTCTAGCTGGTTAGTCTCACTCTATACCTAGTTAGTCAGTAGTACACAGTGTCTATCTGGTTAGTCTCACTCTATACCTAGTTAGTCAGTAGTGCACAGTGTCTAGTTGGTTAGTCTCACTCTATACCTAGTTAGTCAGTAGTACACAGTGTCTAGTTGGTTAGTCTCACTCTATACCTAGTTAGTCAGTAGTGCACAGTGTCTAGCTGGTTAGTCTCACTCTATACCTAGTTAGTCAGTAGTGCACAGTGTCTAGTTGGTTAGTCTCACTCTATACCTAGTTAGTCAGTAGTGCACAGTGTCTAGTTGGTTAGTCTCACTCTATACTTAGTCAGTACTGCGCAGTGCTTAGCACCTACTTGGTCTACCGTGTTTGAGAACATTCCGATGTGGTGTCAGTACAAACATATATGCCATATCTCGTCTACAGATGTTTTTCTGACAGTCTTGAAAGTTTGAAAAATTCGCCCAACTCCTAACTGAGACAAACACTAGGGAACATAGTGTTGCTGTTTCAACACAAAAATGTGTACTAAGTTATAGTTCTATAAATCATTTGTAGCGATTCATTAGATGGTGCATCATACGGACATGTGTTATTCAGTATTAACAAATATCGACGTGTGTGCTTGGCTTGCATAGCCATGAAGAACGTGATCCTGGACTCTTTGTCGAACAGCCGTGTCTGACAAAATCGACTTGCCTTTACTTGGTGTAAACCAACATCCTTCATGTACATGCCTTAAAGGATGATAATGCCTCAGCTAAAACTTCTATTGAGAACAAGTGATTTTCTAATCTCAAAGATATCTGGATATAACTTTATTGTAATACAGCATTTTTATAATAAAAGCGCTTCATCTTTTAGTTCAAACTAGAACCAGACCAGCCTTTTTGCACGTTCAACAGAGAGTCAACAGTCAAAGTTGATGGAGAGCTGCAAGGCTCTCTCAAGGGAATATTTGATGCCGGTGTACAGCTAGTAGATTCTATCACCATCAAAGCCATGTTTGGAGCACTCAGTATTACCGAAGTTGATCTGCAGTTCCTTCTCAACGAACTTGCTAACAGGTAGTTTTGGCTTACATGGCGCAGCTTTAGTGAAACAATGTTTAATCAAAGGAGCTAGTACTGCTGAGCTTGTAGAGGGATGAGTCAGTATAAGAACCTGCCAAAACTTGTCATACTCTGTTATCGCAATGAAGCGCCAGTATCATTTTCAGGCACCTACTTTACTGTTAACTTATCTCTGAAAGACGTGTCTACTACCATTATTGCTATGCTCCTGTTTTGACCTGGGATGGCATCGAAGGTTTGAGTCATTGTACTTCTACATATAATTCTTGTTTATTGCCGCAGGAAACTAAATATGAGCCATGGACTCGTAAGCCAGCTCGCCTCTAAAAAGAGAAAGGCTCTCTGTGTGGTCACTGGGGTGGTGAAGACAATCGCGGATACGTCCATCACAGCTCAGCTCAACCAATCAGTTCATATGCATTTGGCTGACTCTGACAATGAGGAAGAAGAGGTAGGAATGAGCAGAACATGCACTCCATATGCGTGATCGTATGTGAATGCGATTATTGCGTGTTTTTGCTGCAACAGATTTGATGAATAACAATTACTATTTATATACTGGAACCCTTGTGACAAAGTTTTTTTTGCTTTCATAGTTCTAATTTCTAGTGTTGTGGTGTATGAGTGGGACTGACATGTGAAGATTACATTTAATGTTATTGTTTTCCATGAAGGCAAAAGGCGCACCTGAGAAAAAGAGCCCTTTAACAGATATATTGTCATCCGACATAGTAGAGGGAGAGCTGAGGGGAGTTCACGAGGAGGAAGGTACTCGATCATTGAGTCTACCGGCAGGCACTGTGGTGGCCTACGAGATTGCAGAGTTGGCTGTCAGCGAAAGCGGTAGGAAGTTATGCCACAGTCACTTATATTTTATTCATTTTCTCAAATGCTGGCACAGGCCAAATTTAACTGCCAAAATGCTAGTACTATCTTGTACACATTAAAGTTAATATGTCAGGCGTTGAGCATCAACTATTATAGAAAGGCGTTTCTTAGTACTTAAATTTAGCTAGATTAATTTGAATCATCTAAAATATTTCAAACTAAATTACATTGTATATTATAGAAAGAGCATGAGTTGTATCACCCTTGCAATATTATTGCAATTCATCACATAACTATACAATCACTGAGTTATGAATAATAATTAGCGGTAATGCATTGAATTAAAACAGAAAACTAAAGTAAAATTACATAGTCTAATGTAACTATGTACAATATCTATTAAAGTTTTTAATAAACCAACTTGGTAATAAAATAATTCAGAATAAACTTTTTTTGTTTAAAGCTAAATCAATTAAACTTAAGATCATATGTATATTTGTCAATAACACTGTATTGATGATGTAGAGTGAAAGGTCTCTATGTATTAATAGCGTAAATTGAAAATATTAAATGGTCACATAGAATAATTCTCTTTTCCCCTTCTCAGCTGCTGTGCTCTAAAAAGTTATGCATTCACTTGCATTGCTGAAACTGTAAAACGTACATGACACTTTACGGTAGCTGAAAAATAGTAAACTATTTTACATTTGATTATATTTATAATAATCTTTACTATAATAAGAGCTGTGTCCGTCTGTCTGTCCAAAGCTGTGCTAAGTGCGTTAGAAAAATTATGTGTCTTACGAGAATTCAACTCCGATACTCCATTTTGCTGACTAATGTGCTAGCCACTGTGCTAGCATGCGGAATAATTATGCTCATACTTCTTACACATGATGATCTTTTACAGCGCATGAGACTGGAAGTGTTGTGGTACAATATAATAATAATATGGATGTTACAATGTTAAATATGACCACTGGTTTGCTATTTACATATTATTAAAGATTATCGAATATAAGGGTTACTTATTAATAATCAATAACTTTGTATCTTTTCCCGATAGTATATAGGATATAACAATACAAACAGGTTCAACTGCTCTTGACCTGGTAAACAAACTCTCTTGTTTTTGTTAACTGCTTCTCAGATATGTTGCACTGTTTCACAGGAGCTCTTCAACTTATGCTGTCTCATGGTTCCAAGGGAGGATTCCACAAAAAGTTGCTAGGAAATAAATTATCTAATACTTCTTCCTCTGTCAAGAAATCTTTGAAACATGGTATATAGCACTAGTATTTCATTGTATTGCAAAGAGCAGCGTCTCTGCTTTTTATAAGCCATTAAAACATGAGAATCACCGCAGGTTGTGGATTGGTTGGTCAGACACACTTCTATACATATATTTTTCTATAACTTCTAATTGATATTGTATTTTGTATCAGTGCCCTTCACTTGATCGACAAGAAGTGGACTGATCGTGTGACTAATTATGTGATGTACGTTATGCCAAAGAATTATTCTCCTCAATGCTGTTTCTTTACATCTATTTCTTCTTTACATTCTATTTCTATTACATCTTTACATCTATCACCATACTTTGCATATTCACACTAGAAATAGATGTAATACATGCGTAATACACTAATCGTATACAATGCATAATGCGGTTAATAATGTCTCTGCTAAAATAATCCTATGATTAAACTGCGTGTCTCAACGCTAGCTCTATATGTGTCATGTTGTTCCATATTTGCTCACGATGTATTTTTATCTGCTGACTTAAAATGGTAGCACAAGTAACTATTATCTATTTGACATAAGATGACCATATTTTATTTGTTATTAAGCTTTTTATTATTCACTGATATTGTTTTCTATATCATATTCTATATTCTACTTGGTAACACTCTTGTGTATGTGAAAGTAATTTTTGAGAGTTTTGAGATTGGTTCTTCAAGATGATAATTTGACAATATATTATATAATTATTGTGAAACGCACATCGAGTTGATGCCTTTATGACTGTGGTCTTGACTCTCCAGTACGCCTGCCCAATTTCATCTTGCTGACACCACGCAAAATCATAATGGACGTCACCGTTCAGGCTACAGCAGAAAAAGGCCATCCAAATTGATTAGCTTAGAATCCAAATAGATTTCAAACAGATTCTTAGAATACAAATAGATTTGATTAAAATCCTTTCAAACCGCAAGCCACATTTTCCAAAAGCTGAGACAGTTTGAAAATGGATCTGTTCAAAGAAGACACTTGGAAACACTGATACAGAAAATTGAATATATAAAAACTAGCGGAGATCTGCCACAATAGGTGTTAATGAAATTCTTGCAGCAAAACTCTGATGACGATATTGATAAATTCTCTGGTTGCACAAATAATCTATAGCAGAAACAGTTTCATAGTGCCCTGTTCAACACAGACAGTCTCCATGTGCTTTGTTCAACACAAACAGTCTCCATGTGCTCTGTTTAACAGGCGCAGTCTCCATGTGTTCAGTTCAACACAGACAATCTCCATGTGCTCTGTTTAACACAGACAGTCTCCATGTGCTCTGTTTAACACACAGTCTCCAAGTGTTCTGTTCAACAGGCGCAGTCTCTATGTGTTCAGTTCAACACAGACAATCTCCATGTGCTCTGTTCAACACAGACAGTCTCCATGTACTCTGTTTAACACACAGTCTCCATGTGCTCTGTTCAACACGCACAGTCTCTGTGTTCAGTTCAACACAGACAATCTCCATGTGCTCTGTTCAACACGCACAGTCTCTATGTGTTCAGTTCAACACAGACAGTATACTTTTTGTAGTCAATACTTTTTGTAGCCAAGCATTTAGTTATATTAATTTTGTTGATTTGGTGAACATTCTCTCTATATGTAATATTTGTTTACTTTTATTAACAAAGTGAAGGCATAGAGCATACAGATCTACTGTTTACAACTATTCATCTGCCAGGACTTTCTAGGCTGCCAAGCTCTGTGTGTTTATGGAAATGAGTTAGTAAAATTTCTAGCAAAATTAATTCATACCTTTAGCACTAATAATAATTTCAGAATGGGGAAAAAAGTACATGTACATTAGAAAATAATATTATGAGAAGTTGCATTTCCACTGTGAGATATGATTAAATATGTTATTAATTTGAGTTAGCCACCTGACAACTGGTTGTATTCCTCACTTAGCTGAATGCCTGGCGTTGCACAGGTGTTAAAATAATTACCCAATAAATTTGAGTAACCTGAGCTAGTAACTTACTAAAATAAGAGTTGTGTCATACGTCTAAAGCCAGCTTGTTACGTGACGCGTAATGATCTATCACACAATCATGATTTTCAAGCGCGCTAGTCGTAACCAACAATATTTTCGCAAGAGCTGCGTATGTGCACAATTACTCCATTGTACAACAATGTAGCTGCTTGGTCTAGTGGATAGACTCGCCTGTTTGCAGACTTGGAGGTTCTGAGTTCAAATCCAGCGTGAAGTAGATTTTTTGTAGCTATAAATTTATCGCCGTAACTGAACACGCACACAGAAAACAATCAATGACAAACACTGAGATTTATATATATATAGATAAACCAGTTCTATTCTCTAGTTTAATTGCTGTAAGTTATATCTTCTAAAAAAACACAACTTACAATACAACAAATTTTTTTCATATCATTGATTTCAGATTGCGGTAAAGTGTGTATTATCTCACAAAGTAAAAAAAGAATTAATTGGATAGAAAGATGAGAGAAACTATTTCAGTTGATTTTTGTAATTTTGATTTGATCAGTAAAGGATCGGATGATTACAGAATAATGTTAGGAAGTTGATGTCACGGGAGATTGTTGAAACAATCTACAGAACAATAGTTTAGGTCAGTCTTGAGTTGAATAACTAAAGAAATGATCTATATTTGCAGCCTCAGACCATTCTTTAAGTGTTGTACTATGGAGATCATGCATAGCAACTAGGGCTTATTTCCTTTGAAATCTTTTAACCCTTTTTGGCCTCTCAAGCTGCAACATAACCTAGTGTATGTATTGTAGATTAATTGAAATTTAACTTAGTGTATATATTGCAAGTTAAGTGCAATGTAATGCGGTGTGTATAATTATTGCAAGTTTAGGCAATTCACAAGTTTCTGCAATTCATAAACTACAACAGCTTAAACTGGAGCCTTTGACCTACTTTAAAATTCACACGGCAGCTATTTCACCTACTCAGTCTTTTCAGAAATGCAAGTATATCTAATTTCTAGTCTACAATCAAAGAGAAGTCTAAACCAGCCAGCAACAAGTGTACAAGGAAACTCTTCTTAGTGTTGACGCTCAAGAAGAGCATCATTGCAAAGGTTCACACGCAGCTTTTTTTAGAAAAGTTAAAGTGAGCAGTGATAAAATGAGAAATTTTTATAAAACTTTTTATTACCGCCTTTTCTATTATACATACATGCTGGCTGAAATGTTTAGCATGAAGCCATGAAAGAGTGTAATGTGTACGGAGCATGTGCACAATTTATTCCATAGTATAGCCAGTTGAACAGTTGCAATGGCAACTGCCAATTACAGTTGCCATTTGGATAACTGCACGATTGCAGAACTAGAGTTTAAAGTCCGAATCCAGAGCACAGTAGATTTTTTAGTCCTAAAACTTTGTTGCTATAACTGGACACACGGACAGACAAACCAACAAAAGAGAAATATTGAGATTTATATGTATGGATGTATATAAATTTACCATTTGCTATAAATTAGCATTTAGATAACATATAAGGTCCTTTGTCCTGCTTTAGTTTTACTTTGTTCTTGTCACTTGTTTTTATTAAATAACCATATCTAAAATCAATAAAAGCCATTTTATGAACTCTTGACTGTTTCGACATGTTGTCCGTGTTGTTCTATGTGGCTACTTTAATAATTTATTCAATGTTTCCTCGAAGATTTACATTTCAATTGAAGCCTTAAACCTTTGCAAAAAGAGTAATTGCATTTTTATATTATATGAAGTAGCAAATTGATGAATGTTTTTAACTGAAGCTCCACAAAAAGCTATAATTGGCCACATTCATTGAAAAATACATGTATGCAACATAGGGCCTTGCATAATCGAAACTAATTTCTGTTTCTCCTAAGCATGATGATTACTTTTTCATGCTATTTTTTCTCCCTTTTTTCTATCATCCATGAAAACCGCTTTAGCAATCACTATTTCTCAAACGACATTTGAAAAACAATTGTTGCGTCATTAGGCAAATAGGATGCTATCATTTTGTGAGTAAACATCGTTTGTACTGAATAACACAATTTTGTGTGGTACTACAAAGTACAAACACAGAACAATGAAGGGCTGTTGCTCAAGTTGGCATTTTATGTCGCAATAGATTTCCATGTTTGCGCTTGTGGCTAGATCTATGCAGCGTATTAATAATTCCTTATAAAGTACGAATTAGGCATACGAAAGCGTCAACACGGATGTCAAGAACCTGCTGGAAGTTTTGCGTACAACGATCGCTCGACCAATTAAACAAGCTTCGATCGAGCTAATTATTTTTTGCAACGCTGTAACGGGGCGTGATGGCTGCACAGTATATATGGCTGCGCAGGCTATGCGCGAAGACCGGAAAACACATGCGAATTCCCACAAAAACTTACTGCTATAAAGTACGATAAACAACTCGTTACTGACCATATACAGTTTGTGTATTTATAGTACCATCGTGCAGTGGCGCTAAAGGCAAATAAAGAGATAAACATAGTATAAAAACGTAAGAAGTCTAAAGCAAAACACTAAATAGTTACATGAAAAGGTAAGGCTCATAACGAATCCAGTCGATATCTAGCCAAAAACAGATATCAATAAGGTAAGTGGGGAGTAGGTAGTATGCGGTCATTTTTTTTAGTTCAATTACCTAAAAAAGTGTCGCTTATTTTATATCTGCGTGGTGTATATGTACTAAATTGTACCGATGTGCTGTGTACTCTTTGCTGATGATTTTTAGTCATCAGTAAATAGTTAGGCTATGAAGGCCATGAAGGCTGCCCTTTATTGTTCATTTGCTAACTTTAGCAACCGTCATCAAAAAGTCAAATGAAATTAGTGTGATAGTTCAATGAGTTTGTATTAATATAGATTCTGCTTTCATCGGTCAGAAAATGCCGTATCCGACCATCTACTTTGTGGAATTGAACTTCATTGGTTCACAAAATTGGTGATGTTTTGCTGTTTTCAATTGCAGATGTTTAATATAGCAGTGAACAACTTGGTCCAGAGTATTGGGGGAAACGTTTATATACCCAGTCTAAGCTTGGCTGCCTCTAAAAACTTGGCTCCTCTCTCATTGGTTGAAAGAGAAAGTGGCTACCTACCTCTAAGCACTTTTCGAGACTACTATACGACAGAATTTAATTTGAACGATGTATTACAAGATAAGGGTGTTAAGGTTAGTGAGTGTAGGTTCAGATTGTACAGTAAAATATTTTAAGTTGATCTAGTTCTTAAACTTGGCAGGTAAGTTTGTGAGTTTTCTCAAAATATTCAGGCACATCATAATTCTTACTAAATAAAACTTACTCGAGGTAGAACTTACTCACTGCTGTGGTTGCGGAGCAAGAGCTGTCAATTACAGATGAATTGAGTACACGATAACAAGTGAGTAGACTGATGCCACAGCTAGTTGCGTAGCGGGTGGAGATACTCAGCCTCCAATGATTTACATGTTGGTAGGATTTGTATGTTAGCCGTTTATAACCTACAACTAATGTTTCAGCTATTCTAATTGGAAGCGTTTTATAAAATATTAATTACATATATGTCATTATAAGTCAATAGCATATTTCTCATTTTCCTTATGCATTCACTCAATCAAAAAACCGAAGTAATTTTTATCATAGTCTTATAGAATCACACTTGTTCTATGCTTATAGTTTGATATCGAGGCAGATCAGCCATTCTGTACATTCAAGAGAACATCAACAGTTAAAACTGGCAGGAAACTTGAAGGCTCGCTCACAAGACTTTTTGATGCTGGCGTGAAAAGTGAGAGTGAAGTGATAATTAATGCTCCATTTGGTGCAATCAGCAGCTCAGAAGTGAACCTGCAATCTCTTTTGTCTAAAATTCGTCTACAGTAAGTTTCTTTAGTGATGTTCACAAGGATTTTTATATAATCAACTAGCTAAGTTTTGTATATATGTAAATATATAGGTCAGTTTAATAAAATTTTATTTTTTAATTCATAATACTTGCTAGAAGAAAAGGCAAACACTTCATTGTTCTGGCTCTTCATTGATGTAAGCAAGGACTGTAATAACAAATTCCTATCCGAAACTAAGCTGCTGAAAACTCTTTCTAAGAATAATAGATTTTTTGTGAGATATTATGGCAGTCATCAGTACATTTAGAAATGGTAACTCTTTCCATAATTGTGGTTATATGAAATGGCTTTTTGCTCTAGACTCTTACAAAGAGAAGTCTAAGTTGCTCAGACTAATGTGATGCCCTGTTTCTAAGGCTACAAAAAAGCTAAAGCTTGAGGAATGTTTTGCGTCAAATTTACAAAGTTTGTCACTCATCGCTACATAGAATTCCACAGTTTACTAATTTTCTGAATAGCGTGCGCGCTATTGGCCAGTGTTTATTTAATGAGCGCGCTATTGACCAGTGTTTATTTAATGAGCACGCTATTGGCCAGTGTTTATTTAATGAGCCCAAATACATGGTTCAAGTATTCAGCTAGCACCATTTGCTTAGTTTATGCTTTGAAATTATAAACAACATGTTTAGGGTGAAAATTTTAGTTTGTTGTTTTCGTAATTGGATTTGGATATCTTTGACGCACATGCTTTGAAATAAAACTGACTTATCAATTATTCTTTATGGTAGCCTGTTTGTATACGATGACATATGTTTGTGTATGATGACATATGTTTGTGTATGATGACATATGTTTGTGTACGATGACATATGTTTGTATACGATGACATATGTTTGTGTACTATGTCATGTTTGTGTATGATGACATATGTTTGTGTATGATGACATATGTTTGTGTACAATGACATATGTTTGTGTAAGATGACATATGTTTGTGTACGATGACATGTGTTTGTGTACGATGACAAGTTTGTGTGCGATGACATATGTTTGTGCATGATGACATATGTTTGTGTACGATGATATGTTTGTGTACGATGACATATGTTTGTGTATGATGACATATGTTTGTGTACGATGATATATGTTTGTGTACGATGACATATGTTTGTGTATGATGACATATGTTTGTGTATGATGACATATGTTTGTGTATGATGACATATGTTTGTGTACGATGACAAGTTTGTGTGCGATGACATATGTTTGTGCATGATGACATATGTTTGTGTACGATGATATATGTTTGTATTCGATGACATATGTTTGTGTATGATGATATATGTTTGTGTACGATGACATATGTTTGTGTATGATGACATATGTTTGTCATTTGCTTCAAAATACTTCATTTTAGCAAATTGAACATGTGTCATGAGCTCATTGGAGAACTTTCAGGCAATAAATGGAAGGCGCTGTGCGTGGTTACAGGAGTGATCAAGACTACTACGGATACAGTCATAACCGCTAATCTTAACAACTCTAGAGACCTTGACCTCGGCGAGGATGATAGTGACGAAGGCGAGTCTGATGATCGCAAGGTTTGTCAATTGATTTGAGCTTCGGGTTACACTGTAACTTAGTTCGGAGTAGTCCTACTGCTTTTGGTGTGCCAGGAATTTCAAACCAAAATTTTCCTAATTATAAAAAGCAAAGCTTTCTAAAGGTACTATTTTCAACTTCTATTAAATTGTAAGGACCGTGGCTTGGTATTTCTGTGATGCAATAGCTGGGAAATAGATTTGATAAACAAAAAGACGATTATGTAGTTTGGTTATTTAAGTGTAAATGTATAGCTTTTATTTATTTTAGTTTTTCGTTAGTGATAAGATTCAGCGAAAAGAAGGCAAGAAATATGAAAAAACAGTAGTACATTTGAGATAGGCAACATTTCTTTGGTGAGTTAGATCGGACAATTCAACTACAGTCATACCTCGACATATGAGTTTAATGCATTTTTAGACCGAGCTCATATATCAATTCTTTCGTGTATTATTGTAGAGATATATGAGTCTTAGTTCCACTTGTCATGTGAATACAAGTGTGTCATATCTGAACCTGCTAATTATTGTAGAGATATAAGTACCTCAGTTCCACTTGTCACATGGATACAAGAGTGTCATATCTGAACCTGCTGATTATTGTAGAAAATCTCAACCATAGGGACTGTAGTGGAAGCAATAGTTGGAAGTGTGGCTGATGCAGGTATATCAACTGATCATGAGACAACTAGTGAGAGGACTCTGCAGTTACCTGCAGGCACTGTTCTGGGCTATCAGGTGATGGAGTTGGCCATTACTGATGAAGGTTAGAGATTAGGAATATTAGAGATGAGATAGTTCTCTGGCTTCAGTTACATAACATGTCTCCGTGTAGGTCATTAATCCTCTCATATTATCTGATGACTATACACACACATGTGTCTAGTTCTTTATTCATGTCAACATTGCCATCAAAGTTGTCCTTCATCATTGCTATCATTGATTAGCTAATGCTTGAAAACTTAACCGTGTAGATTTTACTATTAGAAATTTTACCGCGGCTTCCTTATTTTTTCAAGGTAGACCAAAGATTTGTTAATTTTTCAAGTTAGCCCTAGAACCTGTAGAGCTTGTAGAGTAGCCCTAGAGTCTGTTGAGTTGGAAAGGTAGCTTTAGGGTAAATGGTTTGAATTTTGTTTATCCATCAAATTTATATATATGAGTAGAAGCATATTAGAGGATATAGATATTCTCTCTGACTGTTCATTAATATATGTTGATCCTTTAGTTTTTAATTGTTAAATATGTGGCAAATAGATTGAGTTCTTAAATGGCAAGGAGGCTCGAAAAGTAAAATTAAGGCATTCAATAGATGGAAACTAGACAGAGGGCAACTACCTGATGATCACTGGTATCCTTATGACTGCTGATGCCTCCTAATGTAACAGTAGTTAGTGCTGCCGTAATGCTGATCTTTGTAACTGCAGCAAACAGATCTCGATATGTTTTATCCTTCAGCAAATATATCTTGTATTTCATTTAGGTGCTGCTAGACTAAGAGTTTCACATGGATTGAAGGGTGGCTTTCACCTCAAGTCTTTAGCCGTTCAGCAGGTATGTAGCAGTAGCTGAACTATCTTGAGAAGGCATGCTAGACATAAGCCTGTGTACCCACTGCTTGATCAATTATTGCCAACAAATAATATATTAATAAAGTATACATACATATATATACATAGTATATACATTATTATATATATTATAATATATAATATAATATTATATATAATATATATAGTTAGGATCATTTTTATACTTCAAGTTTTCAGCTTTTTGATGTTTGTTAACATTATTGCAGGCTAACAGCTCATACTCAGTGAAATCGTACCTCGCCATGCTCATCTTAAGTATGGGCTTGACACTGATCGCAGCAGGGTATTCGTCAGGCAAACTCAAGTGGAAAGAACCATAACAGTTTCTCTGGCTGCATTTATTCTGGTGCTTATCAAGATGGTCTCCATATCTTAGCGCTGACTCAGCACAATCGAATGGCAAAAAAAACTATGCTTAGTCTATCTCTTTACCTATTGTTGAGATATTGCTAGTTGGAGTCTGCTAATCTAAAGATGTACTCACTTCATGAGTGTCCTTTGATAATCTTTTGTTATATTTTATCACCGTGTCAAAACCACCTTTATTTTCATCCATAGTCTTGACCCTCTCTATTCTTAGTTGTATACTCTTACTTCTGTTATGATTTTGCATTTTTTTATATTTGTAGTTTTTTTTGTAAAACTGTGATGGTAGAGATTTATTTATGGGTTTTGCTCAGCAACTTTTTCAATGTTTGATTATGGTGTATTGATTTCAATTTTAGCAAAGCAATTATTATCCTTAGTATTCTACATGTACTATGGTATATTTTTGATGGTGTTTCAACTGATGAACAATAACATAATCGAGCGTAATCTAGGTTCTTTTACCATTTGGGGTACAAAGGTTTTTATATCATGTTTACAATCTATGACTCTCTGCTCTCAGCGATTGTTCATTAGTCACATATAGAATAGCCAAGCCTTTTGCTCTTCCTGTTGTCCTTTGCACTCTGATTATTTTTCACTGACTCAGTTATATGTTGACAACAAAGATGACGCACGATTGTTTGGAGTCGTGTATAATACGTTGTGTCCATATGTTATCTCATTTGGAAGTTCCATGATGAAATACAAATAGATACTCATCACAATTATTAGCAGTCTTGTTGAAGTTTGAACATTGAAAGTCCATCCATAGATGCATTCATGGTGGTATTATAAGGACAACGATCAGTAAGTGATTATAATCAGCTTTGCTGCCCTTTATAAGGGAAAACAACTACTAATCTGTGGAGAGTGTGTGCAGCAGTAGCTCATTTGGTTTTTCAAATTTATTTTGCATCACGTTTATGAGCATTCTGACTAATTGCAAATCTAAACCATATTCTAGCATATATTATTCCAGTAAATGTTCCTTCCAAATCTTTGCATCTTCTCACACTGCCTGTGCTAAATGCTTATTTTACTTCAATTAAAGGTTTCAAGATTTTTCATGGTTTGTGTCCTCATTTTTACACGACAGTTACAGGTTCTCAACTCATTTCAACTTACGTGATATGAACTAATTGCATACACCATCTAACTATTATTTTGAAAATATCATTGCTAGAGCCTTTAACAATCTTCCACCTAATATCAGTTCTCTTAGCAGAGAAATGTATTTTAAACACCATTTGTCAAACTGTTTATGTGATTTTTGTGGCCTAATGTTACCCTTTATTGTTTTATGGTTCTTGTAAAGCGTAATTTGAAAAACATTTTTGTTTGAAATTATATATAAATTATTAGAAAATTAAATAGTGTGCTTATCTTTTGTCAGCTACTGGCAGTTTCTTGTCCACACAGTATTGTGGTTAATTAATAAACCACAATACTGTGTGGGAAGCTCCTGATAAGGTCAATGAGAATGATTGCCCACTAAGGTTTTCTGGGACTTTTACATCCGGACTGACAAGCATGTCCTAGCGAACCAATCAGATATAGTGGTGGTGGACAAGGAGAACAAGAGAGCTACTATAATAGATATAGCAGTACCCAATGACTACAATATAGCCAGCAAAGAAAAAGAAATACTGGAGAAACATCTCCCTCTTGGAGAAGAAACTGAAAAACGCTGGGATGTAAGAACAACTGTAATTCCAGTAGTCAGTGGGGCACTGGGCGCAATAACACCTGTGCATAAAATGTGGCTTGCCCAGATACCGGCAGCAATAAACTCAAGGGAGTTGCAGAAAAGTGTGCTATTGAGAACAGCTAAGATCTTGAGGTGAGTGCTCAAACTCCCAGGTCTCTGGTAGACCACAGTTAGAGCAGAAATTATCATCTATATGGATTAACCTATATATATATATGTATATATATATATATACATATATATATATCTGATGAAACTTAATATCAGATTGCCTTTGCGAGGCAATCTGATGATTGCCTCGCAAAGGCATGAAACTATTTAGTAATAAATTGATTTGAACTCAGACACATGTTTTTACGGTAATATTTTAGTTAGAGCTCTGCTTTATGCATTGAGCACTCTGATTTCAGTTGCACAAGTTTACTGTATTTATATATATATATTTAATATATATATATATTTAATATATATATTTAATATATATATTTAATATATATATTTAATATATATTAAATTATATATTTATATATATATTTATATATATATTTAATATATATTGAATTATATATTTATATATATATAAACATTTATATGCTGTTTATATACTATATTTACTACTTTTTACTGTGAAAGCCTGAGAAAAAATGCCTTTATACTTATTTTATTGCCAGAATATTTGCAAAGGTGGGTAGACATTTGCTTCATATTTTTTGCAATTGTTAGTGACCTGTAGCAGGTACTTGTTGCAGGTACTTGTAGTAGATACTTCAAGGTAGACCTTGACCAATGAATCCGTCAGTATCTGTTAAATGTAAACAAGAATGTACATAGTTAGCAGGTGGCATGTGATGCTTGTATGAGATTGCTTGTTCTGCATCAGCCAGTCATGTTCAAATACCACTGCACCATGTTTCAATTATTTTGTACTAAGAAAAAGTTACAAAATCCAAAAATGATATAGCAAGGTTGTGTAATCACAAAAGCGTGACAACAAATGCCTCAATATTTCAGAATATGCACTTACATTTACACCAATATTTGCAACTTCCCGGTTTCTTCATTGCTTATGCATGATTGCCTTGGTAAACAAAGCAATGCTATAACATGACTGATGTATCATGCCACTGCTTCACCAACCACAAGCATGGTGGTGCAACGCAGAGATGTTCCTCATTTAAAACCTTGTTTTACTTGTGCTTATCAAACAACAATAATGCCAGTTATGCTACAAATAATATTTTTGTACAATGTTGTTGTTCTAGCTCAGGTTTTTTTTTGTCAAAACAGTCATGATGCAACAAACTATATGACCCAGCTGTTATGTAGTCAGCAACCTTCACGAAAAATTAATGTTAAAAACTTAGTTCACTAGAATAAGTCATGTTTACTACTGTTACAAATATTCGAGGCATTTATTCCATAGCTTAAAGGTTGACTTGCTACAAAATTCACATTACTGTTATTTGGTATCAAAAGGTTCACCATGTCTTACTCTTCTGTGTTGTAGGTGCAAAATATGTGGAAATGTGATTACAAGCTCTTAAAAGCTAAAAAACGAACAGTTAATCGCAGCCATCATGAGAACGCCGTAGGTTAGAATTCCTCTCCCAAACAGCTCAAATTGAACATAGTTCAACACGATGTGCTTCTGTTTACACTTTCAAGCAACCTCATTCGTCGAAATATTTTTACAAATATACTTCACGCGTTTAATAAAACCATGTCTATTGTCTTTACGCACCCATTTCATCATCGTTGTAAGGCTGTCACTTTGAGCACTGATATCAAAAGCTAGACTAAAAATTAGTTTAATTTTTTAACCTCAGCTTGAAGGAGTGCATATATCATCTTCTGATAAACATGATGAGCTTGTTGGTCACCTGTGATAGTCGAAAAATGCTGCAGAAATTGTTTGCGCTATTTGGCAGGAAGTATGGTTCCAGGATTAGACCAACCTGAAACGAAACTATAAAGTAGCGAGCGCACATATTTGATAAGGGCTTTCCGGTAGAACCCGAAGTGTTTGTCATAAACTAGTGCGATGAGACATTTTATATTGAGCCTTTTATTGGCCTTTCAATTCACGTGATAACATCACATGTCAAAACAATAACGACGTAATCACAATAATACAATTGTCACATGACAGGTTGAAAGTCTTGTAATTACATGAACAGGCATTTACTGAATGGACATTTCCACAAATTCAAATTTTAGATTTGAAATTGAATATTTTAGCCAATGTGGCATAAAAAATGAATTTTCAGTCACTATTTATTTATTGACTTAATGAAAGGTGACTTTTCCTCACACCATCCCAAATTGACACTTGTTGCAGGTATGTGCTATAGTCCTATATAGAAATTATAGATTTTAATCATCGCTTACTGAATTGAATGACAGGTGGATAATTTTAATAAATTCTCATGTCAGGCTACACGTATATTGATACTTGCAGCAGGTACTTCGATACGCAGCCTCTAGCTTACAAGCCAAATGAGCTAGCATAGATAACGGCAATGTTTCAACGAGGCTCTATAAGTAATGCTTTGCTCAAAAAGAATGCAGAAAGTTTCTTTTGCAAATTTTTATAGTTTTTATAAAACACTCCATAAATGCTAAATTATCAAAAGAGAAATTTTCATTTGCATTTTGATATTTTTAGCCATACTACCATAGCACTAATACTATCAAACCATTGTAATACATGCCTGCTTATTGTACAGTAAATGCATCCGTTTAACTGTAGATTGTTTGTTGTATCTTTGGGGTAAACACCAGCATCAAGTTTTGCAATTTTGTCATTGAGGTACATCCTGTTTATTTGGCTTCTCTCCAACAAAATGTCACAGTAGCACTAGAATCTCATTGGCCAGTGTACTGAGTACATCGCATCTTCATTTGCGCATATAAATTGCATGGTTAGCTTTTAGGACTTCATACAAGATAACAAGTAATAACGAGTTACACTTTTATACTTATTGGTTGGTTTACACTTTATAGTTTTTTAAATGCTACTTTATACGTATACCATTACACGCAAGTATTATTTAATCTTCACTGTAATATTCTGTTGCAGGATGTTTAAGATCGCAGTGAATAACCTGGTGCAGAGTATTGGTGGAGATGTTTACCTACCGAGTCCCAGCACAGCCGCTTCAAAAAATTTGGCACCTCTCTCATTGGTTGAAAGAAAAAACAGTGTTTTACCATTAAAGCAAAGCCACTACTATACAACAGACTTCATTCTGCAAGATATAGTAACTGGCAAGCATGTTGAAGTGAGTTTTTGAATGAGAGGTAAGAGTGATGCAAGCAGGCCTAATGGGTCAGGTTTAGGCGCTCCAATAACGAGTTTGTAGGTTCAACACCAGAAGAAATGTGCCTTATTATGAGGGTGTTCATTTCAGCCTTGCTCAAGCACCTGCTGGTTTTTTAAAAGAAATTGGAACTAAGTTGAAACATCTGAAACCAGTCAAACTTTCTTTTGCCTCTAGATAGAAATTTACAATAGAGTTATCTAATCAAGATATGAACTGCTTGTTTCATTTCAGCATTTTTTGTGGGTGATGCATAAGCTCTATGAGCAGAAGCGATAGGAATTTTTCTAGTAAGTCATGCCATTACAACTACGAGATCTGAAGCCATCTTGTCATAAATGTTTCATTATCAATGTGTGAAATGCTTGGACTGTTATAATTGTTCTAAGTCTTGCCAGTAGCAACTACAGTAGTTACTAGAGATATGTCTTTGTCCCAACAACACTGTATATTAACTACAAAATATTTGCTGTTCTTTCAGGTAGAGGCTCAAAAAGCGGAAAAGTTTTGTACTTTTAACAGAGAGTCTAGAGTCAAGGTTGAAGGAATGTTACAAGGGCATATCAAAGGCATATTTGATGCTGGTGTACGTCTGGTAGACTCGGTGGCAATAAAGACAGAACTAGGGGAACTTATCATAGAGGAAGTTGATATTCAGTCTCTACTTAATGACTTGAATGACAGGTGAGTCTTTTACTGAAGTCTCATATCTATATACATATATAAATCTCAAAGTGAGTCTGTCTGTCATTCGTCTGTCCAGTTATTGTGATAAAGTTTTAGCAACGAAAAATTGTCTTCCGAGTGGATTTGAACTCCCGACATTCAAACCACAAGTTTACAATCAAGTGAGCGTAACCACAAGATTAAGCTATTCTTATCATATGGAAAGAGCTCTTACCATATACTGTACATTTTTCACAATTGCACCCGCTAAATGTGCACATATTAATTAAATATGCACCCTCAGGTTGTGATGACCACGTTATACGATTCTTTTTGCCTTACAAAGTGGAACACGATGTATTTCGTCCTCGGCAAAACTTCAAAACGAAGACAAAACTTTTTTTGACTTTTTCCACCATGCGACATCAACAAAAATTTATCTCGAAATTAAAGATTTGGCAGTCGGTGGCTGATTACGTCGTAATAAAGAAGATGCCGATATGTTATTTTTCAAAATCCTTCTCACATTGCTTGAAAGAAATATTTATCTTTCATAAATTTTCGCTCTTTATCTCAGTGAAAATGAAACCAAAACAGATAGGCTATAAAATTGTAGCTGATATATGTGCAACATTTATTGTGGTAAGCAATAGTCATATTTTACAAGGTGTTTTCTGCAAATGACAAAGTTGAAGTTTAGTTTAGTAAAATACAAACTAAAACTTAGGTTTAAGTCTGTTTAGTAAGTTAAATTCATTTAAGTTAAATTTAACATTTATGTTATACGTCTGTCTCAAAGGTAAGAACTCCCTATGGTATATACTGCACGTAGTACATTGTAATGTTACATTTTATTGCAGGTCATAACTACTAAATACACTAAAGTTCCTGTATAGTAACTTTTTTCTTACACACACTTCTATGCACTAAATTGTTATTATTAATTCAACAAACTCAATGTTTTTTTATTTTGTTTTCTCAGTTTGTATTAATTGTATCATTACCAAAAAACTTTTCATTGTAATTGTAGCAAAACAGACTTTATTTAGCCAGTACTCTCTACTTGCTAATCATGTTACATTTAAACATCTTTACAGTCATTTTATTTTTTCCCTAATTTATTTCAACTGCACAAAACAATTTTTTCATAATACAAAACTTAAAAGTTACAGCTGTTTGAAAAAGTTAAAAAACCTTTACAGTTGTTTTATTTTTTCTCTTAATTTATTGAAACTGCACAAAACACTTTTTCCATGATATTAATTTTGAAAGTTACAATGGCAAATGTTGTTATATATTAAATAAAAATAAATTTTCTGTTCAGACTTTTATTCCCCGGGCAACGCTGGGCATTCACCTAGTCATACTGTATAAATACTTATAACGGGTTGGCGTTTCTGTTTTGTAGTAGTGGCATCTACAGGCATTAACTGTTCTCTCACAGAATAATTGCTTGCATGTGTCATGCAATTCAAATCTTTTTTGTAATCTCCGCTGATAGCAGTTAGAGATCCTTTTGTTGCTTTTAAGGTCGAGGCTAAACTGATCCAAGTTTTATTTTCCCTTTTTCAGTTTTTTCATGTTCGTTACGTCTAATTCCACTGTTTTCCAGAGTTTTCTTGATGATTAACCTACTGCTGTGTTTACGTAGAGAGCTAAAAATGTGCCATGAACTGGTGAGAGAAATATCAGCTGGTAAGCGGAAGGCATTGTGTGTTGTGACAGGTGTGGTGAAGACAACTTCTTCTGCTTCCATTTCTGCTAAACTTGGAACTGAAGCTGCAGGTCATTTAGAGGTATGCTAAGTGTTTGCTAATATTTTGAAATCAGTAAGTTTTAAACTTATGTACTAAGTAATGTTATATTCTAATGGTCTGATAAATCTTACCCAGCGCCTTGACTTTTATTAGCTGGAAAGAGACGCTTAAAGTTGGAGTGACCTTGAATCTTTAACGATAACGATTTTGTTGAGATTGTTTGTTTTACCTACAGATTAGTCAGACCTCATCATTCCTATCTAAAGGTCGTATAGTTAGTGGACGATTAAAGGGCAGTCACGAAACTGACAGCACTAGAGAGCTTAACCTACCCGCTGGTACTGTGCTAGCTTACCAGCTGTCCGAGCTTGCAGTAAACAAACAAGGTATGGAAAAATCTGTCAATCCAGTTTGAAGCTTTTATCGTATTATTATATGTATATATAATATTATTATCATATTATTATCATTTGCTATTGCTACTTTTTACTGCCAACTGTCTAGTGAGTCACACCAATGATATAAAGCCTTGTATATCATTGGTCACACAATGAAATTCCTCGAGTTACATATACATATATAAGTACATATATATATATATATATATATATATATATATATATATATATATATATATATATATATATATATATATATATATATATATTTATTTATTATTATATTTATATATATATATATAAATATAATATTATTATTGTATTACTATTATTTGCTACTTTTACTGCCAACAGATATCAGCCCTAGTGAGTCACACAATGAAATTCCTCAAGTTATGTAGCACTCAACATGCTTTCATACTTGACCAAACAGTTTGAAAAAGTATTACAATTGCAATATAAAATATTACAAAAATACCTTGTATATAGCATAATATATTGCAATATAATGCTATATTAATATAATATGATATAATACAGAACACTTTCATTAAAAATAATAATATAGGTTAATACAGTGCATTATAATGTAATATAATACAGCATAATCAAATTTAATGCAGTATGTTAAAATATTATGCAACACTGATAAAATATATGACATTATTTATTATGTTATGATTAGAATTTGAATATATTTTTAAATGTATGTAATATATTAATGTGTAATATATAAAGCGAAACATAAGATCTCACCAAATGGCATAGCATTGTAAAGTAACAGTAATCAAATATCATAAAGTGCATAAGGTAATATGTAATGTAATAAAGGTAATATATAATGTAATAAAGGTAATATATAATATAATAAAGGTAATAATTAAAATTATAAGGAACATTCCAGTTTATAAATTGTAATAAACTCCCAGATGTCACAAAATATACAACTCGTATTATATTATCTCACATGCCGTATAACATTTTTCTTGTTGCAGGTAAAGTGCAGATAATGGTAGCCCATGGCTCGAAAGGAGGATTCCACTTAGCTTTTTAGTCTCTAAACTTGTCGTGATGACGTTATGTCACAACCCCGCACATCTTTATATCCTTTGTCGTTTATCCACAATTTATTTCTACCTCAGACCTTTGTGCTATGAAATTTAGCTTTCTTCTTAACTGCATATTTATTGTGCTTTCTTGTCTTGTCTGATTTATGAGACTATTGTGCTTTCTTGTCTTGTCTGATTTATGAGACTATTGTGCTTACCCTTGAAATAAAACTTGCTACAACTAATAATAAACAATGTTTATTATTTGTGTAAACATATCTATGTCTATGTACATATCATGTCTATGTACATATACATGTACATATACATATATAAGTATATGTAGGCCTACATACATGTGTACTTATAGATGTACATGTATGTATACATGTATATGTATGTATATACATACATAAACATGTATATATGAGGGATATGTATATATACATGTCCCTCACATCATCAACACTCAAATCATCAACACCCACATCATCAGCACTCACATCATCAACACTCAAATCATCAACACCCACATCATCAGCACTCACATCATCAACACTCAAATCATCAACACCCACATCATCAACACTCACATCATCAACACTCACATCATCAACACTCTCATCATCAACATTCACATCATCAACACTCTCATCATCATCATCACATCATCAACACTCACATCATCAACACTCACATCATCAACACTCACATCATCAACACTCACATCATCAACACTCACATCATCAACACTCACATCATCAACACTCACATCATCAACACTCTCATCATCAACATTCACATCATCAACACTCACATCATCAACACTCACATCATCAACACTCACATCATCAACACTCTCATCATCAACATTCACATCATCAACACTCACATCATCAACACTCACATCATCAACACTCACATCATCAACACTCACATCATCAACACTCACATCATCAACACTCTCATCATCAACATTCACATCATCAACACTCACATCATCAACATACACATCATCAACACTCACATCATCAACACTCACATCATCAACACTCACATCATCAACACTCACATCATCAACACTCACATCATCAACACTCACATCATCAACACTCACATCATCAACACTCACATCATCAACACTCTCATCATCAACACTCTCATCATCATCATCCCATCTTCAACACTCACATCATCAACACTCAAATCATCAACATTCACATCATCAACACTCACATCATCAACACTCACATCATCAACATACACATCATCAACACTCACATCATCAACACTCACATCATCAACACTCACATCATCAACACTCACATCATCAACACTCACATCATCAACACTCACATCATCAACACTCACATCATCAACACTCACATCATCAACACTCACATCATCAACACTCACATCATCAACACTCACATCATCAACACTCACATCATCAACACTCACATCATCAACACTCACATCATCAACACTCACATCATCAACACTCACATCATCAACACTCACATCATCAACACCCACATCATCAGCACTCACATCATCAACACTCACATCATCAACACTCACATCATCAACACTCACATCATCAACACTCACATCATCAACACTCACATCATCAACACTCACATCATCAACACTCACATCATCAACACTCACATCATCAACACTCACATCATCAACACTCTCATCATCAACACTCTCATCATCATCATCACATCTTCAACACTCACATCATCAACACTCACATCATCAACACTCACATCATCAACACTCACATCATCAACACTCACACCATCAACACTCACATCATCAACACTCACATCATCAACACTCACATCATCAACACTCACATCATCAACACTCACATCATCAACACTCACATCATCAACACTCACATCATCAACACTCACATCATCAACACCCACATCATCAGCACTCACATCATCAACACTCACATCATCAACACTCACATCATCAACACTCACATCATCAACACTCACATCATCAACACTCACATCATCAACACTCACATCATCAACACTCACATCATCAACACTCACATCATCAACACTCACATCATCAACACTCTCATCATCAACACTCTCATCATCATCATCACATCTTCAACACTCACATCATCAACACTCAAATCATCAACATTCACATCATCAACACTCACATCATCAACACTCACATCATCAACATACACATCATCAACACTCACATCATCAACACTCACATCATCAACACTCACATCATCAACACTCACATCATCAACACTCACATCATCAACACTCACATCATCAACACTCACATCATCAACACTCTCATCATCAACACTCTCATCATCATCATCACATCTTCAACACTCACATCATCAACACTCAAATCATCAACATTCACATCATCAACACTCACATCATCAACACTCACATCATCAACATACACATCATCAACACTCACATCATCAACACTCACATCATCAACACTCACATCATCAACACTCACATCATCAACACTCACATCATCAACACTCACATCATCAACACTCACATCATCAACACTCACATCATCAACACTCACATCATCAACACTCACATCATCAACACTCACATCATCAACACTCACATCATCAACACTCACATCATCAACACTCACATCATCAACACTCACATCATCAACACTCACATCATCAACACTCACATCATCAACACCCACATCATCAGCACTCACATCATCAACACTCACATCATCAACACTCACATCATCAACACTCACATCATCAACACTCACATCATCAACACTCACATCATCAACACTCACATCATCAACACTCACATCATCAACACTCACATCATCAACACTCACATCATCAACACTCACATCATCAACACTCACATCATCAACACTCACATCATCAACACTCACATCATCAACACTCACATCATCAACACTCACATCATCAACACTCTCATCATCAACACTCTCATCATCATCATCACATCTTCAACACTCACATCATCAACACTCAAATCATCAACATTCACATCATCAACATTCACATCATCAACACTCACATCATCAACATACACATCATCAACACTCACATCATCAACACTCACATCATCAACACTCACATCATCAACACTCACATCATCAACACTCACATCATCAACACTCACATCATCAACACTCACATCATCAACACTCACATCATCAACACTCACATCATCAACACTCACATCATCAACACTCACATCATCAACACTCACATCATCAACACTCACATCATCAACACTCTCATCATCAACACTGTCATCATCATCATCACATCTTCAACACTCACATCATCAACACTCAAATCATCAACATTCACATCATCAACACTCACATCATCAACACTCACATCATCAACATACACATCATCAACACTCACATCATCAACACTCACATCATCAACACTCACATCATCAACACTCACATCATCAACACTCACATCATCAACACTCACATCATCAACACTCACATCATCAACACTCACATCATCAACACTCACATCATCAACACTCACATCATCAACACTCACATCATCAACACTCACATCATCAACACTCACATCATCAACACTCACATCATCAACACTCACATCATCAACACTCACATCATCAACACTCACATCATCAACACTCACATCATCAACACCCACATCATCAGCACTCACATCATCAACACTCACATCATCAACACTCACATCATCAACACTCACATCATCAACACTCACATCATCAACACTCACATCATCAACACTCACATCATCAACACTCACATCATCAACACTCACATCATCAACACTCACATCATCAACACTCACATCATCAACACTCACATCATCAACACTCACATCATCAACACTCACATCATCAACACTCTCATCATCAACACTCTCATCATCATCATCACATCTTCAACACTCACATCATCAACACTCAAATCATCAACATTCACATCATCAACACTCACATCATCAACACTCACATCATCAACATACACATCATCAACACTCACATCATCAACACTCACATCATCAACACTCACATCATCAACACTCACATCATCAACACTCACATCATCAACACTCACATCATCAACACTCACATCATCAACACTCACATCATCAACACTCACATCATCAACACTCACATCATCATCACTCACATCTCGACCAGTTAATGTAAAAACTATGACAATAACACATAGGGCTCATTTGGTCCTGTCATTCGTGCGTTTGCTGATTTGGCACGCTGGCAGGTTTATTCATGTGGTTATTCATGTTGATTATTCTAGATTTTGGCAATGTAGACGGTTGAGATAAAGCCACTGATGCATTTCAAGCTGGCCTTTAAACTAGCAGCAGGACCTATTAATTGATTCTTGTTCTCAATTTTTTGGGATCACTAATCTCTATTGGCTAAATGTGAAAACAGCGAGACCACTACTTGCATTTTGAGAAGTTACTCATAGAACTGAACAGAGAGTTAATTAACCATTAGCTCTGAGTTAGTGAAGGTCTTGAGTAGATAAAGATTTCGCCAGTTATATTACACATATAATAGAAGACTGCCCCAGCTATATCACACATATAATAGAAGACTGCCCCTGTTATATTACACATATAATAGAAGACTGCCCCAGTTATATTACACATATAATAGAAGACTGCCGCTGTTATATTACACATATAATAGAAGACCGCCCCAGTTATATTACACATATAATAGAAGACTGCCCCAGTTATATTACACATATAATAGAAGACTGCCCCAGTTATATTACACATATAATAGAAGACTGCCCAGTTATATTACACATATAATAGAAGACTGCCCCAGTTATATTACGCATATAATAGAAGGTTGTGCCAGTTATATTACACATATAATAGAAGAATGCGCCAGTTATATTACACATATAATAGAAGATTGTGCCAGTTATATTACACATATAATAGAAGATTGTGCCAGTTATATTACACATATAATAGAAGACTACCCCAGTTATATTACACATATAATAAAAGACTGCCCCAGCTATATTACACATATAATAGAAGACTGCCCCAGTTATATTACACATATAATAGAAGATTGCACCAGTTATATTACACATATAATAGAAGACTACCCCAGTTATATTACACATATAATAGAAGACTGCCCAGTTATATTACACATATAATAGAAGACTACCCCAGTTAAATTACACATATAATAGAAGACTACCCCAGTTATATTACACATATAATAGAAGACTACCCCAGTTATATTACACATATAATAGAAGACTGCCCCAGTTATATTACACATATAATAGAAGACATTTACATATAATAAAGAGGAGATGAACAAACTGATCCATGCTTAGCCTGCAGTTGAGAATCAACCTGATGGCCCTCGCTTAATTTTAGTGACTTGCGCTGCCGCTCACCATCCTCTCCTCCCACCATCCTAGTCATGGCTGTTAGTCAATGGGAAAGAGGTGAAACTGGAATTTTAAAAGCATCTGCTGTTGCCAACTAACAATTGACTGTAGTATGTTTATTACTTAGTACCTTTTGAAACTTTGAGTGTCATAGTTACTAACGCATCGGTGTGACACATACTTGCTTCAAACGTGCTTTTTAATGTGTGCTTGTATACGTTGTTATATATTTAAAGTATACAGACTGGCTCACTTTGCCTCCTTGTTGCTATCAACCACCAACAGGGTGAACATTGTTAAACTGACACTAATGTATAGATCTGCTGAGAAGATGAACTGCAGGTGCGGTCTGTGTTACAAACTATTTACAAAGAAACACTAATAGAAAAGAAGTTGTTATTAGACAACATTGTAAATAGACAACTGTGTTGTTAAGAATTATTACAGGTCCTGTTGCTGTGGTTGATGTTACCAATCAACTAGATGCACATTTCAATCAGCCACATGACTTGTTATTCTCAGAAACAAATGCAATACTTTTATGGACAAGGAGTAAGTGGCCTTTATATCCATTGAGTGGCATGATGCCATAGCGCACCAGGAACTGTATATCTTCCCTTTTTCGTTCAGTGTGACCTCAGGATCTTCAAGATTGTATGGTAATTGATTCAGGCTGCCAAACGTACTTAACTCAATAATGCTATTTTAGGCAATCTATTTGTAGAACCTGTTGCAAAACAATTATGCAGCAATATACTATGAAGAAATGATAATTTTCTGTGTTGTTATTGGCCAGTCAATCTTGCAACCCTGCGGGTCGTGCATAACACATTCAAAACACTGAGCAAACAAGAACTGTCTTCATCCACCTCGTCACGAGTATTAAGTATGAGCATAATTATTCAGGAAAGTAGTGTAGCGGTAGGTTTGTAAAACGGAGGGTGAGAGGTTAACACCCATGCAAGGCAATTTTTTTTAACTTTTTTAGCATGGTTTTGAACCGATAGACAAACAGACAGATAAACACTGCTCTTATTACAGTAAATATTTTTGCTGCATTGCAATGTTTTTTTGTCACAAGGAATGAGCAGCGCTTTTGATAATCTATAGCATTAAACCGTCACGTTTATTCTTTGTTTGCGTTTGTTCTAAGAAGAAAGCGTACTTTATCCAGGCTCGAGAATTTTAAATAATTGATTAGAGCTAACATTTAACTTAATTTGAAAATAAGCTTTTAATTACAACATAGCTAAGCTTGTGGAATTTTTACAACTTTTAGACCATTTTGGGGGAAAAGGTAGCAGAATTATTACCATCATTGGAAGTTCGTCATTGATGACAGCTCCACTAGTAATAGTTTTCAGATTATGGCCTCCTGGCTGACCAACCCTGAACTAGGGGTTGACAAATGGTCAGCCTCATGCCCTTCCAATGTAGATTTATTTTTAATTTAAACCATTAAGAAAAGAAGTTTGTCTAAGACCGATTTTAATATCAAATTAAAAGTGGTACAAAATACTCAGTTGTACCATTTGTACCAGTTATACCAATTGTACAATGTAGTCTCAAGCTTATTCAATACAACATTGCTGTCAGTATTTAGATTTACAGCAAATATATTGTAATATTAAGCTTATTTTTTCTTATTGCAGTAACCTTAAATATGTGTGACATCAAATAAAATGAGTATAATGGTGTGACAGCTATAAAAACCAGACTTGTAGAAAATGGATGTCGAGTTGTCAAACCAAAAATTGAAAACAGTTAAACTTCGACATAATTATCCAGTCGGGTAAAGATTAGAGGGCTGCAGGCAGCTTTATACCAATAAGTTAATAAAGCATGCTGAGTTGCAATACCTTGGTTGAGATGTACCGAGTTACAATACCTGGGTTGAGATGTACCGAGTTACAATACCTGGGTTGGGATGTACCGAGTTACAATACCTGGGTTGAGTTATACTGAGTTACAATACCTGGGTTGAGATATACTGAGTTACAATACCTGGGTTGAGATATACTGAGTTACAATACCTGGGTTGGGATGTACCGAGTTACAATACCTGGGTTGAGATGTACCGAGTTACAATACCTGGGTTGAGATATACTGAGTTACAATACCTGGGTTGAGATATACTGAGTTACAATACCTGGGTTGAGATATACTGAGTTACAATACCTGGGTTGGGATGTACCGAGTTACAATACCTGGGTTGAGATGTACCGAGTTACAATACCTGGGTTGGGATATACTGAGTTGCAATACCTGGGTTGAGATGTACTGAGTTACAATACCTGGGTTGAGATATACTGAGTTACAATACCTGGGTTGAGATATACTGAGTTACAATACCTGGGTTGAGATATACTGAGTTACAATACCTGGGTTGAGATGTACTGAGTTACAATACCTGGGTTGAGATGTACTGAGTTACAATACCTGGGCTGAGATATACTGAGTTACAATACCTGGGTTGAGATATACTTAGTTGCAATACCTGGGTTGAGATGTACCGAGTTACAATACCTGGGTTGGGATATACTGAGTTACAATACCTGGGTTGAGGTGTACCGAGTTACAATACCTGGGTTGAGATATACTGAGTTACAATACCTGGGTTGAGATGTACTGAGTTACAATACCTGGGTTGAGATGTACTGAGTTGCAATACCTTGGTTGAGATGTACCGAGTTACAATACCTGGGCTGAGATGTACCGAGTTACAATACCTGGGTTGAGATGTACTGAGTTACAATACCTGGGTTGAGATGTACCAAGTTACAATACCTGGGTTGAGATATACTGAGTTACAATACCTGGGTTGAGATGTACTGAGTTACAATACCTGGGCTGAGATATACTGAGTTACAATACCTGGGCTGAGATGTACCGAGTTACAATACCTGGGTTGAGATGTACTGAGTTACAATACCTGGGTTGAGATGTACCAAGTTACAATATCTGGGTTGAGACATACTGAGTTACAATACCTGGGTTGAGATATACTTAGTTGCAATACCTGGGTTGAGATGTACCGAGTTACAATACCTGGGTTGGGATATACTGAGTTACAATACCTGGGTTGAGGTGTACCGAGTTACAATACCTGGGTTGAGATATACTGAGTTACAATACCTGGGTTGAGATTTACTGAGTTACAATACCTGGGTTGAGGTGTACCGAGTTACAATACCTGGGTTGAGATATACTGAGTTACAATACCTGGGTTGAGATTTACTGAGTTACAATACCTGGGCTGAGATATACTTAGTTGCAATACCTGGGTTGAGATGTACCGAGTTACAATACCTGGGTTGGGATATACTGAGTTACAATACCTGGGTTGAGGTGTACCGAGTTACAATACCTGGGTTGAGATATACTGAGTTACAATACCTGGGCTGAGATGTACTGAGTTGCAATACCTGGGTTGAGATGTACCGAGTTACAATACCTGGGCTGAGATGTACTGAGTTACAATACCTGGGTTGAGATGTACTGAGATACAATACCTGGGCTGAGACATACTGAGTTACAATACCTGGGTTGAAATATACTTAGTTGCAATACCTGGGTTGAGATGTACCGAGTTACAATACCTGGGTTGGGATATACTGAGTTACAATACCTGGGTTGAGGTGTACCGAGTTACAATACCTGGGTTGAGATATACTGAGTTACAATACCTGGGCTGAGATGTACTGAGTTGCAATACCTGGGTTGAGATGTACCGAGTTACAATACCTGGGCTGAGATGTACTGAGTTACAATACCTGGGTTGAGATGTACGGAGTTACACAACCTGGGTTGAGATGTACTGAGTTACAATACCTGGGCTGAGATGTACTGAGATACAATACCTGGGCTGAGATGTACTGAGATACAATACCTGGGTTGAGATGTACCGAGTTACACAACCTGGGTTGAGATGTACTGAGTTACAATACCTGGGTTGAGATGTACTGAGATACAATACCTGGGCTGAGATGTACTGAGATACAATACCTGGGTTGAGATGTACTGAGATACAATACCTGGGCTGAGATGTACTGAGATACAATACCTGGGCTGAGATGTACTGAGATACAATACCTGGGTTGAGATGTACCGAGTTACAATATCTGGGTTGAGACATACTGAGTTACAATACCTGGGTTGAGATGTATTTTATATATTGTAAACTTATAAAGTTGTAAATTTATTTTCATTTAACCTACAAAAACATTTACCATTCTAACCTTCAAAGTTGATATTATGAGGAAAGGGTTTTGAGCAGTTCAAATGAATTAAGAAAGAAAAATGAAACAATTGTAAAGATTTTAAAACTTTTTTAAACAACCGTAACTTTTACACTTCATATCGTGAAAAAAAGGTTTTGTTCGAAATAAATTAAGAGAAAAAGTAAAACAACTAGGAAGGTGTTTAAATGTAAGTGTGAAATAATTAGTAAGTATTGCCTTAGTAATGGCTAAATAAAATTTGCTTTGTTAGGATTACAAAAAAACTATTTGGTATACAATCATATGATTTTAGTTCATTTCAGTGGAATCATAAGGCAGAATTGTTGTACAGAGAGGAATAGAGACCAATTTATATAAACTTATATGTGTTTATACAAACTTATATTAACCTATGTAAACTTACATGTGCTTATATAAACTTATATTTACTTGTTAGCCTGCACATATATAAATGATTGCACTGAAAGTCTTCAAAAAACCTAATTTTCATCAGAACCAAGCAGCCTCTCGCATCATGAACAAACTAAATAGTTCGGAGAAAAGACCATTTATTAATGTATGCTCCTGTTGGTTACTGCTCTGTTGGTACTTGTGTTGGTTCTGACTGTTGGTACTGCCAATATGACGGCTATGTCTACCTGTAATATAATAAAATATTTCTTCTAACCATAAAATTTAGGTTTGATGCACAAGCAGATGAATTTGGATGCTCTTTTGCCGCCCTAACAGAAGATTGAAAATAAACTTACTATGTTTTGGAACACACGCTAAACCATATCATAATGACCATTCCTTAGGCTTCTAGAAAGTTCCGAGTGTAATGAATAAAACAAGAGTATGATGGCGCGAAAAATAATGTAATACTAATAATAATAAGAGGAGTGGTAAGGCAGATGCCGAGGTATTTAGAGTAGTTATACCGTCAACCGGAATAGAGCAGATGAGCACTACGATGAGTAGATGATCTACGCAAGTTCTCTGGTTCAGTAAGTTTGTAGTAATACGTATGTACATGCTAATTGAACATAGTTTCCTCAGTGAGAGATAAGTGGTAATATGGTACATCAGCGAGCGTCATATCATTCTAATCAAGCCTTCTATAGAATATAATACGCAAGTAGAGCGTTGTAGAATCTGATTGGTCATTAGCCAATAAGATGAGCTATATAATACCAGGAAGACAGCAGTTTAAGCCTATGTGTCCGCTATTGGAACAGATACTGTAATTACATATTAGCTATCAGATATTATCAGCATCTAGCAATACAGGTTAGTTGTTTTATCAACTATTTGTTGAAACGTAGATAGTAGGTCTGTTTCATAAAAGTGTATTAAAAAAGAAAATCATTTTACACCTGTGATTATAATAGCATTGGTGTAAGACTGATTGTCTTAATTGCTTTGTTCATTGCAGGATGTTTAAGGTAGCGGTAAACAACCTAGTACAAAGTATCGGAGGTGAAGTTTATTTACCGAGTCCAAGCATGGCTGCCTCTAAAAACTTAGCTCCTCTCTCATTGGTCGAACGGAAAAACTCCTGGTGGCGAATAAATCATAGTGACTATTACACTACAGACTTTGTGCTTGAAAATGTGCTGGAAGAGACTCACCTCGCGCAGAAGGTTAGCTATCTATATAACTCTACTGGTATAGAAAAAACGTAAATCATCATTTCTTTGCAGCCGCAGCAAGATCCATTTTTAAATGTATTTTCCTCTAACCATTCCCAATATTGCGAAGGATACTCAAAACATTAGAACAACAAAAACTGGATAAGGTAGACACCATTATATTCTATAAATAAGAAGTATAATGAGAAAGCCTTAAGTATAGGTGATGTTTGAACAAACCCTAGATTAAAGCTATATTATTATACGGTGTAACATCTGTATTATTTTGTATATCATACACGTATATCTGCATATATTCTGTAATTGCAACGAAATACAGAATATTTGGTCATTAGATTGTCAAAACATCTCCTAGAATTATATTCACACAAATTCATTGAATGAAACTGGCAGCTTACGCTGCTGCTGCCAGCTGATGTATAAAGTTGAAAGTTTTTAATGAGACTTTTGTTTGCATGTAAATAATGATAAATTTATTTTTAACCATTGTAACTCAGAAATGTTTGTGAACCATATAAAAAGTTCTTCAAGAATGATATATCTTGTATTAAGGTAGAGATGGCATCAACTCAGTCATTCTGTACCTTCAATAGAGAATCAACAGTTAAAGTAGATGCATTGCTGAAGGGATATGTCAAGGGCATATTTGATGCTGGGGTCAGTCGGCTAGACTCAATGAAAATAAAGACCGAACTAGGAGAACTCATCATAGTGGAAGTGGATATTCAGTCTCTTGTTGACCATATTAACGAAAGGTAGGTTAGAGCACACTTAATAAGTAGCAGATAGACCCACAACAATTACAGGCTAGGTTATTGCCAGCTATTACAATATGGTTTATAATGAGCTGAGTTAACAACTTAGAGATTGCTTCTGTGTTGTTAGCATCACCCATATTTGCATAAAAAAGCTTTATTGACTCCACCATTGGTTGGCTCTTGTCAAATTGTCTTGTTTAGTGAGAGATTATTTCAAGCCAAGTTGGAATGACAATGCATTTTCACTAGCATCAAACCTTTTTGACATACGTGACAAGAGACTTTGACACTCATGACAGATGGTCTTACGCTATACTGCATACCCAGAAGTGACAGGTTATTTCATGAGACAATGCATAGAAAGTAGCAAAAGGCCGCTTCGTGCCAGGCTGCCTTAGCTCATGCAGATATCTGTTGTATGATTATGTCATAAAAGATCATATCTAAATTGCTCACCAGGGATTCAATGATAAGACTGTTCCTACAGCTGTATACGAGTCATCTTTTGGCCGAGTGTTGTACTTCTCTTGTATATTTTCATATCATGCATTGATGATTTAGATAGCTTTGTGTTTGGTAATACTCTCCAAAAGTTTGCTCGTTTATCATCCTGCTATTGTATACTGATGTCTAACAGTTTATCATCCTGTTACTGTATACTGAAGTCTAACAGTTTATCATCCAGTTACTGTATACAGAAGTATAACCGTTTATCATCCCGTTACTGTATACTGATGTCTAACAGTTTATAATCCCGTTACTGTATACTGAAGTATAACAGTTTATCATCATGTTACTGTATACTGAAGTATAACAGTTTATCATCATGTTACTGTATACTGAAGTATAACAGTTTATCATCCAGTTACTGTATACTCAAGTATAACAGTTTATCATCCCGTTATTGTATACTGAAGTTTACCAGAAGCCGGGTTAGTTAAACTTAAGCAGTAAGATTCTTGAAAAAGCCTAAACCGTAATCAAAGTTCAGTCAGTCCAAAGTCAGGCTTTTGTTTTATTGCGCAATACAGGAAACTGAGAATGAACCACCAATTGGTCAAAGAAGTCTCTAAATCTAAACGGAAGGCTCTATGCGTTGTGACTGGAGTGGTGAGGACGGTCTCATCAGCCTCAATCTCTATTGAGCTAGGAGCTGAAACTAGGGCTCATTTGCAGGTAGGATACATAATGTACATGTAGATCAATAATCAGTATTAATGTTAATTATTCTGTTAATTAGTTCTTACAATTTCTTGGTGTTGAGCTCTAAAATAGTTAATAGGCTCTGCTTATTATTAATAGTGGCAACCTCTTTTAAATAGAGTCAAAGGCTTGAAAATGCATTGGTTTCATCTATGTGCCAGCTACCAGTATGTATTTGATTGGCATGAGCCGGAGTGACTCTAATAGATTGTCAAATTCGATAATAATACAATGATACAATAATATAGTTAGAATATTACAATATATTATGATCTATCTATGATATTACAAGCTTTACTTTGTGCAAAGTATATAATTAATTTACTTCAAGTCTACTACTGTTGTCTGCAACTGGTGCTCCCGATTACAGACAACCAAAAATGCTTTTAGATATTAAAACACCCTGTAATAAAATACTAAATCTTGAATGGTTCATTTTAGAAGCCTGACACATCTAGCACCTAAAAACTCTCAAACAGCATAAAATAAATAAATATTATTTGCAAATATTAACGTTGGCTACTTTGAAGTAGTTATAATACTCTGTACTTGAGATAGTCCCAAGGAGGAATTGAACTTTCCACCATAAACCATTAACTTTATTGCTTGCAGATGTATAAATAAACGTCTTTTAATGAATACAAATTACTGTTAGGTTCATCTGATGGGCCTCCACCATAATTATTAACATGTGATGCAACAAAAATATTAAAGAATAATCTTTGAAAAACATGTTGCTACTTGATTTGTTGATAAAACATAGATCTATATTTTTGTCAGTTGCCAGGATTGTAAATCTAAAACATAGATCTATATTTTTGTCAGTTGCTAGGATTGTAAATCTAAAACATAGATCTATATTTTTGTCAGTTGCCAGGATTGTAAATCTAAAACATAGATCTATATTTTTGTCAGGTGCCAGGATTGTAAATCTAAAACATAGATCTATATTTTTGTCAGTTGCCAGGGTTGTAAATCTAAAACATAGATCTATATTTTTGTCAGTTGCCAGGATTGTAAATCTAAAACATAGATCTATATTTTTGTCAGTTGCCAGGATTGTAAATCTAAAACATAGATCTATATTTTTGTCAGTTGCCAGGATTGTAAATCTAAAACATAGATCTATATTTTTGTCAGTTGCCAGGATTGTAAATCTAAAACATAGATCTATATTTTTGTCAGTTGCCAGGATTGTAAATCTAAAACATAGATCTATATTTTTGTCAGTTGCCAGGATTGTAAATCTAAAACATAGATCTATATTTTTGTCAGTTGCCAGGATTGTAAATCTAAAACATAGATCTATATTTTTGTCAGTTGCCAGGGTTGTAAATCTAAAACAATAGATCTATATTTTTGTCAGTTGCCAGGATTGTAAATCTAAAACATAGATCTATATTTTTGTCAGTTGCCAGGATTGTAAATCTAAAACATAGATCTATATTTTTGTCAGTTGCCAGGATTGTAAATCTAAAACATAAATCTATATTTTTGTCAGTTGCCAGGGTTGTAAATCTAAAACATAGATCTATATTTTTGTCAGTTGCCAGGATTGTAAATCTAAAACATAGATCTATATTTTTGTCAGTTGCCAGGATTGTAAATCTAAAACATAGATCTATATTTTTGTCAGTTGCCAGGATTGTAAATCTAAAACTAATGAAAAAATTAGTAATAAAGTAATAATAACAGCAGCACATGTAAAACTTTGTGTTTTATGATATAAAGTTACTTACATAGCCTAGTCTCGACTCAGTATTGTTAGTTATGCTATAAATTCTTTTAAACAAAAACCTTCATATTAAAGATCTTAGGTCTGAGATCAGATAGGAACTGAGCTGACATATCAGTACATTACACATTCGAAGCTATCAAATAAAGTTAAGAATCGCAGTTGCTTTGTAGACGGACAAGACTATGCTGGACACACTCTCGAGTAGCTACGTGATAAAAGGTAAAATAACAGGAACACATGAAACGGAAAGTCATCGAGAACTAAACTTACCAACCGGAACAACTGTAGCCTACCAGCTCTCAGAACTATCCATCAGCAAACAAGGTATAGCTAGCTTACCAGCTCGCGAAGCTGTCTATCAGTAAACAAGGGATAGCTAGCCTACCAGCTCGCAAAGCTGTCTATCAGCGAACAAGGTATAGCTAGCCTACCAGCTCGCGAAGCTGTCTATCAGTAAACAAGGTATAGCTAGCCTACCAGCTCGCGAAGCTGTCTATCAGCAAACAAGGTATAGCTAACCTACCAGCTGTTAGGGCTGTCTATCAGCAAACAAGGTATAGCTAGCCTACCAGCTGTTAGGGCTGTCTATCAGCGAACAAGGTATAGCTAGCCTACCAGCTCGCGAAGCTGTCTATCAGCGAACAAGGTATAGCTAGCCTACCAGCTGTTAGGGCTGTCTATCAGCAAACAAGATATAGCTAACCTACCAATTTTCTGTAGGTACATGACCAGCATTATTAAGACTAATCCAACTTATTATGTAGCAATAAACCTTCTGTAGATCTAGGTTAGCGTCATGCAATTAAATCATTGACTCGTTTGTTTACTTAGTAATGACATACCACTAAACAAAATAACTCATTTCAGACCATTTGAAGTATATTCATTTGTATATAAAATTAATTGTGAATGAATGGGTCTGCTATATTGTCTTTGAGTTGTAGTAATAGGAAGCTGTCTGTGGAACTAGCTAGTTAGCTATTTGGAGGGCTGCTAGTAACGAACTTTAAAAAAAACTCAAAACACATTAGACAGCGCTTTGTGTGAGTGGGTTTTACCGATACTTATGCTAGATACATACACATATGATAGTACTCGGTGTAGGTAGGATCAACTGATACTTATAGTAGATGCATATCAAATAAATATACCAGTAAATGACATTTACTGAAAGAAACAACTTGCAAGATGTACATGTATATAAAAATATTAATTATAATAGTTAAAGTAATCTTTCAAATTCTGTTTATTCTCTATTACATACAACCTTTTTTTTTAATATTTCAAATAAAAAAATAAATAGATTTTAGTTTGGCCTTTGGATACAAGTATAATATCTGCTTTGCTTGCGTACATTGTTGTAAAAACATTAGCTTGCTTGGCCCTGTGATCTTGGCCTCACATGCATGAGCTTTGTAGCTCACAGAGGGTTGGCTGTAGTAAAATGTTAGCTGTAGTGGAGGTTTGGTTGTAGTAAAGGAATGACTGTAGTAGAGGGTTGACTATAGTGGATGGTTGGTTGTACTAGAAAGTTGGCTGTAGTGGAGGGTTGGCTGTAGTGAAGAGATGACTATAATAGTGAAGGGTTGGCTGTAGTAGAGAGTTGGCTGTAGTAGAGGGTTGGCTGTAGTGAAGAGATGACTATAGTGGAGGGTTGGCTGTAGTAGAGAGTTGACTATAGTGGAGGGTTGGCTGTAGTGAAGAGATGACTATAGTGAAGGGTTGGCTGTAGTAAAGGGTTGACTGTAGTAGAGGGTTGACTGTAGTAGAGGGTTGGCTGTAGTAGAGAGTTGGCTGTAGTAGAGGGTTGGCTGTAGTGAAGAGATGACTATAGTGGAGGGTTGGCTGTAGTAGAGGGTTGGCTGTAGTAAAGGGTTGACTGTAGTAGAGGGTTGGCTGTAGTAGAGGGTTGGCTGTAGTAAAGGGTTGACTGTAGTAGAGGGTTGGCTGTAGTAGAGGGTTGGCTGTAGTAGAGGGTTGACTGTAGTAGAGGGTTGGCTGTAGTAGCCATGCAACTCTGATTTAAAATAATCTTTGTAAAGCCTCTTTACCTTTCAATTTAGAACTATTAAACCAAAATATGTGATTGTGTTTTAGCTGAGGTGGAAGTTATGGTTGCTCACGGGTCAAAAGGCGGATTTAGAAAGGCCACATAGGGTAGCCATAGCTGCTGCGTCAAGTAAAAGGAACTGCTGCTCACCTGCATCTATTATGGTAATGAAATCGGTACAAGCCTCATTTTGTAATGATAGAAGTGGGTGAAGTAAACTTCACCCAATTCTATCATTACATCATCTTTCCTAGGTAATGTCTTATGATTGCTTTGTTGAAGAATATAGCACATTATGCACTAATTTTTTAATGAATTACAATCTTTTACAGAAACTGACTCTACAAAAACCTATACCTACCTCAATAATTACAACGCTTACACGTGACACTGCAGATGTATCTATTCTACCATGATAGTGGACTCAGATAACACCACATTTCAAAACTCAACATTTCTTGGTGACTATTAAATTCATGGCTAGTTTTAATCTCTATAGCTATTAAAGGGCCGTATCAACTCCATCAACCTTATATTCGAGTCCAGTTATTTTATTCGATCATTTTGTTTTCTCAGTTTAATTCGTTCTATGACATTTTATTATCTGTATTATATTATCAAAGTAGAACTTGTTATACATGCAAAATCTTTATGCTAAATACACTGATCTATGCGCAAAGGCTTTATACTAAACTCGCAGCCCATTAGACTAAGGACAGTCCATTGTTGAAACTTGAAGTCAATTATTATCAAGGTGATTATTGAGAATAAAACTAAGGCTATATAGGCCATTGTTGAAAGCTCCACTAAGAATGTGTCAATCATACCAAGGTCATACTTCTAATTGAAAGAATCTGGTAGTGTGTTAGCCACTATTAAATTTTAAGTGAGTCATTTGAATAACGCAAATGTAACCTACTTTTTCTAGGAGCAAGCATTGCAGCTCAAAGCACCTTAGGTCGTTTCATAGGTGTCTAGTGTTCAGTCATAACTACATGGTATCATAGGTGTCTAGTGTTCAGTCATAACTACATGGTATCGTAGGTGTCTAGTGTTCAGTCATAACTGCATGGTATCATAGGTGTCTAGTGTTCAGTCATAACTACATGGTATCATAGGTGTCTAGCGCTCAGTCATAGCTACATGGTATCATAGGTGTCTAGTGTTCAGTCATAACTACATGGTATCATAGGTGTCTAATGTTCAGTCATAACTATACATGGTATCACAGGTGACTAACGTTCAGTCATAACTACATGATATCATAGGTGTCTAGTGTTCAGTCATAACTACATGGTATCATAGGTGTCTAGTGTTCAGTCATAACTGCATGGTATCATAGGTGTCTAGTGTTCAGTCATAACTACATGGTATCATAGGTGTCTAGCGCTCAGTCATAGCTACATGGTATCATAGGTGTCTAGTGTTCAGTCATAACTACATGGTATCATAGGTGTCTAATATTCAGTCATAATTATACATGGTATCACAGGTGACTAACGTTCAGTCATAACTACATGGTATCATAGGTGTCTAGTGTTCAGTCATAACTACATGGTATCATTTGTACAATAACTCTTCTACATAACCAGCTCTATAAAGGTACTTCACCAGTTCAACACCTGATAATGCCATAATATGACACCTTATCTACATTTTACAGCTTACCTTGACTCATAATAGCCTCTCAGTAAAAACACTCAAACACCACTCTAAATTGTTTTACCAGCAGACCAAAATTCTTTCTGACTGCAAATCCAATTTACGCAACATACGCATACAATCATAATGAATATTTAGATTTGTTCCCCTGGTTGCATGACATCATTGCATAGTTTGGTACGAGACTTCTTAAGCGCTATGTTAACTTAGTCAGCATCTATAAAGGTGTCTTCATGCAAAAGGAATTCTGGGTAAAAAATTGTCCATATGACTATCACTGATCAGACATAATTATGACTGTCACTGATCAGTTGTATGGCTGTCACTGATCAGTCGCATGAGTGTCACTGATCAGTCGTATGATTATCACTGATCATACATGACTGTCACTGATCAGTTGTATGACTATCACTGATCAGACATATGACTGTCACTGATTAGTTGTATGACTGTCACTGATCAGTCGTATGACTGTCACTGATCAGTCGTATGACTGTCACTGATCAATCGTATGACTGTCACTGATCAGTTGTATGACTGTCACTGATCAGTCGTATGACTGTCACTGATCAGACATATGACTTTCACTGATCAGTAATATGACTGTCACTGATCAGACATATGACTGTCAATGATCAATCATATACCGGAGTAAGAAGACTCTATCGGTGTCCCGTAGCTGTAAAGCGTGTGTTCTTCCAATAACTTTGCGCCACTGCTAATCTTTCCCTAGTGCAAATAGTTACTATTCAATCAGTAATTGCCAATAAACAACTGACTAAATAGAGATATAACAATTCAAGAATAATGACAGAGGGTAAAATACTTGTTTCCATATTGCCAGTGCTCCCAAATTTTGTTTTAGTTGGACCTATATATACATTGTATTTATGCTACAGACTGTTAAGGCTATTGAAGCCTCATCAGCGCAGCTCAGAGCAAGTAAGGGACACAAATCCCATTACCAATGAGAGTTGATTTCCTGCCATGAAACAACTAAGTTGCCTTACAGACTTAAAAAAATCAATGTGCTTACCAGGGATCGCTAAACATATTATGGAAATTTTTACTTTTCCATATCCATTTCCATAAACATAAATATTTCCATAATTTTATGGAAGTGGATATGGAAAATCTATTTTAGAAATATGGAAATGTTATGGAAATGGAAATAATATGGAAATGAATTATGGAAATATTATGGAAATGGAAATAATATGAAAATAAATTATGGAAATGGAAATAATATGGAAATAAATTATGGAAATGTTATGAAAATGGAAAAAACTATGGAAATGTTATGGAAATGTTATGGAAATGGAAATAATATGGAAATAAATTATGGAAATGTTATGGAAATGGAAAAAATATGGAAATGAATTATGGAAATGGAAATAATATGGAAATGAATTATGGAAATATTATGGAAATGGAAATAATATGGAAATAAATTATGGAAATGTTATGGAAATGGAAATAATATGGAAATAAATTATGGAAATGTTATGAAAATGGAAAAAACTATGGAAATGCTATGGAAATGTTATGGAAATGGAAATAATATGGAAATAAATTATGGAAATGTTATGGAAATGAAAAAAAATATGGAAATGAATTATGGAAATATTATGGAAATGGAAATAATATGGAAATAAATTATGGAAAGGGTATGGAAATGGAAATAATATGGAAATTATAGAAATGGAAATAATATAGAAATGAATTATGGAAATTGTAACATACACGTAATCCAAGATATAAACAGAGGGGTGTTATATTGTATAGACTAGGCTACATGAATAGACAATGGTAATACACAAACAGCTAACATCAGTGGTATTGCAGAAACTATTAAAGGGGTCTGGAAGAAACTAATTCAAATTGTCTCTTGCTCGGCTACATGTATAGACAATGGTAACACACAAACCCAGCTAACATCCGTGGTATTACAGAAACTATTAAAGGGGTCTGGAAGAAATTAACTCAAGTTGTCTCTGGACTTGGCTACATGTATAGACAATGGTAACACACAAACCCAGCTAACATCCGTGGTATTACAGAAACTATCAAGGGAGTCTGAAAGAAACTATCTCAAATCGTCTCTGGCTTAATTATAGGCAATGGTAGCATACAGCTTTGATGTTGCCTGGACCCTAAATAAAGTATATTAGCAAGCAAATATCATATTCATATTATGTATAAATTAATCACATGTTCGGGAAAAGTTGACGATTGCACACCCACGCTCATTTGACACGCAAGCGCGCACACATACATACACACCAGGGATCACTAAACATATTATGGAAATGTTTACTTTTCCATATCCATAAACATAAATATTTCCATAATTTTATGGAAATGGATATGGAAAATCTATTTTAGAAATATGGAAATGTTATGGAAATGGAAATAATATGGAAATGATTTATGAAAATGGAAAAAATATGGAAACGGATTAAGGAAATGCTATGAAAACGGAAATAATATGGAAATGAATTATGGAATTGTTATAGAAATGGAAATAATATGGAAATAAATTATGGAAATGTTATGGAAATGGAAATAATATGGAAACGGATTATGGAAATGTTATGGAAATGGAAATTGTGACAAACACGTAATCCCTGGTGCTTACACCAGAGTGCTTAAATCACAAAAGTGATGAGCTATGCACAAAGGCTACTAGTGCCGCACATCTCATAGAGAGCTCAACCAAACTGAAGTGAGGGAGCATATACTCATGCTACAGACAGTTCTGTTTAGGCTATTGAAGCCTCATCAGTGCAGCTCAGAGCAGGACAGGGAGACAAATCCCATTACTAATAAGAGTTGGTAATAGGTACAAATTTTTAGTATAAATGTAGGTACAAACCTACTAAGTTTTACAAAATAATTTGAAAAACAATTTTGTTTGAATTATATATAAATGTTTAAAAAAAGATTTATATATATACTGCATACATGTATATATTTGACATATATATATACACATATACATTGTATATGTGTATATATATAAGTATATTATATATTTATATTATATATATACTATACATAATGTATATTATATACTAGCTGTGCTACCCGGCGTTGCTCAAGTAATAAAAAAGTTTTCGGGCAGAAAATTGATTTGTATTTAACATATAACAACATTTGCCATTCTAACTTTCAAACTAAATATCATGGAAGAAGTGTTTTGTGTAGTTGAAATAAATTGAGAGAAAAATAAAAATGTAAAGGTGCTTAAATGTAAATGTGACATTATTCGCAAGTAATGAGTAAATATAGTATAATTCGCTACGATTACAATAAAAAATTGTTTGGTATACAATTATTTGATTTCAGTTTGGTTCAGTGTTGGCATGCAAATATTGTAAAAAAAGTCTTTAGAAAAAAATTGATTCGTATTTAACATAAAACAACATTTGTCATTTTACCTTGCAAACTACATACCATGGGAAAAGTGTTTTGTGTAGTTGAAATAAATTAACAGAAAACAAAAACAACTTTAAAGATTTTCAAGCTTTGTAAAACAACTGTAACTTTCAAACTTCTTACCATGAGGAAAAAGTTTTGAACTGGTCAACTAAACTAAAAATAAATAAATAAAACAACTGTAAAGGTTTTCAAACTACTGTAAATTCAAAATTTTATAACTTGAAAGAAGTGTTTCGTTGAAATAAATTAGAAGGAAAATTAAAAATGTAAAGGTGTTTAAATGTAAATGTGAAATCATTAGATAATACAGTATAGATATGAATATCACTGTATGTGCATAGTTCTGATTAAACTATCATTAACATCACTTGTTGCATGTGACGTTAATTAAAAAGTAACTATTAATTTATACAAAAGGCCATTGTCTTCCAATCTTGAAAGCTATGATTCAACTGTATGACTGTAAGAGTATATTTCAGGTCAAATTACTAAAAATAGAACAGCTAAAACTGTTTAACAAATAAAAAGCCGTGTCTAGATTATTGGTTTGGGCAGATGTTTAGGCAACTTTAGGAACTAAGATAAAATAATGCTATATAAGTACAGTTGTTTATCTGTTTTTCCGTTTTAACTGAATTCTAGACAGGCATTGCTTCCTAATGGCTTAAATAGAAATAGACAGCCATTGGCATCTATTTACAAATTATTCATAAAATTTCTACTTTATTTTGAGAAAAAGTTTTGTGGTTTCCATATTGTTCAGACCAAATGCTTTAGTAAAGTTTATATAACATATATATTTATATATATGACATATGTTGATGAACTTTATTAAATTGTTCAAATGGATCCATTCGAAATACCAATACTATTTTCACGAATTAAAGTTACTGCTTTATAAACAGATCCCCAATACATTGCGAGCAATTGTCTATTGAGTGCCACACTGTAGAATTGGCAGTTGTCTCCTCCTTTTTTAACAGTCCAGAATCTACTTATACTATGCAGCAGATATGGAGTCAGATGTCAATTAACAAGTTATAAAGCATTGATGATGCAATCAGCTCTGTATAAAAATTGCGTCTTGGGTTCAAGTAGATATTATGTCAAAGAAAAATATACTTTGCGGCATCTGCCTCAACAAAGTATGTAAAGGAACAGATTTAAAATTCATGACCAGCATAAACCAGTTAATCAACCAAAGCCAAAGAATAATTATGGATGACAAAATAGCAAGGATTTTGAGTTTTCTGTTTGGTCTATTGAATTAATATGCGCTCATTAGATCAACCCTCGAGACAACGTGAAGTGGTTTAAACCAGTGACAGAGCTAATGTTTGTAGCACATTCCATCATGCGTACGTTTGAGTATGTATTGTGCATTTTTAAACAATAGCTTGGCTATATGCAAACCGTGGGTACTATAAAATTGTTTGGTGCTAACTACGAGTACAATAATATTGTAGTTAATTATCTGAATCAGAATATGGAGAGTAAATAAGTGGGCTATTTGAAAATGCATCAACAAGTCATGTGTACACATACGCATATACCTGCCAACTCTCACGCATTGGGCATGAGACTCACGCAATCACCCCAAAGAAAAAATGAGAATGCGTGAGAAATGCGTGAGATTTTTGCCCCAATTTCCACAATTTTATACATACTATCATTGATACATCAATTGCTCCAAAACCAAATCTCACGCATTGCCCCACTCTTGGGTTGGCAGGTCTGCATAAGCAATATGAACAAAATGTGGGCAAAAATTGCTACAACGATTCGAGTCACAACATAAACAAAGTAGTACCATTTTTGGGCCGGCCTACTATAACAGAGAATTTTAATTTTTGTTTACTGATGGCCACTGTTTTATTTGAACTACCAATTGACGTAACAACACGCGAATCATAAATACTTGACGCAGACTTGTCTACTCTCTTTTTTAATTAGTCTGTGTACCATAAAATGATTGTTTTTATACAGTTTCATTAATAAATTATCGTCATACGGCGTGTACGCTAAGGCATTCGTAGCTATTCCGCGTTATGTCGCATTCTTCAAAGGTTTGTCTTCATGTTCGAATGCCTAATTGCATGCACACATTGACTATTTTTTTGTAAAAGCTTAGTTACCTTGCTAGCAAAATAACATTGAGAGATGTTGTTTTTCAAAATTTATTGGTAAAATGTAACAACGTTTACTTACGTTTACTGTACTCAGCGTACTGCAAGTTGTGCTATTTCTTTTATTTAAATGTTTTGTGTTCCGGAAACTTCGCATTTTAAATGCTCACCATCTGTCAATTTTTCGATTTTTAAATTGAAAGAGTTATTTTTATTTTCTGAGTGTTCAGTAAATTCATGAAGATTCGAGTGCTAATTAGACTTATTACGCTTCTGAAATTGAAGTGTCTGATAAGAAACATTCTGAATAAATATACCGTACTTCAAAAATAATAAACAGTTGGTTAAATTGTGTTACTTGTGTATCTTATAAAAAATAAGCTTGGTTTGCCAAGCAGTCACAATCTCTGGTAGCAAAGTTATTTTTTGCTCTTTCTAGTCATGAATTAAACTTATTAGGAAGAGCAAGACTTTTTACTTTTTTTTTGCTTTTTTTCACTAATTTAATGGCTCGCTAATGGATTCTTAGCAAGCGCAATGAAGCGTTTCTAAACGTGTGTCATTGTTGGGCGTTTCGTGTGACCATTTTGAAAATAAAAAGCGAATGTGTAATTGAATGTCAACGGGTATGTTGGATCCAGACCTGCCAACCCAAGAGTGGGGCAATGCGTGAGATTTGGTTTTGGGGCAATTGATGCATCAATGATAGTATATATAAAATTGTGGAAATTGGGGCAAAAATCTCATGCATTTCTCACGCATTTTCATTTTTTCTTTGGGGCGATTGCGTGAGTCTCACGCCCAATGTGTGAGAGTTGGCAGGTATGGTTGGATCTCTCAAGATTGGCGAGGGCGTTTATGTGACTCTGGCCTCTTTTTTGGCCACGTTTTTGTGTTTCTGTCTGCATATCTTCGTCTTTTAGTGTCGCTTTTCTGCACCTTTTCCTCTTTTTATGTCTTCCTCTCTCTTGCTTTTGATTTGCAACAAAATTCACATTACAGTTATTTGGTATCATAAGATTCACCATGTCTTACTCTGTTGTGTTGTGGGTGCAAAATATATGGGAATGTGATTACAAGCTCTTAAAAGCTAAAAAACGAACAGTTAATCGCAGCCACACGAGACCGCCGTAGTTTGGATTCGCTTTCAAAAACAGCTCAAATGGGACGTAGTTGTTACAGGATGGTTTCTGTTTACACATTCATGCAACCCCATTCGTCGAAATATTTTCACAAATATACTTCACTCATTCACTAAAACCATGTCTATTGTTCTTGCGCGTCAGTTTTATCATCATTGTATTGCTGTCACTTTTAGCACTGATATCTTATAACTTACCGTAAAAAATTGTTTAACTTTTTAACCTTAGCTCGAAGGAGTACATATCAACAATGATATACAGCCCCCAAGGATAGCCGACGGCGCTCATATGGGCGGGGTTTAATGATGAAGCTCTGTTGGGATTAACCCGAACACGGCACCCGAACAAACAAATATGCTGAATAAAGCACCTTGTAAATTTACGAATATTATGAACTATAGTGGTTATTTTACTTATCTGTTAAATTCATTTTGTTGTCAAATAAATATAGTATCCCAATATTGTCACCGTTATGATCCGTCAGTTGCCATTCACAAGCATTCGTGATATTAATAGTCACAATCGTAAAATAGCTCAAATTCGGTTTCGCATTTAGATTTTGAGTATGAAAACTACATTGCACAGCTTTGCCTGCTGTCCCATCTTATTGGCAAGGTAAAACAATGTGAAACCGATGAAAGACTTTGTCATTTTATATTAGGGGTGGCAAAATATTAATCAAAAACTAGAAAAAAAATGCCGTTGTTCGGGTAATTATATTTAACTTTAGGCATATACTACGACCTTTACCAATTTTAAAATTACTAAAAGTAGGTAATTTGAAATGTTTTATTTTGAATAAATACATAATTTTGGTTAGGTATTACCCCTACATTGCAGAAATTCAATGTTTGCTATTGTGACCCGCGGGGTCTACTGGCTGAATAAGCTAATGAAACGATAACAGCGATTCGTGTTTTCTAAAACCTAACAAAGCAACGCGACCGCCCCTCGAGAGTTGTGTTTGCTCCGAAACCCAGGCTAGCACAATCCTAATAGAGCTCCATCATTAAACCCCGCCCATATGATAGCTGTCGGCTATCCTTGGGGGGCTGTATATCATTGATATCATTGTCTGATAATTATGACAAGCCTGTTGGTTACCTGTGATAATTGAAAAGTGCTGCAAAAATTATTTGCAAAGTATTGGGTCACGTGATCAAATTACGACTTGACGATTGAATAATGCCAAAACAAAACTGTAAAGTAGCGAGCATCTATATTTAATACGGGGACTTCGGTAAAACCCGAAGTGTTTGTCATAAACTAGTGCTACAATATGTTATATAGTGAGCTTTTTATTGGCCTTTCAATTCACGTGAGAACATACGTGACAAGACGATAACCAAACTGTAATGACAACGCCAAATAAATAAAGAGATTCCAATCTACAGCGGCTTTTCGTTTTTGAGCTTTTCAGGGTTTGTAATCACATTTCCACGTCTTTGGCACCTACAACACAACAGAGTAAGACATAGTGAATATTTTGATACCAAATAACGGTAATGTGAATTTTGTTGCAAGTCAACCTTTAAAACCATGATTTCTTCCCAACCATGAAGTTGATTAATATTCTAAAGATATTTGAAGGTCTAACTTTGTGTGTAATATGGCTAAGAAGTCTTTTACATTTGATAAATGATTTTTTTTGTGCATAGTGGACAACAATCAAGATCATATAAGGCTCTAATCACTCTACATGATTCATTAGTAAATTCAAATGCCGTCAAGTTAATGATCACAATGACAGCTAACTAATGTGTGTAGTGTGTGTTAACTAATGTTAACTAATGTTAACTAATTCAGAGGTGCACTTCACCTCTAAATTAGTTAACACATGTGAGCTAGTAAGATACCTCCGAGTTAGTTAACACATTTGAGCTAGTAGGATATCTCTGAATTAGTTGACACATCTTAACTAGTGGGATACCTCTGAATTAGTTGACACATCTTAACTAGTGGGATACCTCTGAACACCTTAAGTTTGGGGACAGAAGTACTAGCTTGCGCTGGGGGAGGAAATACAGAAGTAGATGTATGCTTGTGCAGCATTTGTTGCAGATGATTTATAGCTTAATTAAGCCTAAGTGTTCATATTCTGCTATATCTATATTGTTAGCAAGGTACTAAAATATCATGTCTGCTAATTTTATTACAGATAAATGATCCTAGCTTGAAACAGTTGAATGCAACTAGTATTGTAATGAATAGCATAACATCAAATCAGTATCATTCAAAAATTACCAGGACTTTATTTTGGATGAAATATATCTAGTCATAGCATCTAAAATTTAAATTGAAAATCTAAATAGAATAAGTAAAATAATAAAAATACTAATCTTATCATTGCAGAAATACTCTTTTTTGCTAAATGCTTGTAGTGTAGAACATTCCTTTTGATGACCGCGATAATAACAGTGTCAATGTAGTTTTGTGGAAATAAATAGCGTAATAGCTTGCATAAACGTGCTATGTGCTCGGTAGCAGAGACAAATAACATGTTTACTATGATCGCTACGATATTCACTGGAAATTTATTGATCAGTTCGCAAAATGCGTATTTCATTGGATAAGAATGTATCATGACGATAACTTCAGCCAATCAATAGTTTACATACACCAGCTTCTATAAAGACTATCACTCTTTGTTGGTTGGTTAGACATGAAAGTGAACTTTACCATTGAATAGCCCACAGGGCGAGCTTTCAGTTAGTATATTGACTTGCCAGCTTATCACTAAATTTACTACATTTCTACATTTCGTTATGCGAATGAAGAGGCTGTAAAGATTTTTTTTATAAAATTTTTATTACATTGTTAAATAGAATTAAACAATAAAAAATTTTTTGTATTGAGTTTGCATTGGTTTCCTTCAATAAAATTTGTACATTCTAAAAGAGCACATTCTGCTGCACACAGTGGTAAGTAAACAAAGCAATATTTCTTAAAATAAAACAAATATTCATAAATTTTGTTTATTGTATCACCATAAATCAAAACTTATAGCGCTAGCATTATAAAAATAATTTTCCCAAACTTCTTAGTTTAGGGCACTGCCAACTATATCACTCGTGTTTGCTCAAAAATTTATTTTGTGTATTTTTTTCTGAAGCTATTTAATAAGTGTTATCTTCTCAAGTACACTATTTATTTTATGAATAATGATATCATACAAGTCTAGGTCTTATACGATACAATATTTATCCTGATAAAGCAACGTTCTCAATGTAACTAAAATATATTGAGTAAAATGTTATTAATACATATCGCACTCATGTGGCCGGTTGATGATTCCGTGTAGACTGACTGCTTCAAGAGTCAATGCTTCAATCTCACTGGCTCCTGCAATGTTTGTGATATTCATAACTGTTTTTGATTTGTACTTGTTGCTCTGTTAAGATTTTGTATAATATTCATTGATAACTGCTGGGATAAGTTGCTCCAATCATGCATGATGCTGATACATGCTAACAACTCATATTTAATTAGCCTTTTGCACAATTTTCTTTTTATAACTTATGGCGAAAACTCGGAATGGGACTTGTCTGCGAAAGCGTTCTGGCGCAGGACATTTTGACCCAGACATTCGGATGCAGGTTACGAGTTCAGAATTGATCCAACTTTCGTTGTGATTTATTACGGCTCAACAAATTTTAAGCAAAATGAACAAGAAACATTGTACATAGCGGCTACATATACGTATTTGATGGATTAAGCTCACAAGAACCTTTGATCAAATTTGGCAATGTGATTGTAAACATTCAGGAATCAACGAAATAGCAGCTAAAAGTGACAAAAGTGTTTAGCAAAATGAACCAGCATGGCCACGGTTCATCAGCTGCATCAATTGAAGCTGCTCATGTTAAATGTGCAATAAAATGTTGAGTGAAATACTGAACTGAATGAATAAAATACACCGAACTGAAATAAAAGCGCAGTTTATTTTATCTTATTTATATTCTCGTGCATGAAGCTTCATAAATAAAATGTTTTTTTGTATTTTTTTGTAATTATTATTGTATTATTTATTTACTGTAAATAAGCATAAATAATTTCCATTATGTAAAAATAGCTCTGCTAACAAGTCTGGCGCCAAAAAGTTTGCGTCAAAAAGTGGTAGATCGATGAAAACTATTGGACATATGGGTCAGACAACTCCTATGTTTGGCTGATGGCTACATTGACTTGTAGCAAATATTGGATCTTTCATCATTGTCTTTTAAACAGCGTAGCAACAGTCCTGTACTCACCCATCGCTGCTTGTTCGTTATGGTGGTAGTATTTATGGCAATCATATGCTGCAGTATTATCGGTAATATTAGCGCGGCTCATATGAACGCAGTTTGCTAATCTTTTCTCAGTTTTTCAGTTATCAAGGAATTTATTGATCATAAAGTACTTTGTTGATCATTAAAAATTTTCAATGTCGACAATTGTCAGAGAAGTTATTCATTGAATAAATCCTTACTTATTGACTAGGGCTGAAGATGATTTTGATCTAAGCAGTTTGTAAATAGTTCTAGCGAAGCATCAATTTTACCAAGCGGCTAAAAATTATGTGGCTTCACTCTCAGCTGGGTTTTGGGACAAATTACATGGCAATCTTTTGCTGTCTTTTATTAAAGTAGTTGTTATGCTGGTAGTTGTATGATTGCATTATGTCTAGCTTTAGTTCATCACCTATCCACAGCCAAGTTGGCAAAATTAAACTTCTGTAAAAGCAGGGAAACAAAATTTATTACACAGAATTTTATATTTCATTTCTTGTTTACCAGTTGCTGACTACTGATTGTCTTTATTATCGAGGTTACGTAAATCAGAAACGATTTTGTAGGTAATAGGTACTTAGGAACTTTCCTACCAACACTGGGTTTATTACAAGTAACTTGAGAATGTTTTTGTAATATTGCCAAGTTCATATGCAGAGTATTGGTTTGAGAATGGTTATTAAAAGATTTATCTAGAATTTATGACATAACAGTTGCAAGTTTTAAAAATGCCAGTTTATTTGCCGCGCCTATTGCATTTTTAATAGGGGTTGTTTTTAGGCTTTTTATGTACTATTCGAGATGCATTTCAAATATGATGTTTAACAACAGAAAATGGTCAGAATTAGTATTACTTATAATGGTTGTCAAAGAGCTTACATTATTGCATCAGGTATAAACGCTCCAAGAATAATTGGTAGACGTTTTAAAATTCATTACTATTCTTCATAACAATTGTAGGTACATTTTAGAAACAATGCTCACATTTTTAAGAGCACATGTATGTTATAGAATAATCTCTAAGTACAGTTGACCCCCTTTAAAACATGCATAATAATAGAGATAGATGGTTGGTCCAGTTGAACTGATTGTCTGGTTTAACTAATATGTCATATCTATATATATAAATCTCAGCATTTGTCTGTTTGTCTGTTTGTCTGTCAGGTGTCCAGTTATAGTCATCAAGTTTCAAAAAACCAAAAAATTCAGTTTGCAATGGATTTGAACTAAGAACCTTTAAACTATAATGCATGTACTTTAAGATATTTAGCCTGGGGAAAAAAATTATAGTATAGATGCAAAAAAGTAAAGTAAGTATTTATCTATCTTATGTTGATGGCTAGTGAGCTTCAGGTGATGGGCGTTAACTATCAACACATATGGTGGTTTCTTATGAAAAAGTTGGTGGCTGATAACCACTTTTAGAAGGTTGGGGTAGCCGTCGTCATGGGTTATCGACATTTTTGTCAATTTTTTGCAATGGCGGAATGAGCAAATTTCAAGAAGAAATAAATTTTTTTTGATTTTCTGGCTGATCTGGTCTACATGTAATAATTAATTTCTTTGAGGACTCAAATGTTGATGATATTGTTGCATCTCACTTTCTGGTGACAAATCGATGTAGCCATTCATATTATGAAGTTATTCCTATACAAGAGAGAGAGTTTCGCTAAAATGTTGTCTGTTCTCAATGGCTAGAACATCCTGAGCTATTTCTTCTGTCAACACCAGGTAGCCAGGGTTATCTGCTGTGTCTTCTGGCCAAGTCACAACATCGACTTCAGAAGATATGATAAAAGTTCCTTGCTTCAAATCCTTCAAAGTCAAATTTCACCTCTTGATAATAAAAGACAACTTACCATTATCGTAGACCATTCCCATCATATTTGATATTCGAACTAACGGAATCTATTTTAACAAAGGTCGACTGTGATAGTTAAAAGTGTTGCTGTCACTAACGCTTGGTGTTTATTCTCTAGATGGACACAGAAAATATGCAGCCTCTCCATGTGCATGTCTCTCCACATAAATGTGCTGAAAGACCTCCACATCTTTCTCCGATGTGTGGCTGGGAAAAAGAGGAGGCAGTTTCTCCTCAGAAACCAGTGGTGACTCCAACCAAGCGTAAAGTCGCGGTATCTGATTTAGTGCAGTACTAGGAAATATGGTCCTGCTTTTAAGTATTTTGTTCAGGTGTCACCTTGACCAGTACAAGTGAGCCTTTGATGAGCTGTTTTGCCATGATAATAGTACAATTAAATAACATACAACCAAGTTTCAGCCAATAGGTTTTTAGGCTTTGTTTTAGCGCTCATGGGATAATTTGTTTCACAAGATTCATGATTGGACGCAGTTCTGTATGCGCCTATACGCATTAATGCTTGCGTTATTAATATTATTTTTTAATTCCATTGTTAATTGCCATTCCGATAGAGTCAAATTTGTTCTTGACAAACAAGTTCAAGTTTGAGGGAGGTTATGAAGATGTATGTTAGAAATGCAAACTTCAAAAGAATTGGATTTTATAAACCGATTATTCTCTCCAATTATATTAACTTTTTTCAGTTTATTTTTATAACTTTAGCAATCATAATGTTGACAAATCTTGATAAATGATTCTACTTTCAGCCAGAAACAAACACCAGAAACGTCCAGAACCACTTGCTGCCCTTGTCATTTTGCATGGATGAATCGAGGTTTAAGGATTCTGCTCAGGAATCCTCAGTATCTAATGATAAGTTGCTTTACTTGAAGGTACCAGATCTCAAGCTAGAAGGTATACTTTCAGCTCCTCAAAACTTATTTCTTGTTTTGTAGGTACATTATCACTTACTTATTTCCCTAAAGTGTATTGTAATGGTAGACCATTACAATACACTTTAGGGAAAGAAGTAAGTGGTGTTAGGATAACTTTGTCTCGCTTTAAAGGTTGACTTGCAATAAAATTCACATTACAGTGTATTTGGTACCAAAAGATTCACCATGTCTTACTCTGCTGTGTTGTAGGTGCAGAATATATGGAAATGTGATTACAAGCTCTTAAAAGCTCAAAAACGAAAAGCTGCTGTAGATTGGAATCTGTTTATTTCTCTGACATAGTCATTACAGTTTGGTTATCGTCTTGTCACGTGATGTTCTCACGTGAATTGAAAGGCCAATAAAAAGCTCAATATAAAACTTGTCGTAGCACTCGTTTATGACAAACACTTCGGTTTTCACCGAAGACCCCTATCAAATATAGATGCTCGCTACTTTACAGTTTGGTTTTGGCATTATTCAATCGTCAAGTCGTAATCTGATCACATGACCCAATACTTCGCAAATAATTTTTGCAGCACTTTTCGATTATCACAGGTAACCAACAGGCTCGTCATGATTATCAGACAATGATATGTACTTCTTCGAGCTAAGGTTAAAAAGTTTAATGATTTTTTTACGGTAAGTTATAAGATATCGGTGCTAAAAGTGACAGCATTACAATGACGATAAAACAGACGCGTAAGAACAATAGACATGGTTTTATTGAATGCGTGAAGTATATTTGTGAAAATATTTCGACGAATAAGGGTGCATGAAAGTGTAAACAGAAACCATCCTGTAGCAACTACGTCCCATTTGAGCCGTTTTGGAAAGCGAATCCAATCTACGGCGGTCTCAGTGGCTGCGATTAACTGTTCGTTTTTGAGCTTTTAGGAGCTTGTAATCACATTTCCATATACAGTGAAACTCGGATAAATCGCCCTCGGATATATCAAACACATGGTTAACTCCAATGGATTTGCTTGGTCCGTTCCCACGCAATGATAAATGGCTTTAGATAACTCGACCGAAACTTCGTTAACTCAAACAGTTTTTTGCCAAACGGCTACAGAGACGGTTGTTACTATCGCTTTAGAATATCACTTTATTCCAAGCCATAGAGATAAACGTCGACTTTTAGTAGTTTTTAGGCCTCGTTATTACCAACATCGGCAAATATTTTCATTAACGACTTTTCTAAAGGTTTGCAAAAACCAATTTTACCAAACATCCGCTTAGCGATAAGCCCTCCGAATGCAAGAAAAGCGAGGTAAAATTTGAATAACTTTAAAGTAATATCGGCAAAATTGATAATGGGTTTTTAATAGTAAAGCAGTTTTGTAATAACTGACTTACTGCAAAATTGATCTTGGTTAAAACGCTCGGTAGAAAAATACGTATGTATTTTTTCTGAGCGTTTTAACCGCGATCAAGTTTTGCCAATTTTAATCTGAGAACGTCCTGGCAGTCACATCACCTAAAGCAACAAACAAATCTCAAGTGATAGAAAAATATCTATACTTTCTGATTAAAAATATTTAAAACTTCACACGAGAGACCCTTTAACTTGCAACAAGCAATCTATGCTTTTGATTGATATATAGTTTGTATATGTGCATGTGTCTACTGATAAATACGTGCACTTATGACTGTCCTGATAACTTGAACGCTCTAATAACTCTAACACTTTTGCTCGGTCCCTTGAAGTTTGAGTTATCCGTGTTTCACTGTATTTGGCACCTACAACACAGCAGAGTAAGACATAGTGAACCTTTTGATACCAAATAACTGTAATGTGAGTTTTGTTGCAAGTCAACCTTTAAGATGACTAGATTAAATAACTAGTACTAGCCTTTGCCGTGGATGCTGTGTGATTGTCACACGAAAGTAATGGTAAAGCGTATGTACATTAAGTTACAGTTGTTATCATTATATAGTTGACAATCAGCTCCACTTTCAAGTTTTTACATTTTAACAGCTGGTTATAAGGATGATATGTGAAGTTTCGTTTAAAGAATAGAGAAAGTATAATATTATTATGCTTTATTATTTATCTTGAGGCGTTGACTGATGTTCTAAAAAAAGAATCAAGGAGATTGACCAACCAGAAGCTGAGATATAGCCAGCCAAACACAGGTCTACCAAAGAACATAAGTGTTTTGGTAATCATCAATATATGACGTATGAAATCGACTTGTGTGCCATTGGTCAATTAAGCCAACTAATGCGCTCTCCTATGACAATCACGGCGTTTTAATTGGTTTAATCCCTGGAAGTATAGAACAATCAAATTGGGCCTAACAATCATTGCTCTGAGAATTCCGAACCAGTCCCTCTGACGTGTAGATTAGTTTTAGCATAAAATAATTACACGCATCTATTATTTCGCTATCTTGCTAGTTCAGCTCAGTTTTGTTGTTCTCCTACTTAGCTTCCCTATTCAGACTCATCTTTAGCGCTGTTCAGATTTTTTAACTATAGCTAATAAATGGAATCAATTAAATCAATCATCAATCTCGGTTATCATTTGGAATTTTCTATAAATTATATTAGTTACATCATTTATTCTATATGCAGTTATATTATTATTTTGTATAAGTTGCATTATGATTATTATATTAATCATAAAAATAATCATAGATAAGATAATAGATCAATAGAAAAATCAAATCAAAAGTTATCATTTTCTTTTCTTACAGCAAGAGCAGCACAGTCAAGTTATTCTTTTTAAAATAATGGCTGTAGTGAACTTACAGTCTGTTAATAGTGACGATAATCATGAAAATCAACTGAATGCTGCAGTAGGTACACAGTAGAAAAATGATGAATGAACAAAAATTCACATTGCCATTTCCTATTCTAAACAAACTGCAAATCCTGGATGTCGCATATAGACTATACACGCGCCGTTCGTTGAACAGAGAGAGGATCTTCGGAGCATATCCGTGGAGATCGCGTTAAAATTTGAAGCACAATAGTCAAAATCTGCTCTTCTGTTTTGAAAAATCATGGCGAGGGGTTGTGGGCAAATGCCTTCACCACACAATGTTTGCTTGATTTTCCTGAGAAACCAGAGCTAGACTAAATTCTTTACTATCGCTAGATGCGTTTCACATTTCGTAGCCAAAACAATCATATGTAACGGCGGTAAGGGTGCGCAACTCCGGCACATGACCAATAAGTCGATTTCATACGTCACAATTCTCAGGATTTTCGAAGGTTTTTCCTGATTTGTTATTAGGTAGACCTGTGTTTGGCTGGCTATATCTCAGCTTCTCGTTGGTCAAGCTCCTTGATTTTTTTTAGAACATTTAGAACGTTTTAGAACACCTCAAGATAACTAATAAAGCATAATAATATTATGCTTTCTCTATTCTTTAAAAAAATTTTGTAGCAGCCACCAAGATATGGGAGGCTCGAGTGTATTTTGATGTGGTTAATGTGTATGACAGTAGCAAATGTTTTTTTGCAATAGGCCAAGCTTTTAAATAGAAGTTTCAATTGATGTAATACATACATACAGTAGAACTTATACTTGCAAAGTTGTTTTGTAAAAAAACATTTTTTAAGTAAGAGCAAATTTGACCTCATAAATGCCTTAATTCGTTTCAAGCTTCCACAAAACTTGAACGTAGTATTTGTATAAATTATAAATTATTGTTAAAGTCTGCAACAAAAACATGTTAGAATTATATTACTGCATCATAAATAAGAAAGAACAGAGAAATAACAAATAGAAACAATGAACTATATGTTTATGTTTGGCCAAGTGAAGATCATAGGGTATAGGAAGACAGCGGTCAGAGTGGCTAAGTGAAGATCATAGGGTGTAGGAAGACAGCGGTCAGAGGAACAAGTGAAGATCATAGGGTATAGGAAGACAGCGGTCAGAGGAACAAGTGAAGATCATAGGGTATAGGAAGACAGCGGTCAGAGGAACAAGTGAAGATCATAGGGTGTAGGAAGACAGCGGTCAGAGGAACAAGTGAAGATCATAGGGTGTAGGAAGACAGCGGTCAGAGGAACAAGTGAAGATCATAGGGTATAGGAAGACAGCGGTCAGAGGAACAAGTGAAGATCATAGGGTATAGGAAGACAGCGGTCAGAGGAACAAGTGAAGATCATAGGGTATAGGAAGACAGCGGTCAGAGGAACTGGGAGAAGGTAGCAAATGATTGACAGCTAAATTCCAAAATATATGCAGTAAATTTAAAATGAACTTTATTTTTGAAATTTCACTTTCTTTTCTTTTAACCGCGACACGTATCTTTGTCTTCTCTCGGCTTCTTTTGTGCATTCTCAACAGTGGCTGTTGACGGGCGTTTTGTGAATAATCGATTTAACGGTGTTTGCTGTTGTTGACTTCTATACTTTTTCTGAAATGCATGCGCCAAACATTATTGAAGTGTGAGATAGTCCGATTGGTTCTGATTGGTCGAACTTGGTCTTTGTTTTTTTTCAATGATTTTAGAGATTTCGTTGAATTTTTCAACAATGTATTCCCACGACCAAGCGAAGCGATTGGTTGGGAGATTTATGATAAATGCACATGTGCACACAAATCTCGAAAATTATTCATTAACGGCCGTCGCAAACCCTTGTACAGAAATCTCATCAACACATTTAACCATTTTTGTGTAGAGTCGTTTAAATGTAATAACGATACAAAACACATATAAACCTTTTTACATATGTTACCAAGTCTTTGAAAGAATACCGCAAAACCCTAAAACTAACCCATCTGATCGGATTATGCATAAATAGACAGATTAATTCGGCCTTGAATCGAAATAAAAAATTTACAAGCCTATTGTAATTACGGTTAACACTGGCATATGAAACACCGATAAAGCCGTGCGACAGAGAGTAGAAATATTAAGTCGTCAGCATTTTACGAGAAAAACGTGGACATTTCGCCAGTCTATAGCATTGTTTAATTGCCGAAGGTTTGTGTAATTAACGTAGACTGTTTGAGGCGTAGACCAATTTACAGGTAAGACAATGTGGTACACAGTTTATCAGCCTACGTATTTTGTCCAATTACCGAAGTTTTTTAAATTACCTAGAACATTAGCCAGATTTCTTTACATCTTATCTAAAAGCTAGGACGGAACTACAATGCCCCTTTATGACAAGAATATTTCTTTATTTCACTCCAGTTTGCGGAAAACTTCCAGACGCATGAATGCTAATGCTTGCTTTCTGTTACATATCGCTGTCAAAACCATTCTACATTCACGACACAACCAACTTTCAAACTGTATATTACATGGCAGCGTGCCGTTTTACTTGTAATATTGCATTTCAGAGATATAATAAACATATTTCTTTATTGCTGTTGTTAGTTAAATTACATACAGTAGGTTTGGTCTACAGCTTGAATTAATATTTATTTTATTGTTGTAAAACATAGGTTTAAGATAGTAGTAGATTAGGCCTGATTTTTATACAACCTTTTGTTTTGCATAATTGACCTTTTGAATTTCATTTCAAAACAACTTGACAACTACCATGAACATACAACCTCCCAGAACACCACGTCGTCGCATTGGCCGTCCACGTGTCTCCCAATTATTACGGAGGAGGAGGAGAAATAGAAGGTCCTCACAGCAACCATCAACATCAAATGCTAATGTTCAACAACTCGCTACTCAAAATAATAACAACTCATCTGATTCAGAGAATTCTTTAGTAGATGTTGTAGGCGAAGCCTACAACATCTAACTAAAGAATTCTACTTTTGTAGAATTCTTACCTTTTGGAACTACTTTTTCAACAAGCAGCAGTACCCTTTCTTTTTTCCATTATTACTTTGGTCGTGGGCTGTATGACAGGGGAATTTCTAGTTTATTTTGGATGATGAAATAATGGTCGTCGCATCCTTCTCATAGAAACCCACCTGTCAATGGGCTTAAATTTAAAAAACCTTATGTATCGAAAAACACCTGTAAGTCAGAGGAATGTCTTCACCAAAATATGTTTTGTATATGTAAAATTTCATATGTAGAGTCTTTCATCAGTACATGTATAATTTCTACTGCACATGTATATACATGTATATAAGCACATATATACATGTACTAGCTGCATTACCGTCTACAGGGACAGATTCACGTGCAGCATAAGGTTTATTGAGAGTTGTCTTTCATACTGTAAAACAACTCTAAATATGCAGTCTACTGAAATTGTTGTCCTGATCAGATAATGCATGCACATATACATGTCAATGTTAGGGAGAACAATGGAAATCTGCAATGTGTCTTACAGCTTGATGCGTGTAAAATCTAGTAAATATTCTAGATTCATGTGTCTAGATTCATGCATCCGTTCACCCTCGTCTATATTTGCAGTTGACGATCGCGCACTTCTGCCGCTGAGCCCCCGCCTCGGCTGACCAGTCTTTACCCGCCGAGCAGTTGACAATCGCGTTCTTGCAATCAATCGCTTCGCACCCGCAATCAATTGCCTTGCAATCAATCGGCCCGCCTCGCAATCAATCGCCTTGCACTTTCCTCGCAATCAATCGCCTCGCAATCACCTCACACTCGCCTCGCAATCAATCGCCTTGCACTCGCAATCAGTCGCCTCGCACTCGCCTTGCAATTAATCACCTCGCACTTGCCTTGCAATCAATCACCTTGCACTCGCAACCAATCGTCTCGCAACCAATTGCCTAGCACTCAATTGCTTTGCAATCAATCGCCTCGCACTCGCCAACTCTTTCATCCGGAAAGCTGCGCCTGGAGACTCTCGCTGTACTCGGGGCAAAAAAGGTCTCCGCGCATCCCCGAGTGACGCCACGGCCCCAAGCTTAGCTGTGCTACCCGGCGTTGCCCGGGTAGTAAAAAAAGTCTTTGCACAGAAAATTGATTTGTCTTTAACATATAACGACATTTGCCATTCTAACTTTCAAACTACATATCATGAAAGAAGTGTTTTGTGTAGTTGAAATGAATTACGAGAGAAAATAAAACAACTGTAAAGGTTTTCAAACTAATGTAAATTTTAAATTTTATAACTTTCAGTGACCTATATCATTTGATAACGAATAGTGGAACCTCAGTTCTCAAACATAATCAGTTCCAGAAGGTGGTTCGAAAACCGAGTTGTTCGAGATCTGAAACAATTTTTCCCATTAAAATAAAATAATGTAAATTTTAATCCGCTCCAAGGCAAGAAAACAACTTCGGTAAAGTATTTTTTCAACATTTTACACCATAAGCTGTACTTGTACCTGGGTAATAAAAAAGTCTTTGCACAGAAAATATATTTGTATTTAACATATATAACAACATTTGCCATTCTAACATTTAAACTACATCGGTAACATGAGAAAACATGATAGGTAACGTATCATGAGAAAAGTGTTTTGTGTAGTTGAAATAAAGAGAAAATAAAAACAACTGTAAAGTTTATCAAACTTTGTCAAACAACTGTAACTTTCAAACTTCATATCATGAGAAAAATGTTTCGTGCAGGTCAAATAAAATTTAAAAATAAAACGACTATAAAAAGGTTTAGATGTAACAGTGAAATAATTAGCAAGTAATAGCTAAATTGAGTCTGTTTTGCTACGATTACAATATGAGATGATTCGGTAATGATACAATTAATACGAACTGAGAAAACAAAATAAAATTTGTGAATATGTTGAATTAATAATAACAGTTCTTGCATAGAAGTGTGTGTATAAAAAAGTTACTGTTTCAACAACAGCTATCCATCAAAACTCTGAATACGACGATACTGGTACGACGATATGTTATGTAAAAATAAAATATTGTAGTGTCTTTGTCAGATCGAAGGTGAGAGAATCTAGATGCTATTCCTACTCAAGATAATGCAATTGTCCTCGTGAAAAGTAGTGACCTTAACAGCGATTTAGCAATTGAACCTTAAAAAAAGCCAGAAATAGAGGTTCACAAAAACGGCGTCGTGTTTCATAGAGTTAATAAAATTTGATCGCCAAATTCTAATATCGAGAGAGTCTATTGTTGATATCGTTTTGCCGAAAACAAATTAGCCCTAATACGTCGAGGACAAAAAAGCATCGCGTGTCATGAAGCTAAAAGAAAGCCATCGAGTTGAAATTATTACGTCATTTTTGTGTGAAAACGGCAAACGATGAATAGGTTATGTATAGAGGCGTGTACTAACCGGAGATTCCCATTAATGTGCCCTAGATACCTAGTAGCCGCTGATAGTCCGAAAGGTACGGTACTCTATAAGGCGGACACCCACACAGACAACGATTGCCGTTTATATAGTAGATAGGTGTGCTAGCTGTGCTATCCAGCGTTGCTCGGGTATTCAAAATCAGCTTATAAACAATGAGCTGTAATAAAAGTTGCCTGCCACTTGTTGTTAGTCTAGCGCATTGCCAATTGATGATTTGAGTAAGCTTACTAACAAGAGCTATCTACTTTATGTCATGACTTTGCGGTCACCTATTTGCTCCCGTATAGCGGCACATATTTCCTGGCAAAGATATCAAGCTTGCGTGGTTTAGTTAGAAAGGTGTCGGTCTGGTGAACGGGAGGTTGCGAGATCAAATCTGCTTTACGGATTCTTTATTCTAAAATTTTAATTGCTATAGCTAGACACGCATACACATATACACATCCTCACAAACTTTGAAAAATATATATATAGATGTATCTATACATATATTTCTCAAAGTATGTTTGTCGTCTGTCTGCATTCCGGCTGTAGATATAGCTTTAGCGCATGCTGATTATTTTACTGATACCGCCACGCGTTACGACGCCCCTGTTAAGAAATATTTTTCGTAAGGTTTAATTACTATATTCTTTCCGCACAAACAAGTATACTGTATTCGTGAGAAGAGTCTCGACATTCTCTCTCCTTTCGGTCAGACAAAGTACGAAATCTCGTTTTTACATTTGTACCAGTATTTTGAGATAATAGTATCGTCATTTTTAAAGTTTTGATGGATATCTTTTGGTGGAATAGTAACCTTTTTCGAACACACACACACTTTTATGCAAGAATTTCAATTATGTTGCTGAAATAGCTGATTCAGGTTTTCGTGATTACACAAATAAGTAAAATACACTGTAGCAGCACTCACTCTTATGGTGGTGAAAGTAATAGTTTTGTAAGAGTAAGGAACGTTGTAGAAGATCGTTTCGTAGCGATCGTAGCACATTGCTTTATCAATACACAAAGTACAAATACATGTACATTGAATTTATTGCATGGCAGCGTTTTTAACATATTAAAAATATAAAATATGTAACAAAAATGTTCTAGATGAGTTTGAAATTGAAAAAATATTGTTTACATATAATGAAGCAATATTGGAATTTTTTGTTGAAATGGCTGGCCGTAGGCCGATAGCTAAAATTGTACATGGATGGGAGTGTAAGGGTTAACATACACACTTCTACACAAGAATTGTTATCATTAATTCAAATATTCAGGATTTTTATTTTGTTTTCCCAGTTTGTAAAAATTGTATCATTACCGAATCATCCTTTATTGTAATCATAGCGAAACCGACTCAATTTTAGCTATTACTTGCTAATTATTTCACATTTATATTTAAACCCTTTTATCGTTGTTTTATCTTTTGTAATTTATTTGACCTGCACAAAACCTTTTTCTGATGATATGAAGTTTGAAAGTTACAGTTGTTTGACAAAGTTTGAAAACCTTTACAGATGTTTTTATTTTCTCTGGTATATTCTTTCAACTACACAAAACACTTTTTTCATGATATGGAGTTTGAAAGTTAGAATGGCAAATGTTGTTATATGTTAGATACAAATTAATTTTCTGACCAAAGCCTTTTTATTATCTGGGTAACGCCGGGTAGCACAGCTAGTGTGTGTATATATTTGGATTTGGAAATAACTAGAGTGTCGGGATAGGTTAACTGTACGTATCATTTTCGGCTTGGTGTTCTTCTCTGGAGTCACTAAAGTTCTGTTTTGTGCTTCTGCACTCTTCAGATGGCTGGTGGTAAATGGTTAATAGTATGTATATATATACCGCATATGTAAATGGCTGATGATATATATACATACCACCAGCCATTTACCATCTAGAACCGCTTGTCATCTGAAGAGTGCCGTTGTATGAAACAGTTTTGTAGTATCTACATAATTAAGTATCTTTCCTCTTTCCCATATTATTTTTTATAGCATAAAAATTTTATTTTCAGATTAGAGTTTGCTTTATTCAGATAAACATGTATATAAAAAATTGTTTCCTCACCCCGGATACCCCGTATAGGTGGTAATTTCTGCTCTAACTCGGGTCTCCTACCAGAAACCCGGGAGTTTGAGCACTCGCCTCAAGATCTTAGCCGTTCCCAATAGCGCACTTTTCTGCAACTCGCCTGAGTTGATTGCTGTTGGTTTTTGGGCAAGCCACATTTTATGCGCTGGTGTTATTGCGCCCAGTGCCCCAATGACTACTGGGATTACAGTTGTTCTTACATTCCAGCATTTTTCAATCTCTTCTCCAAGAGGGAGATATTTCTCTACCTTTTCTTTTTCTTTGCTGGCTATATTGTAGTCATTGGTACTGCTATATCTATTATAGTAGCCCTCGTGTTCTCCTTGACCGCCACCACTATATCTGGTTGGTTTGCTAGGACATGCTTGTCACTTCGGATGTAGAAGTCCGAGAGGATTTTAGCGCGGTCATTTTCATTCACCTTACCAGGAGCTTCCCACCAGTGTTGTGGTTTGCTAAGGCCATGCTCGTCACATAGACTTCTATACAAAACACCCGCGACATGATTATGCCGCTCAGTGTATGCGTTTCCTGCTAGCTGCTTGCATCCACTTATGATGTGTTGGATGGTCTCAGGTGCATCTTTGCACAGACTGCATCTAGGATCGTCTCTAGTGTGATGGATTTTTGTTTGGAGTTGCCTTGTTGGGAGCACTTGCTCCTGGGCTGCCATGATTAGCGACTCTGTATTGGCTGTTAAGTTTCCTTTGTTCAGCCACATATATGTCTGGTGAAGATCGCCAACCTTAGATAATTGTCGGTGGTAAGCACCATGAAGAGGTTTTGTGTGCCAGTCAATTTCCTCATCAAGGCGTAGGTCCGTTGTAAGAGCAGCCGGTTGAAATTCAGCTAACAACTTATCTGAAGTGGCCATGGAGGCTGCATATGCTTTGATGCTTTGCTCCTTCTCTTTCACCGTCTGCTGTACACTTTTGAGTCCCCTACCGCCATCTTTCTTATGGAGATACAATCTAGTAGTATCATATTTTGGGTGGAGGGCACCATGCATGGTCAGCAGTTTACAAGTTGCTATATCTGTTTCCTTGATGGCTTCCCCAGTCCACTTTATTATGCCTGCCGGATATCTTATTACTGGCAGTGCGTGAGTATTTATTGCCATGACTTGGTTCTTGGCATCGAGCTGGCTCCGTAGGACCTGCCGAAGGCGTTTCTTGTAATGACTTTGTGACGTACCTCGGCATCGTGGTTGATGTTGCTTTGCATCATCCCCAAGTACTTGTACCCTTCTTCTATATTTTTGATGGTACCATTTGGCATTCTTAGGCCATCTGTCAGCATAGAATAGTCTTTCTTAAGAATTAGCCTTCCACATTTCTCAATACTGAAGGTCATTCCGATGTCCTTGCTGTATACCTGAGTGAGGTGTATTAGCGAATCAATGTCCCTTTCTTTGTTAGTGTACAGCTTGATGTCATCCATGTAGAAGAGGTGGTTTATCTTGGTGCCACTTTTAAACTGGTACCCATATTGAGTCTCCTCCAGCACATTGCTTAGAGGGTTTAGGCATATGCAGAAGAGCAGCGGTGATAAGGAGTCACCTTGATAGATGCCTCGCTCAATTTTTACACTCGCCAGCTTTTTGCCATTAGCCTCCAGTTCCGTCTTCCATTTAGTCATTGACATCTTGATGAATGCCACAAGAGCAGGGAGAACATTGTACATACCGAGGCACTCAAGTATCCAACTATGGGGAATTGAGTCATAGGCCTTCTTGTAGTCAATTCAAGCCATGGTAAGATTGGTTTGCCTTCTCCTGCTGTCTTGACAGACCGTCCGATCCACCAGTAACTGATGTTTGGCTCCTTGGGTGTTGCGCCCAATTCCTTTCTGAGCACTGGTCATATAGTGGCTTATGTGCTCTTCCAGTTTGTCTGCAACTATTGCTGAGAGCAATTTCCAGGTGGTGGGCAAGCACGTTATTGGTTGATAGTTTTTGGGAATCGACCTCTGCTTTGGATCTTTTATCAGAAGTACAGTTCATCCTTTGATCAGCCATTCCGGATGGTCACCTTGTTCTACGAGGCATTCCATCTGCTTAGCCATTCTAGTGCGAAGTGATGTCAATTTCTTTAACCAGAAGACTTGAATCATGTCATGGCCAGGTGCTGCCCAGTTCTTCATACGCTGCACTCTGCCCTTGATGTCCACTTGGCTGATGGTGAGTCCTTGCTGAGCCACAGTGTGTTGATGGCTCTCTTTAAGCCTCTTCAGCCAATTTGCAGTGGTGTTATGAGTAGTCTCTTTCTCCCAGATGTCCTTCCAGAACTTTGAAGTGCTAGATCGGGGAGGCTCTGACATTGGCCTCTTCAGTTCACCTTTGAACTGAGAATACACTCTAGATGGATTATTGATGAACAGTTTGTTCATTCTCTTGTTATCCCGCTCTTTGGTGTACCGCTTCAGTCATGCCGAGAGTGCTACTAGCTGCTGTTTGGCAGATTCTAGAGCTTCTATTGTGGCTTCCTTTTTTGGTCGCTCCAAACTGTGGTTAGATCTCTTACTGAGCCTACTAACTTTCTTGCGCAATTCCTTGATCTTATTTTGTAGCCTCAGCTGCCAGGGTGTCAGGATATATATATATACACACATATATATATATATATACACACTTATATATATACATATATAAATATGTATATATACATATTTATATCTGTGTATATATTTATAAATATATTAATAAATATGTATATAAATATGTTATAAATGTATATGTTTTGTTATATATATATTTATAAAGATATGTATAGGCTATCAATCTTTTTTGGTTATGTATGTAATTTGATAATTATATACCGTATATCCCCGCATATAAGCCGATCCTAGAACGCAAAGATTTTGTACAAAACTAAGGGGTCTGACTCATACGAGCGTAAATTTGATTGAAAGCAAATTAAATTACATAATGGTAACTTAATTTTCATAACTATAACTCCGAACCCTTATTAACTGAACTTTATTAATAAAAGTAAAACATAACAACAATGGTTACCATTATAATTAACTCTTTCGCTACCAAACAAATTTTTATGAAGACAAATATTCGGTAAACAAAATACATGTATTTGACATTGGCGCATATAAGTTGCCATATCATTTAAGCTACTAAAGTAGCATAAAATTGTACATCATTTAATGCCATAAAAAGGCTACACATGTTGCAGTAATACTGACACTTTTTTGTCCCTTTCATACTATCGTGGTGGACAAGGTAAGCAAGTTCCGAGTCAGATGAGTTTCTACTATTACTATAACTTACGGCATTATTATTACTGTTAAAGAGTAAATACTCACTGTCACTACTACTATTATTGCCCAATAGATAATCATCAGAAGTTCATTAATCGACAACTTGTGAAACCTGTATAAACCTGTATAACCTGTTTTGTACTAAGATAATAGATAATTATCGGAAGTCCATTGATCTAGAATTAGTGAAACCTGTATAGCTGTAATGCTTCTGATCATCTCGAAGAACAAATTCCTATAACTGTAATGCTTCTGATCATCTCGAAGAACAAATTGCTATAAAAATGTGCTTTTGAAAAACGAAACTAAAGCGTGGTTTCCATATCAGCTGAAAGACCCTGGTGGTAATCTCGTGCAGCAAGACGCTTGCTGCGCTAGGCTAGACAGCTTTATGTTCACATAAAGCTGCGTCGCTAATGATTGCTTAAAAATGGCCACGCCGTTTTAAAATGCTGACTTCCACTTGTACAGTGCATTTTAGGAAGGTTTTGTTTGCAGCTCCTTGTGAACGTTGAACAGCGCTGAACTTATGCGTTTCTTGCCGGCAACTACTGGCGGTACTTGGCGCATGGGTTCCCAGTTCACCGTGCTTGCGGTGTATGTGAGAACCAGGCGTAAGGTCAGGTGAGATGCAAACATGTTTTCCATTGGCTCAACGCAAACAGATGACTGTTTCCTTTCGATTAAGCAGACACGATACGCTAATTATACAACTACTCACCCATCAGAATTGGTGTTGTACTAAGATTGCAAAACCAGCTTCATTTCTACAACCTTTTGCTCTGATATATACATACGGCTCGTTACAATTAGTTACGTACGATTTATAGGGTCGACTTGTATCAGTTGTATACCATTTGTGGTCATTGTTACAATCTTCCATTATCATTCATTGATTGTTGATGGTGCTAACTATTTTTGATCTAGAATTGAAGTTATTTACGGTTTTTTTCTATTAGAGTACTTTGTACACTAGCACAGTTTTATACAGGAGAGCATGCGGTTATACACAGCCATACACTTCCATATACAGCCATACTTAAGTCAAGTTCACCCTAGGTCTCTTCATTTAGATCTTTATGACTGGTCCAGTCGTCAATCGGAATGCCGTGTAACCACCGTGAACCCAACAAGAGGACTGGTAACACAAAAAAGTTCTGCTGGGTCTACAGTAGAAGTCAATGAGGAGCTCATTGCCCTCTTCAGGTTTGAAGAGAGCGTATTTGCTGTTATGGAAAAATGTCCACACGCTGGTAAGAAACATCTTAACCCTTTTCTTTGGTGATGCGAGAGACATTGCAATTTTCTGTTGACAGTGTACATGTATTTCTGGGAATCAACTCTTGGACTTATGTTAGCATTCTGTTTTCCAGTATCTTTGTCTTCAATATTAAAACTGACCATAAAGCATCGGAAATGTGTGGTCAATCGCATCTGGTCATTATGTGACCTACCGACAAACTGGAATTATTTGTTTCAATTATAAAACAAAAGCATTGAATTATGGACGGTTAGGCGACAGTCAATAGGGCGCCAGACACTTAGGCGACATTTTCGGTTTAGAAGGCGACAACTTCAGACGGAAGGGCGACACAGCGGACAAACAGGCGGCAATTCCAGACTTTGAGGCGACAATTCTGAGGACAGAATTAATTCAAATGTTATGTTGTTGTAAATTAGTAGTGAACAGTAACAAGACGCCAACTTTATTGATGCCCAGATCGGAAATCTTACATAGTACATTTTTCACACATTGCTCCACCTTATTTCCTTGGCATCTATTACCTGCTTATATCCTCATTAATCTGATTACATTATTCTTGTACACACAACAGAATCTTATAATCTATTAATGAAGGTACCCAACTATTCATTTAATTGAGATGGTTATTATTAAAAAAAAAACGGCTGAGCTTAATCTGTCTTTAATAGCCCAACTACTCTTCTGTTCATCAAAATTCCACAAATTGAACTCTAGAGTTTGTCAACTCCACATGCTCAGAAGTCATTTAGACAGTCACTACTATCTTTTTCACTTCCTTCCTTGAATGCTTGGGAAAACTGGCAAGTTGCTTATCAATGTGGCAAGAGTCTGAGATTCCTTACTGCCTAATATATGACATCATAGAGGTACCAACTTTTTTAACCCCTTTGAAGCGATACATTCTTGAGTCAATAACATATTGCTGTTAATGAATTATACTATCGCTGGCTCATGTATCATGTATTAGGACCCTCAGTAGTAACTCTCTAACTAATGTATATTCTTGTTCTAATTGCAGTATGAAAATAAATACATACATTTGAGTGTAGCTTGATACATATTAATAAATTTGCTTTTTGGTATATTTATACAAATAGTAAAGCTGATTTTTATCATATATTATTTTCAAAAATACGTCTATCAATAGTTTGCAGCATTCTTTTTTTACAATGACTTTATCCTGATTGATACTATGTAGATAAACCCACCTAGGGATAGAACTTCTCTTTCCTATCTAGAATGACGAGATCAGGTTCACGGTTATAAATTGGCAACTGAATATTACTTTCTACTAATTCTAAAACTTACATGAAAAGATAACTTGAACTACAGGACTATAATTATAAACAGTGACTCGCATGTACTCGCATGTACTTGTACCTCCAATCATAAACAAAAATAATAGCGGGAAATTCCCTGCACCGCTCTTTAATAAAGTTATCATCAAAGTCTATGTAATATTTTCTAATCTTTTCTGAAGTCTGTCCTTTGTTAAAATAGTCGTGTATAAATAAGATTCATAGTGCGTGTTAAAATGCAAAATATAGTATATGATGTGGCACATGGCAGCATTAACCTGCAGCTGAGTATATATCACAAAGGTCTTTGAGGTGTTGATCACTTCTCATTGTCTCAAACTACAAGTTGTGTGTGCCATCGGGATATGTGACAAAAGTGATTCGGTCAAATATCTCAAGTGGCTCTAAGGGTAACATGGCATCAGGACCGGTTGATTTCTATGCTTTGGAATGGATAATTTCTCCATAAGCTTTCTGTGATGCTGTTTAGTTTTCTTGCGACAAACTGCAGAAGTTAGTAAAATATGGCTATATCGTAGACACCTATGTCAGAAAAAGCCTTCATTCTTCATACTCCAATAAAATCTCAACAAACATAGATTAGTGTGAACCGTAATTTAGCCTATTATAAAGAAACAAGGATAAGGAAATCATTCTTTCCACAAGTAAATGAGAAATCACAATAATAGGGAATTGTCTTTTCATCTCACACAAAGAGCAAACTTCTCTCCCAGGCTACTATGAATTTTGACGATCGAAACCATCAAACTATCTTTTCTCGAGATGAGATAACTCTAAAGTTTCGACAATCAGAAACAATATTGTTGACATTTCATCCGAGAACGTGACTTTTCGAACCGTTTTGAACTAACATGCTGACACAAAAACAAGTTTTGGTGTTTTAATTGAATAAGTTAGATATATTTTTATAAAAATAGCCTTAATATTTTGTTAAATGTCTGAACATGATAGCATGATCTGAATAGCATGATCAGAAAAATCCCACCAATGGCGTTTAAAAATACTATTTCAATTTATAAAAAAAGTCTGTAAAAATAAAACAATAGGCTACTTTCAAAAATATACGTAAGCATTGTACACGACGGCAGAATCTCATAGTTTGTCAGTACATTACATATAATAATAGCCATAATATAATACACATAATAGCCTTCAACCAAACAGCCAAAAAAATTGTTGCCCTTCCGTCTGAAGTTGTCGCCTTTTGAACCGAAAGTGTCCCCTAAGTGTCTGTCGCCCTGTTGACTGTCCCCCAAAAGTCCAGTTACCAAAAACATTACCTCTTTTTCACCGTAATACCACTCGAACTGGTCTTAAGATCTGTGGTTTTAAACTAACATTGGAGGGTATGAAGGACTGCTTAGTACTAGAGAAGCACCATTAGAAATGGCTTCTACTGAAGAGGCCATTTCTAATTTCTACCAACTTTCTTATGTACGCATCTGTAATGTTGCGGGAACAATTTGGAACACTGTATATTATTGAGACAAATATTTGATCAGGTTTTAGGTGTTACTGTATATAAAAAATTCATATGTAGATTTGCCCTTAAGTTAAGGTTTGTTGGATGGAAATGAATTATGTCAAGACAAATCTCTGTTCATCAGCCTCGTGCGCAACCTCATGTCGAGGTTTGACTATACAGCTTTGAATTTGAATTATACAAGAGATCATTGTTGACTCGGCTCTCCGATAAGCTTTCAGTAAGTCCTCAATAGCCTTGACCTTAATAGCTTCGCACAGGTTGGTTCGATTGAGCATTTGTATGTAGGTGGACCACTTCACCTCGGAGACATTGAGGCGCTACCAACAACTGGCTCTGTCTGCGTCACCTGTCCTTGGCATGGCTGGAAAATGGATCTCTCTAGCGGAAAGGTTCTGTTTCCATTGAATAGGTCAGAAATGGCACGCGTGTACAAGACAATGCTGGATGCCGATGATTGTATTTGGATTGGGTTTAACAAGTTCAGTGCTCAGTACTTTAACCTCTCTAGTGATCACGACTTCTGATTGCCTCTATTGCGATGCATTTGTTGGCCAATGGTAGAAGTAATTTTCATACTAGTTTTTTAGTTAGTTTACTTAAGGGATCTTTACTCGATGTACCAGTGTATAACGTCTGCTCATTGACTTCTTTCAACCTACAACCTAGCCTTGGGGCCATATTGTCTAGGGTATAACCCAGACCTAAGGTATTTAGTCCTGTGTGAATCTATTGCTCTTTGTGCTCTCTCTAACGCTCCTTGCATTCTCACCAGCAACAATAATCTAATCGCTTTGGAAACTATCGATATACCTTACCATTAAATCAGTAGTATTTACTCTGCTAGGCATCTCGTACAAAGATATTTTATATACATAGCTTATATAGGTTTAACCATGCAAGTGACATTCAGCTCTGCTCACAAATATTTTATATAATTAATCACAAAACATTCTTTTATTTCATATATATCGTTATATACAGTTGACAGTGATCACTAATTTTATTAGACCGCAGCTTGATATAAATATCTGATTGGTGTCTAATATATACATAATGTTAACCTGTTTGTATGGGGGCTAGTAAAATCAAAACTGGTATAATACTGATTGCAGGAAATCTTCAAGCTAAACAGAATGCAAGATGTCTGCTAGCATTTGAATTAATTTGCTAAAATGGGTTGTAATCCAATTGGTTCATATATACAACCGTATCTATTGCGTCATTGTACTTATTCCGTTCATAAAATCTGCTCGATGCTGATTGGTGCAGAAAGGACATCTTTTGATATCTGGACTGGCTGTGTTGAGGTAATATGTATATAAACATGGCTGATGGTGATATCTTTTTTCTACAAAGAGGTCCTTGATAGTTTGTGGCCTATCGCTGGCAGCTACCGAACCTCCATTCTATATTGTCTATACCGAGGTGGGCAGTACCCCGCCCTGCTGGCACTGTATGACTTGAAAAGAATACCACCTGTAACAGAAACTTTACAATTATTATCTTAATTATATACAAAAACTAGTGAATGCCCGGATAATAAAAAAGTCTTCAGGAGAAAATTCTTATTTTAAAAAACTTGTATTTATATACAACATTTACCATTCAAACATATCATGCGAAGCGATTTTTGTGCAGTTCAGATGAATTAAAATAAAAAAGAAGACAACTGTGAAGGTTTTTAAACTTTTTCAAAAGAAGTGTTTTGTTGAAATAAATTAAAAGGAAAAATAAAACTGTCAGTTTTTAAATGTAAATGTGAAATCATTAGCAAGTAATGGCTAAATATTGTCTGTTTTATTATGATTACAGTGAAAAATTATTCGGTATAGAATTATATGATTTTAGTTCGTTTCAGTGTTGGCATAACAAGGCGAAAATATCGTATAGACATAGTGGTATACAAACCCATAGTAGTTGTCTAATGCAATCGCCTCCTGGTAAAAATCATCAACAATAGCATCATTAAAAAATAGTAACAAAACAATATGTTAACCAGAGTTGGATTGGTTGGATTGGATTGGAGTTGGTTTAAACCGGTTTTTACAATTTTACTAAGGTTTTTGCAATTTTGTCTAATTAACATCACTTACTATAGCTGCATGATTGAGTATTGAACATACATATGTGGAATCATCTGTTAAAGATGGTACTGCGGGAGTTGTTATGGGAAAAAAGAAAGAAAACATGGAAATTTCGGAATGAGTCTTTAATCAAACATGATTGATGAAATACAGAGCAGAAATCTTATGACATAAAGTGAATATTTTACATACAGCTCTATGTATAAGTAGGAACTTTAATCCCAGTGATTAGTCGTGTGGTAGTGTAGAGCAGAGCGTAATTCAGATACATTTCTCGTGTTTGGAGCAGTGGCAGATGACTCAACTTCTATCACCTGAATACTAACATCGCTGTCTAAGTTGGTGTTTTCAGCTTAACATTTTGCTACGTGGGCTTTAATCCTATCTGCGTGACCTCGCGTTACGACAGCACACCTATTATATTTTGCCTTAAAAACTTTACCTTTTGCAGTTCGAGTGAAAAACTGCCAAACGGGATCCTGTTTGCGAGGTGTGTTGGAAATTTGATAAACTTGATAAACTGAATTCTAACAATCCAACTACTTTGGCTTGTGCCCAATAAATGAAATATTAGTTTGCAAACTTGAAGCTTTTGCTCAAAAGGATTTTGTTTTAATTTCTAATTATAAGTAATCCTTTCTCATTGACCAGACTTGAAAAAGTATTCATTATTAGAGACGATGATTGGATTAGTGTATTTCACATGGTTTTTATATTTCATCATTAAAGAGATCATTATATCACTTGATAAAAGCGATTGAAAATGAAATTCACTAATTTACTGTTGTGCTAGGATGTCATGTAGTTTCAACTTGAACTCTGCCATCAAATTACTACTGCGTCCTAAATAAACTTCCACAGCTGATAATTACATATAATTGCATTTCTACCGCACATGAACCACTAGGAGCTTAAAATATTGTTTTTCACAAAAAATAATGAAAAAAACCATAAAAACCGGTTTTTTGGCTGGTTTAAACCGCTCAGTTTAAACCACTGGTTTAAATCGAGCCAACTCTGATGTTAACCATAGTGACTATAGTTACCTACAATAACACATGCGTTTTGTGGTTATGATCTGGCAGGAAAATGTAACATTACAATGTACCATGTGCAGAGTTCTTACCTTCAAGACAGACATGTAACGTAAATGCTGAATCTAACTTAGATGAATTTATCTTACTAAACATACTTGAAGGAAGTTTTAGTATGTATTTTAGTAAACCTTTAACTAAAATTTCATCACTTATCTGTTTGCAAATCCGTTTTTACCATGACGGATTCACAAACAGATAACGCCTAACAATCGCCAAAGTTTAGTTTCAAAAAACTTATTGTTGATATTGTGTGGCGGAAAACAAATTCATCCTAGTACGGCGAGGATGCGAAAGCATCGTGCTTCATAGTCAGGCGAAAAATATTTTATAACAGGAATATCGTAAGGTGTAGGCGCACAGTATCAATTAATATATCATTTAGCGTGTGCAATCGAGAAAAGGGTATATGATATAGGATAAGAGCAATAACATGCAAAAGACTGTGTATAGCTCAGTGGTTAAATGTGTGGTTAGATATTCGCAGTTGCAATCTCCATTAGTTTAAATCCAGCACGAAGCGAGCTTCTCATTCCGAGTTTTTAATAGCTATAACTGTCTAGTTGTAATCTAGACAGGCGAGGACGGCGAATTTTGAGATCTATAGATATTTAGATGCAAGGTATATAAATGTAATAGACCCATCTAGAAAATCGAACAGCAGTAGTTGGGCTCCCTTGTTAAAAGGTAGTGTATCATAACATTAATTTTAAGGTTGCAAGCAAACGTTTCTATCTTTTTTAATGCATTCATTTTTTTTAATAGTAGATCTCTGAATGTGAAGCTCTTAAAGCCATGTTCTATTACTATAAATGCCAACTGAACTCGAGAAAAATAAATAAAAGACACTGTAAGCAAGAGTGATTGTGTAAAAGGTTGCTCTATGGCTGACTGAAGGTACAGCTTTGCTTCAATTTTAATCCATTACCTCTATCGGTTCAGGGCTGGTTAAGTATGTCGGTGCCTTGATTTCCAACTCGACTTCTCTCCATCTATTTTCATGCTCGGTTACAAAAAGCACTGGGTTTGTACTGAGCTCTCCATTCATAGCGGTGTGCACCCTTAGCGTCACCATACTGTCACAACACAGGAACATCTCAAACTTCAGACACCGTGACCTTTCTACAAAATGAGTGAGTATGAGAAAAAGGGTACAACTATGAAGACTAACTGTCAATTGTCAGCTGAGCTTACGTAGAGTCGCCCTATTCGTGATTATATTCCAAAATGACTAGTCATAATTTTGTGTTCTACTTGCAAACACTCGGATAGATCGTGTAAATTTTGGTGAAATAGCCTCGTAGCGCCTTCTAAGTATGAAGATTTCTAGAGTTGGTAGATTAAAAGCTAAGCTATCACAATATTGGCACACTATGCTTATTATATAGGTAGATGATGCCTGTTATATAGATGACGCCTATTATATAGATGACGCCATCTACAAGGTGCAGATGGAAATAATGAATTAAAAAACTTATATGAGAAACATGACATGATTAGCAACATGTATGAGCATCTGGTATCATGTATGGTATCTGTTGCCTGCATGTATAAGCTTAATAAACAGAAAATAGCCTTGAACAGCTACCTGGATATATCATATATGGGACAATTCTGAACACCCCTTCATAAGGGCCTCGGGTAAGGTTTCTTGGTCTAATGGAAAGTAGGTGGAGCCGGCCACCAGCTGATCTTGTGATGCTATTTCTAGCAGTCAATCTAGGACCTTGTTCAGCTATCTAAAATGTTAGCATGCCATAGAACACTTAGCAATGGTGGATATCGTTAGTTGTCCCTTCTACATGTTTGAACCGAAAGGCTTAGTATGATGCTATTCCTAAGTAGCCTACATGTATAATAAAAGTCATAAAAAAGGTGGAGCAAAAATAAGTTGTCTATTCTTGATGTAGTTTGAAATGAAAATGTAATCAAATCATATTTTTGTGTTTCTTAGTTGGCAAGTAGCTCATGTATCTGATAGGTAGCAGCATTCAAATTTACTAAGAAAATGTCCTGGGAGCAAGAAAGAAATTTCTATACACAATTTATATATTCAATTCACCTGTATAGTTATACTAAAAAGAGCTTTGGCTGCTCACGCATTGACAGTTTTTGAATGAATTGTGCTTGCAGTTTAGTGAAAGCTTCCATGATCACCTATAACCTTGAAGATTTTTGTTCAATTTCATTCCATCATTACTGAAAGGGTAGATAACTCTGTATATCATAGTCTTATTTTGTTGCTATAAGCTCAGATAAGTGGGTTAAAAAATTTTAACATTTTAAACATAGTCGCTGATCAAGTACCGAGTTTGTCTATCAGTGTGTGCTATGTTTCAGATTTAAAATATACTGGCATCACATGCTAAGGAAAAATCAGAACCCAAGGAGCTGACGCACTTGGCAGACTCAGGCCTGCCAACTCTCACGCATGGGGCGAGAGACTCACGCAATCACACCAAAGAAAAAATGAAAATGAGTGAGAAATGTGTGAGATTTTTGCCCCAATTTCCACAATTTTATATATACTATCATCGATACATCAATTGCCCCAAAACCAAATCTCAAGCATTGCTCCACTCTTGGGTTGGCAGGCCTGAGGACTAGCTGCCTAATTTATTTACTTCAGGGCTCAGGCTAATGCAGAATCTGGAATGCTGAAGTAAATGTTGAAGTAAATGCTGAAGCATGCTGGAAGATTTTGTTTCAACCTCTTTCTCAACAATTGTAGAAGTTACTTCACTTTTACTGACCATAGAAATTATTGATGAGAGTTTGTCAAGAAGTCATCAGACAGGTTTTTGAAACTCTTACTTTTCGACCGAGGCATAGCCCCCTTCATTCTACGGCATGGGCGAGACAGCACAGTCTTGATCATAGTCATAGGTTGACTTGTGACAAAATTCAACTTGTTATTTGGTATCAAAAGATTCACCATGCCTTACTCTGTTATGTTGTAGGTGCAAAATATGTGGAAATGTGATAACAAGCTCTTTAAAACTCAAAAACGAACAGTTAATCGCCGCCATCAGGAAACTGTCGTAGATTAGAATCCCTTTCCGAAACGGCTCAAATGGAGCGTAGCTGAACAAGATGGCTTTTGTTTACAATTTCATGCAGCCTCATTCGTCGAAATATTTTCACAAATATACTTCAGGCATTTAAAAAAGCCATGTCTATTGTCCTTACGTGTCTTTTTCATCATCATTGTAATGTGGATAGCATTGATATCTCAAAACCTACCGTAAAAATTTGTTTAATTTTTTAATCTTGGCTTGAAAGATTGCATATCATTCTCTAGTAAACATGACAAGCCTGTTGGTCACCGGTGTTAATCGAAAAATGCCTCGGAAATTGTTCGCGCTGTTTGCAACAAGTATGGGTCACATGATCAGATTACGACTCGATGATTAGGTGAAATTTATAAACAATGTATTTCGGCATAAATGACGTTTGCACCGCCTATTGTTAAACCGAAACAGTCATGTTTTGATGCAAGATTCTTGGAAATTTTGATGGGAGATATTGCGAAAAATGTCGGCAGTGTTCTTCTCTTGATTGGAAGAGGCCAACAGCTTTATAAAAAAAGAGGAGCTACGAACAAACATTCAATGGTCGACGTACAAAACAGAGAAGAAGTTCTCGGAGACTAAAACATTTGGAGTTGTAGGCCAATGTTGGGACAAGAATTCTTGGTTGGGGTTGGCAATTGACTGCGGATGTGTAGTCAATCATTGCACTTGGTTGGGGTTGGCAATAGACTGCAGATGTGTAGTCAATCTTTGGAGTAAATCCTATTCTATACTTTAGAGAAACCAAGAAAAAAAACATCATTTCAGTATTAGTCTTGCTTGGTGAATCTTTTGATACCAAATAACAGTAATGTGAATTTTGTTGCAAGTCAACCTTTAAAGTCAAAGTATTTTTAGGGTCAAATAATAGACCAGTATTTGAAAGCAACCTGATCCGCGAACAGAAGGTAGTTATACTGCTAGAAAAGGCCAGCAATGGTGGCAGGAATAGCAACTAGCCTTGAACCATACCACCTCAATTGGGAATGTCACCAATCATAGAGGTCGCATGCCAGCTAAGATCACAGAATCAACATTTATCCCAACAATGCTCCTAAGAGCAATCACAGCCTCTGCTAGCCGCCAGCGAGTAAAGGAGACATAGTCGGTCTATCCGGGATTGCTCAAACACAAAACAACCATAACAGTATAACTGCATTGATCTCTACACTAGCAAACATTCTACGTACAACATGATTACAATACATTACTATTTAATTTCCGGATTCTATTTCTGTTGCATGTTGTTTGAGATTGTGCACAGTATGAATTTCTGCTTTAAATTTCTGCATTATCATTGACTCTGCAGCTCCTATAATATCACTGTAGCACCTGGTGGCTGAAGTTTTTCATGGAATGTCTCATGAGCCAAATGCTAATTTATTCATTTATTGTTGTCGATGCAAAAACAAGTAATGTCTTTTTGCATACGCGTCATTCTTTTTGTGAAGTCCACTATTTTTAGCTAAAGCTGTCAAACTTCAATAATTGCCAAGTTTGGTCATCCAAATATTACCCAAGTTTTGGCTTACAAGCATCATAACACCTGTTACTAACCTCCCATGCAGACTCGGTCCACGTGAAATCGTCATACGGCTTTTGGTAGGCATCATGAATTTTAATATCTGAGCATCCTCCCAGCAAACCTTCTTCAAAGTCACACCTCATATCACCATCTGCAATAGAGCTACTTATTCATAGATACAACTTGGCTATACTGCTTCTTACTCCTAAGCATCGATGTAATATAGGCTGTTTAGTGAAACAGAAAATATACTTGTAGGTAGAGAAAGACTACCTCAATTACGGGATGGTATCGCTCTTATGAAAAAGCTGTTTAATGCTATATAATAATACTTGGAAGTTTTTACTTTTGCTTTTGAGCGCTGAAGCAAACTGAAGCGAATTAAACCAAATCAAACGAATGTATTCTTATACAACGGCGTTGATGTTCTCAAAGCAAATATTGAAGCGAATGAACAGTCTATGTTGAGGTCTGACTGTATATCTCAAATAGACAACAAGTCTATTATTCTTCTATGTTGAACTTGAAAGAAAAAAGCCAGATAACAAGCTACATAATGACAGCTTAACAAATGTTTGCCCTTATATGGACAAGTCAGATTACCCACTGACTGATCTCTTTAATATGGAGTTGCAACCCCCTGACCAGCTTTCCCGCTCAGCTCAAAAAGATAACGTTCTTTTTGTTCTTTCCAACATATATCATATGATAGTAATTATACAGGACACAGAATTGAGGAAAAACTTGTTCAGTCATCCGTAAAATTTTGGAAATTTTGTTTCAAGGTATGCAAAACTCAGCCAAGTTTGATACAACAATGCTTCAATGTTATGGGAAAACAAAAATAAGGTATGCAGGTGAATCGAGAAGCTACGGGTGATTGAGCAGCCCAGAGTTCAGAGACTAGAGGTAAATATTGATGTACTCGCTCTTTGGAATATACTTACACTTTGGATAGCAATGACCATCTCGACATGGCGCACCTCGGCAATTGTTGCAGTCATCTGAAACAACATATGACGGTTGCTCAACTCATCGCCCTAATTATTATAGCTTCCAATAACTCGCAAGCCTGTCATAAGTCAGTTATTGTCAATTACCCTGTTTCTTGGCACAAACATCAATATTGCTGACTAACAAAGGTTTTAACTAGTTGTTATTATGTGATTATGTGGGACATGAACTTGCCACAGTACCATACTTATAGCCCTCAACTTGCTAAGAAATATGAGTAATAGAAATAATCTATGATGAACTTACACAAAATGTGTGTAGATTTTATCAGAAAGTATCGGTATTTTTCGATAATTCGTGATTGTTTTTGATGTTTGCGGTGATCTGATCGCCAGAATGTTTCTAGCTGAAAATCGATAAAACTTCATCGCGAAAAAAACACTTATAAAAAATAAGTGCAACATGATGTCATTAGTTGTTATCATTGCAATAGTTGACATCAGCTATTATCAGGGTTCAAGGTAAAACATTACACGTCTATTCCGTCTCTTTGCAATTATATATGTCATAATAATATTTAATTGATCTGAGCGTTTTTATCACGATCAAGTTTTGTCAATTTTAATCTTGAAACATTCTGGCAGTTGATCACCTCAAACATAAAAAACATCACAAATGATAGACAAATGCCAATACTTTTTGATAAAATCTACAAAACATTTGTATAAGTTCATTCTTAAATGAAGAAGCATCAAAATGCTGGTGTTATGCAGCAATTCTTTAATTCTTTTAGTCACGGCTGATTATAACATTTTTCTATTCTGTTGGCTCTGAACATGTCGATTACATACTTCCTGTCAGACAAAACTGTGTTATGAATTTTAGTTGTACTAACCTAGTTCAAAAGACACGAGGAACTTTTCATTTGAAAAGATGCACATATGGCAAGCTCTACAATTGCTTGATTTCTGCTAGAACCTTTCTTACATAGCAATAGAATTTAATAACTTGAGCAAGAAAATAGAAGAATGTTTCTATAAAATTATTGATTTGCTGACCTATGGATCAGAAAAACAATCAGCGATTTTATCCAGAAAGAATGAAAATTGTGATTTTTCAAATAATTTTTAAATCACAGCAAAGAAAAACAAGATTTTGCATTTAAGACAAACCCTACTCAGGTTAAATAATTGCTTAATAAATATAGTATCACATTTTAAATATTTACATAATATAGTATCGTATTTTAAATAATTTATTGTATAGTAGGCCTATCATAATTAAAATAACTTCATAACATAGTATCGTATTTTAAATAATTACTTGGTATAGTATGGTATTGATAATTGTTTGTTAAAAAAGGTATTTACTGTAAAAAGTATCTCTGCTGAACTACATACAAAAGAAAAAACAAGAGAAACAATTTGCTTTCACAAGTAACCAGTCTTAACGCTTATTTAAAATACTCGGCTGCGAGTCAGTCTGCAACTCTGCTCCAGCAGTCGTGAAGATTAACCTAGTTTTTGGCAAAGCATCAGTTCCTGACCTTTAAGTTGAATGTTCATTCTGAACCCTCTCCCTGCAACCGCATGTTCTTGGGCTTCGAAGATCACCAAGGAAACATTAGCTGCACTCTGACTCGTGAAACAATTCCCATTAGTACAGCGGCCACACTTCCTGTGAACAAATTTCACATGGAGTAGCGAGCAAAGATGCACGAATAAAACTGTACATAACAAGTTACTCCAAATATTTCCATTAATTCAACAAACTCCTGCTTTATGCAGATGCTGCTAAGAAAGTGGAAGCATGTTTGGAATACATAAATTTGACACAGTCTTAACTCCGTGTTGCGATCACCAGTACATATGTTCTGTAATTAAATGTTGTATCGCGAAGTAAATTATCTCAGGTTTACAAACAGGAGGAAGCAGATAAATGCCAAGCATTCAACTGCAACCAATTCCGCCGTGTTTAACAAAGCGGAGATTGCAGACCGGCAAAATTTTAATTAATGTTGTCAGTCAAGATGATTGCTCACAGGCTTTTAGTCACAAGTGACAGGAACTGAGTCGTGGAATTTCCAACAGATTAATCAGCAGATCCAATGATCAGCAGATCAGGATGTCATCCAATAATAATAAAGGTTATTTGATGAGCTTCCTTTATTAGATATCGAAATAAGCATCATGGGAACAACACAAGGAAGGTGGCACTCGGACAAATTCCAAAGGAAAAATGAATTACTCTTAAAGATTGATAAACAATATTGCCTGGGAGGTCATATGGCAGGTTATGGCAGGGTTGATCGCCTAACGTTCCCACCGACATGTAGAACTGAATAAGTACTCCTTAACTATTGCTATGGCATGACACTTACTCTCGTGCGACTTGGCCTAGGAGCTTGTCTCTTATCTCAACATAATGCTTGCAGCCAGAACTGTCCGCAGGTAAATTCAAGTATGTGATTTTAGACTCGATAATTTTGCCTGCAGGGGCCTGTAAAATACATGTCATCTATCATTTAAGTTTTCTAAGCCGGAAACCGTTGATAAGCTTGATTGTAAAGATGTGGAGAGAAAGGAAGTAAACGGATGGAATGATGGAAGATTGGTGGATAAATGATACAGAGATCAATGATCGATAATGCATTGGTCACAGAAATTCTAGTGTACCAATGGAAGCAAAAGGGCATAGTTTTGAAGCCTTTACCAAACCAAGCCGAAGTTAAACATATTGTTTTCCGTAAGATGCTTTACAGCTACTAGCTGTGTTTGAATAATGCCTGAACTGACTGTTTACTGGTAGACTATCGCACTGTTGGCATCAAGACCGTTGGAAATGATCTTTTTCTACTTTTCATTTGCATTTCAACTCTCTTTTGCTTTTATGGACTTTTCATTTCTGTTACTTTGTCAAATGAAAAAGAACCGCGCACGAAACATTCATAATGAAATGCGATGCGAGCAATGCAAAGCACTTCAGTACAACTACATGCATGCAACTGTGCATCTGCGTGAATAGCCATCACAAATCAGCTGGCGTGGCCAGGCTTGTAAAGTCTAAAGGAGCAAACGCACTAGGCGATTTTATTACGCCTGTCACGAGCAGCTCGGAGATATCACCCTAAACAGACGAGCAATTCACCAGCAAACAACAACGCGGGCACGCTCACAAACTGCCAATAAAATTCAGTATCATTAGTTTCTTCGGATTTGTTAATAAATTTAAGTCAGTAGTCCTAGGCAACGACGTAAACAACTTTCGCTTTTATTATTAGGCCTATTCACGGATTGTACACTACAAGAAGAGTCATAAGAAAAAACGATTCTTGTATTTTTAACAGTAATATCTCAATTTTACTAATATCTTACAGCAGTACTTTGTAGTAGTTGTTTATTTTTAATGTAATAAATATTTACCATTCTCAAGATGACCAACCCGCGCAATGATTGACTCCCAAATGTTGGTTTTCAACTGGGTTTTTTTGTACTTTTTGTGTGTTGTGTGATACAGTACTGGGTGTGCTCTTATTAAATCTATGAACAATTCAGTGTTCATTTTGATGATGTTTCAATCATCACAAAATAGCAAAATGTTGTCGTTGTATGTTGGTGAACATATATGTAGATACGAAAGAATTCCCAGCCATAGATGTGCATTCTGGGAAAAACCAACTAATCGAAATGCATTTCGCTAGTGATAAAGTTGTAATAGAGCATGTCTAGCATTATCACCCTGCATGAGCTCCCTGAGCGAGTTCTAGCGCAGATTAGCGCGATATCGCACTAAATATCGCCCAGTGTGTTTGCACCTTTAGATGTATGCACTACTATTGATAGATGTACAGCTAGTTAAGGTAGATGCAAATATCAGACATTCTGGTACGTAATGACTTGAAAAATCTCAAAAGTGGAGATTTGTGCTCTCTCTCTCTATCCCTCTCCCTCTCCCTCTCCCTCTCCCTCTCCCTCTCCCTCTCCCTCTCCCTCTCCCTCTCCCTCTCCCTCTCCCTCTCTCTCTCTCTCTCTCTGGGGAATACCGCTATTACTGCTAATACCTGTGGTACAGCTATTGATATACTGAGCAACGTAAAAGCTTTTTATAACATTACACCGCTGACATAACATTAAACATTTAAGGAAACATTTAAGGATACTTGAAAGCAGCCAGAAAACAGTAAAAATGGCATAAGCAAGCGCATGGCCTTCACGTGACCTTCGCATGACCTTCAAAAAGCCTATGCATTTTCAGTTGAAGGACACCTCAACCATGCTGGTGAATCAGATTAAACAAAAGGGTCAAGAAGTCATAAAACTACACCTGTGACAGGATGTTGTGTCAAAGTGCTTGATAGGCAGTTTTTTATCTTCCAAAAAACCTTCGTGAATCTCATGATATTCACCGCATTGGTTTCACTGTCAGACCAGCACCTTCATCTTGCAGTCACTTGCTACCAATGTCTATCATAGACTGCATTGTCTAGTAAAGCTGCTAGTGGCACATGCTTTGTATCAAATATCTTTATAGAGCGAATTTATCATGTTAGCATATACTCTATGTTCCTTTCGTGTTAACATATACTCTATGTTCTTTTCATGTTAACATATACTTTATGTTTTTTTCGTGTTAACATATACTCTATGTTCCTTTCATGTTAACATATACTCTATGTTCCTTTCGTGTTAACATATACTCCGTGCTCCTATCATGTTAACATATACTCTATGTTCTTTTCGTGTTAACATATACTCTATGTTCCTTTCATGTTAACATATACTCTATGTTCCTTTCGTGTTAACATATACTCTATGTTACGTTTATGTTAACATATACTTCGTGCTCCTATCATGTTAACATACACCCGGTTTCCATCATGCATGCGTGTAGATATTACTATGAACTCTAGCTGATATTAGCTGATAACTGCTATCATCATTTCAACGAATGATGGCAACGACAGCGTCATTGCTTCAACAATATGAAAGTTTGAATTACTTTTATTACACTATTGAACTAGGAGAACAGCTGCCAAAATGTTATACCAGAAGCAACATTTTAAACTGAATTTTTTGATTAGGGCCCATTTTATGGTTATTCAAACGCATCAAAAAGTATTTTCCAAGTATTTCCAAAACGAAATGCACCAGAAAACAACTCAAGAATATGGTCTTATGTCTTTAAATTTAGGACAAGTAGATTTTTCGCGACTTGTAACAACTTTTCACAATGACCCTTTTGATACAATCAAACTGTTTTAAAATACAAGTGGGATATTTTAGCAAATAATTCTTTTGAAAATTTTATTCTCCTATCAAGATCCTACTGAAGATTGAGGGAATACTCAAATGCGTGGGATTTTCTATCCTAATCTGCATAGCTAAATCTTGCAAATATTGAGGTCATAAATTGCATATTATCAGCATTTAACAGCATGATTGGCTTAGAATTAAACAGCATGATTGGCTTAGAATTAAACAGCATGATTGGCTTAGAATTAAACAGCATGATTGTCTTAGAATTTAACAGCATGATTGGCTTAGAATTAAACAGCATGATTGGCTTAGAATTAAACAGCATGATTGGCTTAGAATTAAACAGCATGATTGGCTTAGAATCTACTTTAGCTGCTTGTATCTTGTTTAACAATTATTCAACTCATAAAGAAACCTTAAAAATTGAGTTGTTAATATTGCTACTTCGATATTTCGACCAGGAAGTAACTGCAAACTGCATCTTTAAAAAAGAAGCCATTTCGTTTACCTTTATTAACCAAACGCATGTCATGGGTGAGTCATAAGGCTGAGTAAGATTTGGTGTTTCTAGAACTTTCTGATGATATTGAGATGTTAGTTGAACTTCACCACCACACTTTGGCCCAACATCAGTGGCAATCACTTCGCAGGTAGGCCCAGTTAATCCTTTTGGACATATGCATTTGCACCTGCCATCTCTGTTGGTCATATAACCATCGTTTTTACATAGTGACTTGTCACATCCAACTGCAAGTTATAAAGAGCACAGAACTTTATGATGCTTGGATTGATGAGAGGGGTAAGTGATACGATAATGGAGAAGCAAAACATGAGTCTTTTCTGACATTTGACCTCTCAATGGGTTTGTTGTTTGTCATAGTGAGTCATCAATTAAGTCTGCTGATTTTATAATATATGTAATTATATAATATATGTCATTATATAATATATGTCATTATATAATATATGTCATGATATAATATATGTCATTATATAATATATGTAATTATACTACTTTGTACCTTATTGGTTCAAGTCTCTTATGACTATTTCAAAATGTTTCACTGCGTACTATAATGTAGATTAATGTATTCTAGTTATTTTCAGTGTGGAATTATGAAAAACACATATTATAATTGGTTTCTGTGAGTCTCCCTAATTTATGTTTTGGATTCTGCATAAACAAGCATGGCTAGAGCAAAACTGTCGATAGAAGAATGACTGGGCGAACGACATTTAGACATTCACATAGCTAGAATGGTGCCTTCTCGTTTCTGCTCATATCAACAGTGCAGATACGATGAACGCTAATATTACGGTAAACTCGTTGCTTCTGTCAAATACTTGATGGCGTTATAAGACATGTGAAGCCACAACTTTAGGAGCGACGGAAATGGTAAAACTATTGAGTAAGCTGTAATGGTGCGCTGTTAACAACATGACAATTGTCGACATTGGACAACTAAGGCGAGTAGGAAGTAGCGAAGTTGAGACCATACAAGCGAGATCCTAACTGTGAATTGATAAGTACTCACAGGCACGCACATGTAAATGTGGATATAATGGGTTTGCCTGTATATCTACATGTATGTAGTAGCATTAGCAGTGCAGTAGTAAACATGTCACAACCATGCAGTATGCAATAAAATTGCATTACACACTTTTACTACTGCGCAGTATGCAGTATACATGCAGTGCAACTATTAAATTTTGCTACTGCGCAGTATGCAGTATTGGTGCAGTGGCTATATTATCTACTACAGAATGTGCTGTGCTGGACGCCGTGGGTATGTTGCTAGCATGCTTTTCTTAATAGTAGATGCAGTAGGAACTTTTGCATTACACTCTAGATATAGACAGAGCACATTGTCGTGAAAACTCATCACAGAATCAAGTATTGAGTTGACTAAGGTGCAATCACAACACGATTGCTAGATTTGAACGCTGCTCAAACTTTAGTGTGAGTGGGCAAACAAATTGATCACAATTTGCATGTTATAAACAGTTGAAATAAAAGTTTATATAGCTGTAATGTATAATGTTAACGAAAATATACTACAACGACATTAATTTCATTGATCGGAATGTTAATAATGCCTGACTCACTATTCTGAAATAATATTGGAGTTAGCTCTAATAAGCTGACTCTAGTAAGCTTCTGTAACTGAACATAACATCTGATTGTATATAATGCAGTTCAGATGTTTGTAAAATCAACAGTGACAGTTGATTCAAAGTATCAACTTCATACTAATGCGCAGATGCAGTACACATGCAGATTCAACAATAATACATTTCAGGTGATACGTCATAAAAGTAAATGCGCAGTAGATCGCAGTTGGCAATTTGCAATAGGGGCGCAGTTTTAGTGGCAGTAAGTGTCTCCTGCACATTAGAAAAGTTGTAATGTATGCAAAATTACTGTGTAATTCCCCTGCATTCCTGTGTCCTTAGCACTCGCTCAATCTTAACAAACATCTTTTAGGAGAAACCATACATATATCACAGTTTCTTCTTTATTCCTATTAACAATGTTTTAAAATATAATTCTTGAAAGGATAATATAATATGTACTAAGATAAAATATAGGCAATCACTGAGAAGAGTATAGATAAATCTTCAATACTTGGTAGTTAAAGAAAGCATTTCTTTGTATCTACTGGTATTAGTTTTATAAGTTGTATTTTGAAGATTTGTCTTAAAATTAGTCAATTCTAGCAAGCAGAGTTTTCTGCCGTTTAGAAAATCAAAGTTTGTCAACACTGATAGCAAAATAAAATAAAATAGTTACAAAAATGTTTATGTGGATTTCATGTTGACTGTCAACAAAAAATAGGAAGTTCAGAAATCTAACTGTGTCACCTTGAATGTACAAGTTGGGGACGTATTGTCTCAACTATAAAACATTAGACTAAGGTCCAAGTATATAGTTGGTCGCACCACGACTGTATGTTACATAAAGAGCCAGTTGTGGTTCTTAGTTACAAATGACTGAGGAAGTTGCTTCTGGCAAGGATGTGATAAAAATATTAGCTCACCTGCACAGTATGCCGCATTTATGCTCCACTCATCGTAATGTGTCAATCTTCCAATGCCGGTCTTTAACCACATGTCATCAGGGCTATGAGTGAGTAGGGCACTTGTCTGGTAGTGCTACAACATATCGTTCCATTTACTACTTGCTCTGTTGATTAGAATTATTCATACACAAAAAATCGTGGACTTTCAAGGCTCATAGCAAATATTTGCCGAAAATATTTTGACAACCTGAGCTTTTTTTGTAAATATTTAATGTTTTTGCATCAACTCACAGCAACTTGTACTACGAGCTTCTGCTAGTACGAAACAAGGCAGTGAAGTTTGAAGCGATTGTGTTTAAGAATGGCTTAAACACAAGTCAATTTATCACTTAAAAAGAACTTTGAAATTATGGTAGTACAATGTTTTGAAGAACTTATATTATGTAGTAACATATACAATTATTATATAGTCATACTAACTGAATACCCCGCATCCCACATGTAGTAGAAACAGCTTATAAACTTACTTTATCTACATTACTTTACCTACAAAATTATCTTTACACTGCATTACCTGCAACCGTTTATAAGCTGCATTTACTACCTGTGCAACACCGAGCATTCACCTAGTGAGGCCAGCTGATAATTGTTACAAGTGACACAATGTCTTATGTGTATTTTAACCGATGTAATGAATACCTTTACCATTATTCTTTGCGATGCTCAGTTGAACATCGTAGTCCAGTAAGTAAGGTTGAGTCCTCCAAAACTGGAGATTCTAAGATCAAACCCTTGGCCAAGTGGACTTTTCATTACTAAACATTTATTGCTATAACTGGACAGACACAAAATTTACATATAAAGATTTTGACTAAAATATGACTCAGCTTGGGTCATGACTTCCAGGCTTCCTACCTGAATGCTACTCAAGTCGTAGGGTGCCTTATTGATGAACTCAGGGTGTGTCTTTCTGTAGAATTCCACAGGATTTCTCACTAGAGTGTAGTTTACAACTGAAAGAGTAAACTAAAATTTTATTATAACAACCACCAGCTGATACATGTCGTAGCAAACGTGTGCAGGCGGCGTGAATAATTAAACCAATCTATATATATAAACAGAAAGTACCAATCTGGGTTAGTTAATCCCTTAATCTGAATCTATAATCTCTCATTAATATATAATTTCATCTTTATCATATATCTTCAATCACCCGCCAACTAAAGTTGATTCAGACATGATTCTGGTAGCCGTTATGTTGCTAAAGAGGTTCAGTCTCTCTCTCCCTCTATCCCTTTCCTCCCCCTCTCTCAATTGTCCCTTTTTCCTTTCTCTCTCCCGCTCCCCCTCACTCTCTTTCTCTCTCCCTCTTCCTACTCCCTTTCATGCAGGAATTTTAAGTCAGCATGGCCTTTCATCTACATTAAATTATTCCTAATATTATTTTAAGTCCCTAAACGTAAATCACAAAGGCTTATAGTTAAAGCAGACAAGATGAGAGCAAATATACTGGTCGAGTAGAAGGAGATATTTAATAAGGAAAGCAAACCTATGTGCTTGTGCATGTCTGTTCTTGTGTGTTCATGGGTCAGTCCCAAAACATGTCCAAATTCATGCTGTACAATTTCAGCCTATAACACCATAAGAAACCTGGTAGAAAATCCACAGCTACCAAACAGCACCACACCTGCTAAGGATAAATATTTCCACTAAGTTGCACAAAAAATGCTTGAGATCGCCCCAAAGCTTGATTGCTAAAACACGTGCGCCTAGTACGCTGGTATGAATGTGTATGTCGCCTCATTAGCCGTTATAATGGAAATATTTAATAAACACTGAGAGCAGTACCCTGCTATCAAATGTTACTCAAAGTAACTGAGTTCTTGTCTAAATCTATAGCAATAGGTGACATCTAATGGGCACAATTCAAAATCTCCCTATCCTTGGTAAAGATGAACACATAAAAAGTATATTAACTCCAACACTATCTCAGACGTATCTAAGAATTAGGCATACTAGCCTGTATCTATAATATATCCAAGCATACTAGCCTGTATCTATAATATATCCAAGCATACTAGCCTCTATCTATAATATATCCAAGCATACTAGCCTGTATCTATAATATATCCAAGTGCCAGGTGGGCAAATTAGGAAGTAATGACAGGTTATACATATGTGAGGAATTATTAGCCAATCACACCCTCGTTTCTATGTACAACATGATTATTGCTAGCAGAAACGGGATATTAATAACCATACTGACAATACTGTACAATTGATGTATTGGTCTAGCTAACCAGTCTTCAATATAATAGGGGGCGGCATAGCACCCTCTGTTATATATGGACTAGCATTGCCGTTGACGATTGTATAAGATACATACCCCTATTGCGTGTACATGTATATATAATTAACATATTTCCGTAGTGAACTATAAATATCCTAAAATTGTCAAACAACAAGGATCATGAGTGAAAACTAGAATGTGATAGTTATATCAGTGAGCAGAAAACTCTCCAGTTGTACTTATGCTAGTGTATACAAATTCACCAAAACTTCACACTGAGTGCGCATCTCTCTCCTTTGCCATGCAATACCAACTATTTGTCTCTTTTAACAATCTAAAACTTGAGTGTATCTATGTACTTACGCTTGTGCAGCTAGTAGCTAGACTTAGATCCTGAGTAGTTCTGATCGAAGTCTGTCTGTGACATCCTGTACAGCCGGAATGAGACCAACATCTGTTTCCATTGAATATCCTTACAGAATGTCTGTGACCAATTCTTGCTATAAGTGATTAAATTGTGTATAATTACAGTAGCTGTACGTTATGCTATAATAACTGAGTGACCTGCTGAGGTCCTGACTGCGTTGACAAGAACCGAATATAAAGCAGTTTCCTCAGGCAAAGAATGTAAAAATAGCATTATAGCGCTCAAAGGGAGTTGGCCATCTCTTTTGATATCAAACTAAAATTACGAAAAAGGTTTCGCAATATGCCAAATAAGCCATATTTGGCATATCGACTACAAGCCACATTTAGTATATCGAGAAGATCTTATAAAGTTATTTGATGTGAAATGAAAATAAATAAGCCTTTTTAAATCGGGTGTGTTTTGCACTCAGCTGCTTCAATATGACAGTTGAGTTATTTGATTGCAACAAACCATTGAATGTTAAGAATCCTTAGTTCTTGCTAGCCAAACGAGACTTGTGATTTATGTCTCACTTTTAGCTTAAGAAAATTCACTTTAGTAAATATTGTAATACGAAATTGGTCGATAAATCTCCAGAGATTAAGAAAGTTTGTATTAGTAGGAAAGCTATGAATTTTGATTGTCTGGTACTCCTACATGCTAGGGTAGAAACAGTCTCTAGTTGAGTGGACATCCTACATGCTAGGGTAGAAACAGTCTCTAGCTGAGTGGACATCCTACATGCTAGGGTAGAAACAGTCTCTAGCTGAGTGGACATCCTATGTGCTAGGGTAGAAACAGTCTCTAGCTGAGTGGACATCCTATGTGCTAGGGTAGAAACAGTCTCTAGCTGAGTGGACATCCTACATGCTAGGGTAGAAACAGTCTCTAGATGAGCGGACATCCTACATGCTAGAAACAGTCTCTAGCTGAGTGGACATCCTACATGCTAGGGTAGAAACAGTCTCTAGCTGAGTGGACATCCTACATGCTAGGGTAGAAACAGTCTCTAGCTGAGTGGACATCCTACATGCTAGAAACAGTCTCTAGCTGAGTGGGCAAAGAGGGCTTCAACAGAGTAGTGCAAGTGGATTATAACAACATCAAGATATGGAATGATAGCATTATCTTATCGACTGTCATCACACTACCTTGGGTGACTGAGTCCAGTTTACTTCTTTCTATAAACTTCACACATGTTAGTAACTCTAAGGCGCGTAGCCCATCACTCACTTTAGTTTGAATCAGCCCTCTTGAGAAAGCTAAAACATTGTTTTATTACAAACATTTAACAAATGTTCAAAGTATACGCATCTGTTTTATATAACATATAACTACAGGTAGTCAATAGAAAGTATATGCATGTGTTTTATATAACAAATAACTACAGATAGTCAATAGAAAGTATATGCATGTGTTTTATGTAACAAATAACTACAGGTAGTCAATAGAAAGTATATGCATGTGTTTTATGTAACAAATAACTACAGGTAGTCAATAGAAAGTATATGCATGTGTTTTATATAACAAATAACTACAGGTAGTCAATAGAAAGTATATGCATGTGTTTTATATAACAAATAACTACAGGTAGTCAATAGAAAGTGATTAAAAGCTAAAAATGCAAAAGCAAACATGGCTGATAAACATGGTTGATAAACATGGCCGATAAACATGGCTGTCAAGATGCTGTAGTTATCATATAAATTGATAGGCTTAAAAAGGACAAAGGAAATATCAGATGTTCAAAAAGTTGTTTGGGAGTTAATATATAGACCATTGGACAGCACATAGTTTTAAATTTGATTCATTTTCATGTTACTAGAAATTCCCCTGTCATACAGCTCACGACCAAAGTGATATTGGAAAAAAGAAAGGGTACTGATGGTTGAGAAATGCAATATTAGCAGTCAAATGGCACTGCAGTGCAATAGGATAACTGCAATGGTAGCTGTAATGCACTGGGTGTAGGTGTTATTATGTACAACAAACAACAATAATGAAGGAAAAAAGATTATATGTTTATATCTCTTCCCCTGCAATAGGAGAAATGCAATATTAGAAGTAAAATGCACTGATATTATTAGAATAACCAATATTATTAATATAGTAATACAGTAATAATAGAAAACCAATGCACAATTTTGTTTACATTTCAAAACGTCATAGCTAACAATATCAATAAGTTGTGATATTTATATAGATTTTTAGAAAATCTATTTAACAAAACTACATGTATTTAGAAAAAATAATAACAGTAACATATTGCCCATCATTAATGTTGTTAGTGTGACTATAAGACTTCAATAGTCATCCAAACTTATAATTAAATATTGTAATAATCTCATAAAAATCGTTAGAAAAAATATCATCGACATTTCCTTTACTTTCACTGCTTTGGACATCAGTTAGAATACCCAAGTACTCAAAAGTGTCCAAAATGTCAGTTACTTTGAAATCGGCAAAAATGAAACGATTATATTTCAGTACTTCTACATTAATTACAAAAACCTTCGGCAATTGACAATGCTATAGACTGGTGAAACGTGCACGTTATTTTTTCGCGAAATGCGTACGACTTAATGGTTCTATTCTCTGTCGCTCAGCGTTTCGTTTGCCAGTCTTAATTTTGATAAATGTAAGGCTTGGCAAGTTTTAATAACGATTTTCGGACAAACTAATCTGTTTATTTGTGTATAATCCGATCAGATGGGTAAGTTTTAAGAGACTGTTGACAATTCACAAAGACTTGGTAAGATATTTAAATAGGCTTATATGTGTTTTGTATCGTTATTATACTTTAACTAATCTACAAAACGATGGTTAAATTTGTTGATGAAATTTTGGTACAAGGGTTTGCGACGGTGTTGATGAATAATCTTTGTGAGTTGTGTGCACATGTATTTATCATAAAACTCTCAAACAATCGCTCCGCTCGCGTTTGGTCGCAGGAAAACACATTTTTACTTGATGCAAATAATGTGAATAGATTTTATGAGAAAATATGAAACCACTGAACCAGGCATTCAAAAAGGTTTTTATTTTCAACAAAGCAGAATGATTTGCACCGCCGGACCCATGGAGGCAGTTGCACATAGCACGCGCAAGTGGACCCATGGAGGCAGCTTGCACATAGCACTCGCAAGTGGACCCATGGAGTCAGCTTGTACATAGCACGCGCAAGTGGAATATCGTTTATCAGGTTTATAAGTTTTCTTTAGAGAGGATGATGTGAGTGCCAGCATATATTCTGCCAAAATCTTTCAAATAATGTAGATGGTGCCGTGCCTGTTCAAACAGCCTCTCCATTTTGCAAATCGAATCTGCATAAATTTGTATAACGGAAGAGCTTAATCAATCAGGTGTTGTCACACCTTAATAGACTTTCACGGAATACACCTATTATAAATGCAAAAACACGAGCCATGAGGCTTCCTGCACACTTTATCCCAATAGAAATTTAGTAGGCCATCGCTTCCTTTGCCAATCAAACTCGAGTGTCTTGGAGAGAGTGCAGTATCAAGGCTTTTAGTGGAGAGAAAGAAATACTTGAGACACAACCATCTTAGACCATCTTAAACGATTGCAATACAAACTTTGTTTTCTATTTTATTTGTTAATATTGAAGAGCCGGAAAATGCAACAGTATATCAACAATTGCTTTTTACTTTAAAAAGAATTGTTACAAAGCATTATTCTCAGCACTGTAATTTTGAAAGATTTTTGAAATTGCTTATCATCTCGCTGCTAGGATAAATAAATAATTATCGGATTTTCCAATAAATGCAGGATTAGACTTGGGCGGACATATTGAGAAAGCAGAAATAACTTATGTTGTAATAATCCAAGAATGCTAATAGCTAAAATGACTTCAATCCTCTACCGTATCAGCTTAGTGTAGAGTTATCCGCTCATATACATCAACAGCTCAAGGACATGAGAGTACATGTAGAATGAATCTATGACAATTGTTCACTTAGTATAATTATTGACCGAAGATTCACATTCTGTTCGAAATCTCAGTTCTAATTAATTTTTGCACTTTTCATTTTCTATTATGTTTATAGTGTAAAATCTATTGTCTAGCATACTATGTTTTTGAAAATTTTTTTAGGTCCAAGCGATAATAGAAACTATTTACATCATTCAGGTATTTAACTAATTTGAAGATCAAGTATTAAACTGTAGGTAAGTCGACTGCATAGGCTATATGCTAAAAGTAACTATTCCTGAAAAATTGTCCTATTCTTTCCTCCTCTTTTAAACCGAAGCTAGTTTTTATTACTCCGTCTCTTCAGCCTTCACAATATATTCCTTGAGAAACCTGGGCAAGGCTTACGGATAACAAACAATATACCTCGTGCAGAGCAACCTAGAGCATAATAAGAATAATGTAATAATATCTGGTTGTTTTTCTATTTATAAAGATTTATAATCCAAAAGAAGAAAGTGAAGATTTACCTGTACGGTAAGTATTGAGGTCAATATAGTAAACAACAATATTGCTTGGCCATACATTAGCACCTCGGATAGCTGATAGTCGAACTTGTCTTTTTTTTCTAACTCTCTGAAAGAGCAAAAAATATGATTTTTATTAATGATTACATCACTGGGTATTGTTGTCTAAGCCACTTACGACATTCTTATTTAAAAAAACAAAAGTAGAACAATAGTGATCAAGAACTTAAAATAGAAACCAGAAACGTTTGGCGTTCTGCCATTTGAAGAAAAAAAATCGTGTGAGCATTCACGGGTGAAACTAGTTGAACACAAAACCTCATTAATTATTTTCTACAATCCCGAAGTGAGCTCATAATTAACACCGATGTCCTTTTTTGCTGTTAAAGCTTATCAAATTGCCTAGAGAACTTAAAAATAGTTCTGGTTCACTGAGGGGTTGCTAAATCTGATGAGAGTCATTATAGGAAATTAGGACATGTACTACTGTAATCTATATATATAACTTTGTATAGTTACACATAAAAAGTTAAATGATTACAGTAAAACAGTTACATAAAATACATCTACACCTGGAGTAGTTTTTTCTCATTTAACCTGAGTACTGTAGACTAGACTGTAGAGGACAAGAATGTGAGTGTTATATTTCTTCTATCAATACATTGTTCAGCCTACCGTATTATGAGAATTCTTGCAATAAAATGACCTACTGACCACTACCGCTGACCCATGGACAATAGTCCTTTATTTCATTTCTCTCTATCTATTGGCTGCATGAATAATGAAAGATAGTAAGGAACAACTTGAAACAATTTCTTACGGTATCTGTGGGGATAGCTTCATCTTCCGAGTTTGTTTCTATATCTGTAAATGTACTTTGCAAAGTATCGGAATCATAGATATCAGAAGTGACCATTGTTTGGTTGGTTTCAGCAATGGTTTTCATCATTGTGAGGTCTTGGAAAGCTTCGTATGACAAAGGCTAAAATAAAAAATTCATCGAACCTAAAAACCTTGTATACTAACAGGGTTCAAAGGTGGGAAATTCTTATCGAGCATAAATGACACAAATGTAAAAGTGTTCGATGCTAAAGTCCAAACAGTATATTAAACATTGCTTGGCCTCAACATTCTCAAATGGAACAAGTTCAAGAAGGCAATGCAACAGACTACTTATTGCATTGTGTACCAGGAAACTCTGAGATGTTGATTATAATATATAACAACATACTATGAGATGTTGATTATAATATATAACAACAGACTATGAGATGTTGATTATAATATATAACAACAGACTATAAGATGTTGTTGATTATAATATATAACAACACACTATGAGATGTTGTTGAATATAATATATAACAACACACTATGAGATGTTGATTATAATATATAACAACAGACTATGAGATGTTGATTATACTATATAACAACAGACTAGAATGTTTATGTCAAGAACTACCTGAAAATCTAGAATCTCTCCATCTTTTTCGTACAATATGTCTTGCCTCGCCAACTGGAACTGTTTTATTCGGTAGTCCATTTCAGATATTCCATCGACTGCGGAGCCACTACATGAGACCTCCTACAGATGCAAAACGACATATGAATTGATGCAGAGTTATAAAACTCAAATTGACATGAACAGGCAGTGAAAATCCTAGTAAGATATGGAATGTGGAATGTTGCAAGAGATAGGTTATTTGCTCAGCAGCTACAGCAAACTTGACCATGAAAGATGCTGTTGGTACGAAAATGCCATGAACAATGCATTATTTTAGCTAATAGAAAATTAGTGAAACAAAAGTAAAACAAGTTTAATAATTATTCGTTTATAAACAAGGTTTATCTGCAGCAGAATCTCGGCTACACATGTCGAGAAGTGAGTATGATTGCACCATATGATTGAATTATATAAGCACTTTCTTATCATCAGGCATGCTCATAAAGTTAACCAAAAAGTGACTAAATGCGCCCACAAAATGGACATAAGCGCAGGCAAAGTGAAATGTTTGTGATCAAATGTTAACAGAAAACGAATAAGCAATAATTTTAGTATGAGATCTGAGTGTTTTCTGGTTTGTGACGACTTGATAATATGGATCTGCAGGACTTGAACAACTTAGTGATATGAATCTGCAGGACTTGAACAACTTGGTGATATGGATCTGCAAGACTTGAACAACTTGGTGATATGGATCTGCAGGACTTGAATCTCTGTTCAAACAAATAAGTAGTGCCCAGGTTTGTACTAAGTAAGCAGCAGAACAGAGGTGCTGTCATTAATAAGTTACCATGACAACTTTATAAAACCTTTGAAGAAAAAGATTCATACAAGACTTTCAACTTGGCCAAAAATTTTTAATTGTGGCCACGCAATGATACTACTCTCTAGTCTGAGGTCTTACTTCTATAATTAGCCTTACTGTTACTTTATGAATAGGTATTAGCGTGATGCTGACTTCTTATGTTTAGATAATGACAGTCAGGCTATAATAAATTTATTGAAGCAAAGGACAATGTGAAAGACAAAGCTATGGCATACCACACAGTGAAATTAACCAAAGAAAAAAATGTTGATCCAGATTCTGCAAATTAAAAATGATGACTTTTTCCTACAACTGTCAACTGAAGCTGTTCAAGTTCAACTTTGCACTATTTCAGCTATTTTCAACTTTTAACTCTCCTCTATAAGGAGAAAGTTAAATTAAAATGTAATTTCGTTAGACTCTAAGATGGTTGGCTATACAATGCTGTTAAACAGTTCTTGACAGCATGACCGATATACCCCTTCACAAACCTGTTTTATACACAACATAGAACTATGTTCAGAAACCTGTTTTTGCTACTTTTGCACTACGCTTCAAAATCTTCCACTGAAAAGTCGTTCAATTATAACCGGCCTTCTAAAAGCTTAATTGCGCTAGCTTCTTCCTGTCGCACTGCTTTCCTGATGTGACCCTTGGTAACCAACAAGTTGTAATGACTCCTGATAACTAACAAGTAGTAACGAGAATGGCTACCAACCGTATTGGAGCACACTGGTGCCGCCAACTTACCTCAGCAAAGACTTGTGTCAGAAGTAGCTGCACTACTACAGTAAAAACAGCAAATGTTTGAAGTTGCTCACAGTATGAAAGCATATTTTGTGCCTCTACCATCGTTCAGCTTCAAGGCATGACTAAACATTTCAGCGCATGCATAAGGTACTTCCACAGACGCTGAAAACTGTCACTATGGTGATGATGGATAGCCGAACTCTAATAATAACACAATCATTCAGAACATTAATCATTCTGATACGCTTAGAATAGCTATCTCGAAGTGCACCAATGTAACACATCGAGAAGATAACTCCATTAGCAACACTCGTAGTATCCCTAAGAAATCTTACTTGAAAAAGCCAATTCAATGATAACACCGAAAGGTCAAGACAGTAAATCCTAATTGCTAATTGAGAAAGGGAAGTAAAGGCAACTCACCTAAAGCAAAAGGTAAGGCTACTTGGAAGGTTTAACCTTCAGTGCCGTGTTGCAACTAGCTTACAGAACTTCACCATAGCTGCTTAGAACTAACAAATTCATTAAAAAACCACTCACCATAGCTGGTCTGGCAAGCACATCTAATAGTTGGTTTTACAGGAGACTAACATAAACATACATCTATCTGCAACTCTGTATGAAAGTCCAAAGCATGTACATGCAATAAATGTACAGCCTTTATAGCATAGATGTACACAAATCAAACACTTAGACAACTTAAAAAAATTCAAGCAGAAAGGAATAACCCACCCACTAAAATCTATACAGATAACTTTCACAGACCATAGATACATGAACTAGACACCTCAAATATGTCTTATTAAAAGCAGACAAGACATATCTATTGACTGTAGAACCTTGACACAAAAGGAACAGATCTATTGCCAATTGAATACATTAAATTACCTCACATCTAGTATTCAGAAGAGCCTACAATTGCGAAACCGCAAATATGTTTATTGTACAGAACAAGAACGAACTGGTCGGACAACTCTTCAAGACATTGCATATTTCTATTATATGATATCTGGTACCACTACAACAGCTGATACATAATGATGATGAGAAATGAGAAAACATACAAATAAAAGGTGTAGATAAACTTATGATAATCTAACGAGAATCTAAGGCAATTATAGGCTGATATTGTATACCGGAAAGTCATGAACAATCGTCAATTCAACACTAACTATTCATCAAGGCTTCAACAGCAAACCAGTGGAACCACTCATCTAAGTATAAAAAAATATGCTGGATTGCTAAAACCTACTTGTGTAAAAATAATAAACTCTATTAATTTGGCTTGAAATCTAGCAAGAAATAGAAAATTGATAAACACAAGAATAAGGTAAAATTAGAGGTAGCTTTAACCTATCCACTATAATGGGCTCCAAAGAATAACATCTGTCATAAAATATAGAGTGAAAATTGTGTTTGACTAATCTAACTTGGTCATTCATCATGTTTTTCCAACAAAACACATGACATTCAAGGCGTGACCATGTAACAAACAAGGTGTGACCATGTAACAGTCAAGGTGTGACCATGTAACAGTTATCTATGAAATGGAGATATTTCCAGTATCACCACAACTATTAAAGATAGCCTTGTCACGGCCATTTTTAAAGGTTTTGTGACAAGAAAAATAGTTACTGATCTACACAATACTTACTCTGTAAAGCGCATAAGCTCAAATGACCATATATGGTCAAGATTAAGTTCATAGACAACTCCAAGAGAAAAAGACACAGAGAATAGTAGCTGACATCTAGTCAGTCGAAGCAGGTGTGCACAACAGGCAAGAGAACCAAATATAACCTGCGCCGGTCATGAGTTTTAATAAGCAAGCGAGAACACAACTAGCGAATCACAGATGAGAATCTGTGAGTAGTAGAATCTGTGAGTAGTAGAGTCTGTGAGTAGTAGAGTCTGTGAGTAGTAGAATCTGTGAGTAGTAGAATCTGTGAGTAGTAGAGTCTGTGAGTAGTAGAGTCTGTGAGTAGTAGAGTCTGTGAGTAGTAGAGTCTGTGAGTAGTAGAATCTGTGAGTAGTAGAGTCTGTGAGTAGTAGAGTCGTAGCATGGCATTCTCATATCTTAGATACCATGCGGAGCTTCTGATGAAGGTGGGAGATAGCAATTTCTACCCAATCTATACTGCAGAGGGCACGCATCTTCAAATTCCCAAAACTGGATTTCATCCAGCATTCGAATCAGTCCTGCATTCAAACCAACCTGAAAAAAAGGATGTACATTCATAATATTCTAGACAAAAGGCTTTAGCGAATAGGTACTCTCAACATTTGAGCAACGTTGCAATAATTTGAATATATTGAGAACACATTTTATCCATGTTTTTTTGCCCGACAGGTTTCTATAATACACTAGGTACGAATCTGATTAAATTGAAACAATGTTATGAAGTGTGTACAATTTCTTTAATTAACAAAAGATAAATCAGCAGAAGTTAAGGTCATAATTGTTGAGACAGGGTGGCATGACTTCTACAAATATGATTGTTCATTACATTGGTGAAAGCAGCTGCAGCTTTTGAAAATGTAGCATGCATTTAACAGCTGATGTGTTAACACTCTCAGTAAAATAACAGCTGATGTGTTAACACTCTCAGTAACATAACAGTTGATGTGTTAACACTCTCAGTAACATACCAGCTGATGTGTTAACACTCTCAGTACTGACAGCATACTATATTTACACCTCTTCATATAAGAAGTCTTTGTGTACACTCGGAATTTTGTTTATGGCAGTTAGCCCAATGAAAACGTCAGTTTCTGTTTGAAATCTAATGATAAGAAAATTTAAATTATATGCAATGTACCAAGATAATTTGCACATGTGTATGTACCCTAGTAAAAGCAACAAATACAATTATGGATAAAATCACTAGGAAATAAAGAGGAGAGCTAATGCTAAATTTAGAGCCAGAGATTCAGCTGGTTATCGAATATGCATGGGCACTGGCCAGTCAGCGTTGTAAACTGCCAAAAGAATGTACTGTGTAGGGCACAGGTTAACATCTGTAAAAATACAAAGCTAACATGTATCGCACTAAAGACCTAACTTGAGAATTTCAAGAATGAAGCTATATTAAATGCACATATTGGACTTCTGATCCGCCTTACAATTGATCTTATAAAGCATTTACTTGTAGCTTTATGTAAATTCATCATTCTTTTAGCTGTCGCCATCTTGCAATAGAAACAGAAATAAGAAACTCAAGCAGTGACTCATAGATAGAAGCATCTAAAATAAACCAGTAGCTTCGTTCCTTACCTCCCGTAGCCAGACTTCAAAGGACGCATAGTTATCACATCCCCTCATGACCTCGCTATGCCTGAGGTAGTGGTTATAAATGATGAGAAAGGCGTACTTCTCCAGGTTATCAAGAGAGAGCTTGTGCAACTGACCATAGTATGTCCTTACATTTATCTCAAGGCCGGTGCCTTTTTTTGGCCCTTTGACGCAGATAGTGCCCGTACCATCAGTATCTCGCGCCAACTCCAATCGAAACTTTTCTTTCTAAAAAGAAAAACAGAAAGTAATGACAGTTCAACACTAAAATATCTAGTTTACACACCTCGCTAAACGAAAGGTTAAGTATGAGGGGCATACAAAAAGTTTCTAGAAGTGTTACTAAAGTTCTTGTTTTATTAAGGTAGCTAATGAGAAAGCTATAAAATTCTCATATAATGACTTAAACATGTGCATCCCCTCAAGCCATCCCTCCTGCTAACTCTTTTGCCAAATCTCTCGTCACCTCTCCTACCACATCTCCTACCACCTCTCCTACCACCTCTCTTGCCGCCTCTCCTGCTACCTATCTTGCCGACCTCTTTTGACACCTATCTTGACACCTATCTTGCCACCCTCCTACCACCTCTACTGCTACCTACCTTTTTGCTACTTATCTTGCCCACTTCTCTTAACACCTCTACTGCCACCCTCCAGCCACCCCTCCTACCACATCTCCTATCACCTCTCTTGCCATTTCTCCTGCCACTTGTAATGCAGTATCTACAAACCTTTGGTTTTCGGGTATTAAGCACATGATTTGTGTTGATAACAGCTGCAATGCTCATAAATCGCTCTCCTATTGGTGAAAGCTCATCTTCAGAAACAAATGGAAATCATTAGGAGCCAATCCAGCCGATAAAAAACATGTTTCACAACAATAATACCTTTTTTGTAAGCCACTCCTTGGTGTTCTTGGCTCTAGAAATGGGGGCATTGTCATGATAAAAACATCATGAGTTAGCATGGTATCGTTCAGGTCTCCTGCATCACCTATTCTTTTTTGAACACCACAAAATTTTTATGTATACATTACCTGTGACAGTGGTACTTTCTGGTAGGTACCCCAATGCACCAGTCCCTTAGAATCACAAACTGTTACCAGCAAGGTCTTGACCCGAGAACGACACATTCGGGCTTTCTTAGGGTAAGAAGAAGATGTGACCTCCACTCAGACGACTGTAATTTTGTTTCTGTGTCATAGCCACACACCCAGGAATCATCGCCTGTTATCAATGAGTCAATAAACTCAGGGTCAGACGCTTTGTTTGACGCAGATGCATGTTTCGCGGACGCTTGGTCAGATGGTCATTTCTTGCAGACTTACTCTACAATCCTTTTGGTCATCACTTAACGCCTGCCCGTAGAACAAACTTTGCTAAAACGCGTATCATATCCAGTTTTGCAGTAGACTGTAGACATTCAGTAAACTGTCAAGTAAACTGTCCAGTAGATGTCCAGTAGACGCCCAATTGATAATCCACTATCATTGACCGGTTTTCAGCATGTTATTCCCCAGACTCTATAGATTTTGGCATAGATAAGAGCTACATTTTTTTTCATTTCAGCTGGTTGTTGGTCTTCCAGATCTGGCCTCATCTTTGATGCTGGTTGGGCAACCTTGACACTTTTTTATCCATTCGTAAACACTACCTTAACTAAGAACAATCTCTCCAAATATTTGCTGAAATCTTTCAATAGTGTTCTCTTGTTTTTCTCTGATTTTACTAAAAGCAATCATATCACAATTCTCTGCTCCTACACTACTGAAATGTCAGCTATGCTTGCAAAAAGGAAACGGTGTTCCAGGTCACCTTATATATTGGGCTATAAACAAAAAACAAGTGTTGCCTAGTAACAAGTTTTAACAGACAAGTTCAAAAGATACAGAGAAAGCAAATTTTGTTACAAGAATACAAGTTAAGAAATATATATGTACAATATATACATATGAATATATATACCAGTTTTCAAATTCTATTTGCATAACAAGATTCTGATAGTTAGCTTTAGAAATATCTTACTTCTCATGCCACACTTAGGTGAGAAAACAATGTATAGAGGTATCACTATTATATCGGCTAGTACCGTGGGAGTCTAGTGTGTTATGAGAGATCACCAGGTGTGCTGATGAAGTGGAGAGAATAAGAAGCTGTACAATTATTCAGAAATACCTAAACGAGGTTGATTGGTGCAGGTGTTAGAGTGTTGTGCCTATAATGTAAACGCAATGTAAAAACCCTATAATGTAAATGTTCCTGGAGCGGAATACTTATGTTGTAGGAGTGTTTACTGGATAACGATATCTGACAATAACTGCCCAAAAATGCTATCCTACACAAAGTACTAGCCATAATCAAAGGCCAATCATGACATCATCAGACAGGTGCTAAAGAATGGCACCTGATAGGAACAAATTCAAATAGTACATCACTAGCCTTGCTAGCCATGAGTGGAGATGAACTCCCTTGAGAAGTACATATGATAACAGGTGCTTGACTACTGTTAAAGGTTGACTTGCAACAAAATTCACATTACAGTTATTTGGTATCAGAAGATTCACCATGTCTTACTCTGCTGTGTTGTAGGTGCACAATATGTGGAAGTGTGATTACAAGCTCTTAAAAACTCAAAAACGAACAGTTAATCGCAGCCATCACAAAACCGCCATAGATTAGAATCTCTTTCCAAAACGGCTCAAATGGGACGTAGTTGTACAAGATGGCTTTTGTTTACACTTTCACGCAATCTCATTCGTCAAAATATTTTCACAAATATACTTCACGCATTCAATAAAACCATGTCTATTGTTCTTACGCATCTATTTTATCGTCATTGTAATGCTGTCGCTTTCAACACTGATATTTTATAACCTATCATGAAAATTCATTTAATTTTTTAACTTTAGCTCGAAGGAGTACATATCATTGTCTGATAAACATGACGAGCCTGTTGGTCACCTGTGATAATCGAAAAATGGGCTTTTCGGTAAAACCCGAAGTGTTTGTCATAAACTAGTGCGACGAGAAGTTTTATATTGAGCCTTTATCGGCCTTTTAATTTACATGAGAACATCACGTGACAAAACAATAACCAAATGTAATAACTACGTCAGAGAAATAAACTGATTCCGATCTACGGCGGTTTTTGTGATGGCTGCGATTAACTGTTCGTTTTTGAGCTTTTAAGAGCTTGTAATCACATTCCCACATATTTTGCACCTACAACACAGCAGAGTAAAACATGGTGAATCTTTTGATACCAAATAACTGTAATGTGAATTTTGTTGCAAGACAACCTTTAAGAACCTCTGTAAGTTTAAGCTAGGAAACTTTCAACAGATTGTTAGCATTTCCTAACAGCCCATCTGGGTATGTATACTAGCTGTGCTACCCGGCGTTGCCCGGGTAATAAAAATCAGCTTTCAAACAATGAGAAGTAATGAGAGTTGCCTTTCCACTTGCTATTAGCCTGGTACATTGCCAATGAAAAATTTGATTACGCTTAATAATGAGAGTCAACAGCTTTTCGTGACATTATGTTATGGCCCTGCGTTGTACGCAAAGCTGTTGGGCATTTGCTCTCATATAGCGACATATATCAGCTGGTGAAGCAATCGATCTCTGTGGTCTAAATGGTACAGCGCTAGATTTGCGAGCGGGTGGGTCCGAGATCAAATCTTTTTCGGCATGCATTCTTTATTCCAAGATTTTAAGATCGATAGCCGAAATGCGTACAGATATATGACAGAAGACAGACATTCTTGGAGAAATATATAGATGTAAGATGTATATATCTTGATTGAAAGGACAAACGAATGAAACATAGGAACATGTACATGCATGTTTACATACATGATACATGTACATGTTTTGGAGAGAAACAAAGGCAAGCAAGAGATGAAAGCTAAGAATAGAAAAATAGCTTACAACTGAAACTATAAAACTTAATGTTTCTGATTTCTCTAGATAGTACTTTATTATCGGCATACATTTGTACTCTGCAGATGACGAAAGACACATTTATAGTGGTATCTCGCAATCACTAAAACCAAAAGATACTGAAGTTCATATCATCGTATTCAAGTTCACCTTATTATATATGACGAATATTTCCTCTCTAACATGGTAATGCATCATAGAGCTGGTCTCGAAACACTGGTCCAGAATAAAGTCCACCTCCCTCTTGCTCTGATGTCCTCCTGGCATCGCTGACACTAGCCTTTGAATTATCTGCAACATTACAAATGTCTTTTTAACTTTTCTGCAACAATTTTGAGCTGCTGCATCTCATCAATGATTATAATGAAACATACAGGTATTAACTATGAGCATCATTCATCACACTGTGTACTGCACAGAGCTCTGTTAGACAGGAGTTATCTATTCAAATAATGATAACTCCGTGGCAACTTGTTTTGTTTCTCATTTATCTAGCTACAAAATTTTAACAGCTCAGCTTATAACTTTTGGTGCTTCCTTTTTGGTCAGTTTGAAGATCAATTGAAGAGTGAAAGCTAACATCACTTAAGTTACAAAAACCAAAAATACATGAGTTCACACTTGGATTGTCCTGTTTCACAGAGCTCACACTTGGATTGTCCTGTTTCACAGGTTTTTGTGGATTCTGTTGTAAGCATCATCCTCAAATCATCAAAATGTAATTGATTTAGAGAATATTTCTAAGACAAAAAATCCATAGCTATAATTTCACAATGATTATAGTCTATATAATATATAGTAATATATACGATAATGTCAACATATATATATATAATATATTTATAATAGCGTATCAGCAGAGACAGTGTTCAATGGATACAGCAGATAATTGTGTATGTAAATTCACATAAGATTGAATTGGGACGCTATAAAACCAATTTCTTATTCAGAAGTTTAAAGATGTGATTGCACCATTGAAACCATTCAAATGAAATTAAGACCGATATAAGGCTAAAACATCAGCTACAATTTGATGTCATTTTTGTCTTTGTAGACTAACCCTGTCCAGAGATATGAGCGTTTGAATGAGATCATTTTTTGAAATGCTCAGATTCAAGCGAGTGCTTTATTTGTGACGTGTATAGTGAGCGTATATGAAAGAGTCCGCAAGCAATAAATATATGATATTTTCTTTAGCCAATCATTAGCATAAAATGTTTATATAGTTTATATTAAATGTTTTCGCTAGTAAAACATAGATTCTCATCGTTAAGGAATTTACTGAATTATTGGATCGCATTGATTTTAAAAAAAGTGATGTTGTTTTGCGTTCACTTTTTTGTCAACTCAAAAACCATTTGTTTTGTACTTGAATCGACTAATCAAATGTGACCAGTGAACTTTTTTTACAAATTGATACTAATAATGACTAAATATCGTTGACTATACATTACTTTTTAAGGATACAGTTGGTTTCACTATATATTTGAACATATTCTTTTCAAAGATGTGGCTTGCTCATTCTATCTATAGTAACTAGTTTCCGGTGTGAGTAGCCACTGAGAACTTCGCTGATACAAAGGCCGCAATAAAATAAGTTAACTCGACGACCTAATTACCGTAGACTGGCAGAATCGTAGTCAATACTCAGATGTTTACACAGCATTTAGAGGAAACTAATATGACAAATTTTAAGTATCCTTATTTGAGGCGTTTGAGACATAATAATGTATCTGTAGCGGGATGTAAAATTTTATTCTAGCAATCATGAGCAAATACAAAATAAAATATATGCCAATAGAGCCGCGAAGGACTCGACTTTTATCGCAATAGCCGATGTGAATACGAGGAATTGAGACAGACCATCTCAATACGTACATCATTTTTGGCAAGTCCGGGCAAATATTTTTTCTGAGCGTTTTACCGCGATCAATTTCTTGTCGATATTAATCTTTAAATATCTTGACAGTGAGATCCCATAAAACAACAAACAACATCTCAAATGATAGAAAAACATCGATACTTTTTGTTAAAATCAACTGAAGTTTGACGCAATCACATCTTTAACCCAATCAGCCTGCACTCTTTCTACTTGTTGTGTACACAATTGCCTTGTGTATAAGGTGTAGATTACTAGATGAATGCCCTCCGACGCCCTTCTTATACCTTATTATACATTATTATACCTTACATGTATTATTCCTCTCTTATAATAGTGATGTGACCTTACGGATGTTATTCCAGTTTACCATTCTGATTGATTTTCAACTAAAGATACTCACCTTGAATTCTCCTCTTGTGTACATGCCATTCCATATTGCTGTTCTCTCTTCCTCTCCTTTAGCAGCTCCATGGCCATAGCCCTAAAGTCATAGATAAACTTTACGTTTTGACAAATTCTAGGAACAGCAATTGCAAAGTTATGTTACAGATTATACATTAAAAGATTATCCATTCCAGAGATCATAAATTAGAGATCATAGATTAAAGATTGTAGCCTATAGTTCATAATCTTTAGGTTCTAAAGATCACAAAAACTATTGTTCATAAACATTACATGTAGACTATAGATTATAGACTATAAATCGTAGACTGTAGATTGTATATGATAGTTTATAGAATATATATTATAAACTAGAAATTTTCCTGTCATACAGCCCACGACCAAAGTGATATTGAAAAAAAAGGGTACTGATGGTTGAGAAATGCAATATTACCAGTCAAATGGCACTGCAGTGCAATATGATAACTGCAATGGTAGCTGTAATGTACTGGGTGTGGGTGTTATTATATACAACAAACAGCAATAATAAAAGGAAAAGATTATATGTTTATATCTCTCCCCCTGCAATAGGACAAATGCAATATTGGCCAATATTAGAAGTAAAATGCACTGATATTATTAGAATAACCAATATTATTAATATAGTAATAATAGAAAACCAATGCACAATTTTGTTTACATTTCAAAACGTCATAGCTAACAATATCAAGAAGTTGTGATATTTATATAGATTTTTAGAAAATATATTTAAAAAAGTGTTTGGTCATGACAAACAGCAATAATGGAAGGAAAAGATTATATGTTTATATCTTTCCCCCTGCAATAGGAGAAATTCAATATTAGAAGTAAAATGCACTGATATTATTAGAATAACCAATATTATTAATATAGTAATACAGTAATAATAGAAAACCAATGCACAATTTTGTTTACATTTCAAAACGTCATAGCTAACAATATCAAGAAGTTGTAATATTTATATAGATTTTTAGAAAATATATTTAAAAAAGTGTTTGGTCATGACAAACAGCAATAATGAAAGGAAAAGATTATATGTTTATATCTTTCCCCCTGCAATAGGAGAAATTCAATATTAGAAGTAAAATGCACTGATATTATTAGAATAACCAATATTATTAATATAGTAATACGGTAATAATAGAAAACCAATGCACAATTTTGTTTACATTTCAAAACGTCATAGCTAACAATATCAAGAAGTTGTGATAATCTTATAAGAATCGTTAGAAAAAAATATCATCGTCATTTCCTTTACTTTCACTGCGTTGGACATCAGTTAGAATACCAAAGTACTCAAGTTTCCAAAATGTCAGTTACTTTAAAATCGGCAAAAAAGAAATGATTTCTGTACTTCTACGTTAAGTACAGAAACCTTCAGCAATTCGACAATGCTATAGACTGGTGAAATTTGCACGTTATTTTTTTCGTGAAATACGCACGACTTAATGGTTCTATTCTCTGTCGCTCGGCATTTCGTTTGCCGGTCCTTCATGTATATTTGATAAAAGTAAGGCTTGGCCAGTTTTAATAAAGATTTTCGGCCAAATTAATCTGTCTATTTGTGTATAATCCGATCAAATGGGTAAGGTTTAGGAATATGTCGACAATTTTCAATGACTTGGTAACATATTCAAATAAGCTTGTATGTGTTTTGTATCGTTATTATACTTTAACGACTCTACAAAGAAATGGTTAAATTTGTTGATGAGATTTCGATACAAGGGTTTGCGACGTTGTTGATGAATAATTTTCGTAAGTTGTGTGCACATGCATTTATCATAAAAACTCTCAAACTTCGCTCCCGCTCGTTTGGTCGTAGGACTATACAGAGTCTATTTACATGTCTATTTAGTAATAATCGCTGTTAGCACAGCATGTAAATGAAAGTGAAAAGACCTGGTGTGATTCCCACCATACAATAGTGTAAGATAGAAACAGCCTTGTGCCTCCATCATATCTCTCAAGTTAGTTGACTTTTAATTATCGTTCATAAGTCGAGAAGACCAAAAAGTTCAATCTTATTTAAATGAACACGAGTTCAGCACAATTTGTTTACAATTCATTCAGACTATGGGCTTACTATAAAATGACACCACATCTTGTGGTTAACTGTCACAAAATAAGGCCACCAATTGCTTCAACTTTTTCAGCGGCATTTATATCAGGCTTTTTACATTTAATATTTTTTGTCATCAAATCACTCAAATATTACAAAATCTAATTATTTTTGATTGTAATTTTTGTTAGCTTCTTTTGAAGCATAAACCCTATTGCTAAATATCTAAAACACTAAATTGAGGAAAATTACAAAGTTGAAAATGTAGTGTCTAATGGATTGAAACAAGCTATAATTAGTACCTTGGCATTGCAGAAGGAGAGTCCCGCCAAAGACATGCCGGTGGTTGTCCTGTCCCTGCCACTTTCACAGCAGAACACAATGGCGGGTGGTCTAACTTCCCCCTCACTTTGAGTAATCACTTGTTTGACTATTTCTTGAATGGCTTCAACAGCCTGCATCAGAAGAGCTCAATCACATGCATTGAAAAAGTTATGTATTATAAAGACTCTACTGCGACTCTTTACTTCTCCACACTTGTAAGAACCAGCCAATTTGAGCTGAGAATAAAGGATATTTACGCAATAAATATAATGAGTTATACTTAGTGTATGTTTACAATATATCTGCATAGTTGAATAGTATATAGTTGCATTCGAGACTCCTGATAAAGTGAGTCGAGTAGAGTTCTGGTTTGGCCTTTGGCCAAACCGGTTTGGACAAAGGCCTTTGGCCGTCTGGAGGCCATTGTGTAGGGCTTTAATCTAACATGGGTTGTCTAGTGTCAGGGTTACAAATTGGAGGCTTTTGGGCAATCAGTAGTCAGCCCGGCTGTTGCGGCCTGTGGCCATTCCCTTCTGACGTGGCTCTTCCATCCACAGCTGTGTATTTGTGACATCTTTGTCTTTTTTTCCACAGCCCCTCCCTTTGTGGCTGGTTCTTTGCTGGTATCGTGGCTAAACTGAACCAAGTTGAGCTAAACCAAGTGAATCCGAGTCAGGCCAAGTTGATAGGTTCGCTCGGATATAAGGCTGGCTAGCTCTCACTGCACAATCCCCCATTGGATGCACTGTTTTTAGACCAGAACTATAGTGAAAAAGCCAGCTGAACCCAGGCCCTGTGCTGCCAAGCCCCAAGCTTTATTCCAGTGACTTTCTGCTTTTAGGACTTACTGTTTGGTGTGAGTGACGTGCTTCTTTTGTGACTCGCCAGGATATGGCCATCAGGAGTACGATTCTCTCTTTTTGATTTTTCCAAGCTGGGCTAATGAGGGAGCTAGGGAGCTACCATTAGGGAGCTCCTAGGGCTTTCTAGTTCCAAGAGCTATCCTAGGAAACTGCCACTTTCAAGGCGAAAGACACTTCTATGCAGCAGGCTGGTGCCCTTGTGTAGTTTAGCACTCATGAGTTGGCCCTTCTTGGTTCTCCCTGGTCAGCTCCCTCCAAAGGGGGCCTACCGTCATTCACTTCGATGCATTTGCAGTGGCAAAAATCTTTGCAGGTCTGCCTGCTTAAGCTGTTTGCGTTCCCATGTTACTGGCCAGCTCAGTGTTGCGGAGTGACACAGAACTCAGCTAATATCCCCAGCCATTCAGCCACTTAGTTGAAGGGCTCACTCTTCTGTTATAGCCACCAAAGATAGGCATGATCTAGCCATGCAATTATGGCCTGAAATGCTTTACGGCCTTAATTACTGCCAGAAAATCGGTATGCATAACACAGAATTTTTGTTTTAGAGGTGTCAGAGTTTTGCTGTAGTATGCTACCATCACCTTTTGCTTGTCTTCTTGCATATGGGACAGCACTTTCCCTACACAGTGTTCGCTGGAGTCTATATTCAGGATATACTGCCCCTAAAAATTCAGCTATTCCAGGACATCACAACAATGATGCTGCCTTTGAGATTCTTGAAACCTGTCTGCTCTTATTTGAACCAAATTCATGGTTTTCCCTTAGCTATCAGCTTATGCAGTGGTTAGGCAATTGTGGCGAACTCGGGGATGAACTGCTGGTAATACCCAATAGTATCCAGAAACCCTTGCAGCTTTTTGATTTTCTCAAAGCACAGGAAACTCTCTCATCACCTCCATAGTGGCCAAGTCAGTGAATAGTTTGTCCTTGCTGACGATGTGGCCAAGGTATCAAACTTTAGCTGAAGCAGTTTGCACATGAATGGCTTCAGCCTCAGTCTGATTTACTGTAGTCTTTGAAAGACCACCTTGAGGCTGCGCAAGTGTGCCTCAAAATTCAGAGCGATCACAACTATATTGTTCAGATATATTAATAGGGGGTGTGCCAATAGAGGACATGCAGCAAACACTCCATGACCAGGTATTCAATTCATAATTACCACTTTTAATCCTTTTCCGGATTTGCACCACCAGCAAGCTTTAGGTTCCTTTAGCGGAATCAATAAGGCTCTTCTGCAGAAGTTCTTACACTTGTCTTTTTGCCTCTGCCTCTTTTTTATCCCAAACAGTTGGAGAAGCTGGCAAAGAAGGCGAGTGCACGTCATGAGTGAGAGGAAATGTTCAATCTCAAAGGTCTGCTCTACGTCTCAATCAACTGTGCTCAAAACGGTGGGTAGCTGGTCAGTAGGTCATTCAACCTTTTGGCTCGGCATGGCTCTTGGTAATTGGTTTGAGTAACTTTGAGCAAGGCTTCTAGGTGTGCAGACACTCCTTTCTTTGATGCTGTTCTTTCCATAGTTTTCTCCTACTAAGAATCATCGTCGTCTAACTGCTGGTTTCCCACTTCTGTGTAGGTGCCTATGGTAGCGCCAGACCTGAGGGTTAAAGGTTGCCCTGTGCGATTGAGGCACTTCGCAACTGCTTGTCGATCTGGTACCAGGCGATTCAAGCTGATAGCCAACGGCAGATTGTCAGAACTGCTCTTTATCAATCCAAAAAGGCAATAAATCTGGGTAATGATCTGGAACAGATGGCCATCTTAATTCACTATCTCTTGAACCATTTAGATTTTGGTTTCCAGCAGGCAACTGTGTCGGTTCATACAAGTTGAAATTATATCTACTCAACCACGGGCTGCTCAAACTTCAAGGAACACTGGTGAGCAACCGGAAACAACATCTCCAAAATGATGTCTCTGCTGATATGTCTTGTAGCCGGATGAAAAGCTGGATCACCCAATAGAAAATCCAAAAACGGTAAACCGTGTTCTTAATGTTTAAAAAAATACAACATCTGCATACACAAAAATTGATGATAATTTGCCAAACCAAAGTTTTGCGGACAACATTCATGGAGTTACCTACTCAGTCACAGCAAATAGTGTTGACCAATTTTTGTGTGACACAAAACCGCGGCACTGTGAAAACTGTCTTTAGCTAGCACCTTTTTTCCCGCAAGAAACAATTTTTATAGTAACAATAACAAGTCAGTATTACTTGTTATGAGTATATGTAAGCCAATATTCTTATATGTGATGCCAAGTATAATGTAATATAATAATATATAGATTATAATATATATAATAATATATTATGTATATGTATATATTATTGTTGATTTTTATTGTACATCTATTACTGGTTTCAGGGCCTTACCTCACTTATCACTTATCTGAAAAATCTCAAGCACAAGCACCTGTATCTGGTGTCAGTCAGAGAGGATGCAACTGTACTATGCAATGAAAATGTCTATAGTCTCAGATCTGCTGACCATCCTTACAGCCCATATACTCTGCAAGGCAAAACTGGAACGGTGTTGAATTTTCTGGAGAAAGAAATAGTTAACATTGCCTCTAAAGGAGATATCAACAAGGTACAAAGATGGGTCACTATTTTTGGGAAGGATGAAAACCTGGATCACCCGGTCGAAAGGTAGCCACGTTCCGACTGCCTATAACCAGTGGCAGTCTTTTGCTTCTAGCCGGTTTCACACAGTTCTTGGTGACAAGTCAAATACTTTTTTACTGAACAAGCTTGTCATAAAGCCGGTGTCTAGCAAAAACTGAATAGGCTGATTCTCCAAAGGAAAGGAAAAGGAAAGGACGTAACTCGTGGAGTGAGGTCAACTTACTGCCTCCGCTATTGCGGTGTCTTTTTCATTGCATCCAAAGAAACTGGAATCTTGTCATATTGTATAGGAGTCAAGTCAGCTGGCTTGTGGACTCATTGGCTCGGAAGCACCTGGTGTTCTTGCTGTTTGACTCCCTTAGGTCATGTGAAGGTTGGTTCTGCTGCTTTCAAGGCAGGTTTCAAAATTTTGCTCACGTGAAGTCGGTTCAGCTTTTTCCTTGAGCCAAACTGGCCTTCTAGCCCTCCTAGAGGCTCGACCAAACTGGAGGACCAGTTTGGTCGAGCCGACGAATAGTTCTTCACACTCAACCAAGCTTTATTGCTCCAGGCTCCATAGCTCTTAGAAAAGGTACCTAGCTAGCCTGGTGGCAGGGGGGCATCTGTTTGGGCTTGGACTGGCTCTGCCACTTTTAAGGCGGGTGTGCGGTTTGGCCTGTTGGCTATGCGCCATGATGATGAGATGAAAGGGGTCTCTCTGACCTATCTTCTTCATATCCGGCAGCAACCTATTCATTCGCAAGGAAGTATAATAACTCTTATTGGGGTCAGCGCTGAAGCCGGGTTGGAGCTGAAGCCATCTAAAGACTGATAGTAGTTTGTCCCGAAGTCATCTCAAATACTGATAATAGTCTCCCCTTGTCTTGTCCTTTTAGAGTAGATGTATTCATCAATTTTTCATTGGTACCTGTAGTGTTTTTCATGAACCAGTAGTGTTGCCTTGTTATTTTGCTTCAATGAGCTAATTTGGCTCCAGAATTGTCTTGGTGACAGCCCGAGCTGAGCTCGCAGTGTGTCGAACACAGTTTCACTGGGGTTTACTGGGGTACCTTAAGGCTGGCCATACCTATATTTTTTAGTTTGAGCTCCGGTTTTTCAGAGAAGACTCACTCAGTCAATGTGCTACCACTTTTAAGGCAGGCAGCCTAAAACGTATCCCCCTAGTTCGTGCAGCTGATTTTTAGGCACAACTTAATTTGGCTTGTCCTGGTTTTATCTTAGTTGTCACCTTTAGTGCAGTGCTGGAATGCTCATCTAGCAGCGGGTTTGATGTAGAGCTAGGAATCAAGCAATCACACTGCTGTCACCAGTGTAAAGGAAGCCTGAAAAACTCCTTTATGGCATACCGCACCAATCTCAATCAACTGTACAGTTGTAGTTAAAAATAATATATATGTATTTGTGTATAGTAGTGAGTAAGCAAAACTTGCAGATCTGTAAAATTCAAAGTACTCTGCTTGCTTCATGCTTTCTGTCCCCTTATGTCAGTGTCTGCGTTAGATCAGCTCTGCCACTTTGTGTCTGGGCCTTTGTAGATATTCGTGCCGTGCTGAGTTGAGTCAAGCAGAGTGAAGCCATGCTGAGCCTATTCGATAAGCTGGCTGAAACATAGAGCTGGCCGGCTCTCATCACAGTAATCTACATATCTAGTACTTTTGTATTGAGGCGCTTTAAACTGATAGGCGCTCAGTTTTTGGCACCATCATCAGCATTTCCGTATACATCGGCCAGATAGTTTGTGACTCTCTCTCTCTGCACTCTGGGCATAACTGGTAGCCACTCCAGTGATTTCTTGCCGCTATCAGAAATTTAAATGACTGGCTGCCACATTCAAGACAGCTCAGCCTTCAATGATCAGCAGAGCATCTTGCTACAGCACTACCTGATCTATCTAGGTTGCTTCTTTACTGCAACTTTTAAGGCAGTGTTGAAGAGTTCATCCAAAGAATCGTTGGCTCGTGCGTAGTATGGGTCTAAATAATCCCACAGCTGCCACCAGTGTAAAAGATCAGCCATGATCTTTTACACTGGTGACAGTTGTGGCATGATCTTTTACACTTTTCCACACTAGTAAGAACCAGCTACTTCAAGTTGAAAATAAAGTATATTTACACAATTAATATAAAGAGTTACACATAGTGTATGTTTACAATATTATAGCACAGTCATGTCCCAGAGCTCCTGATGAAGTGTGTCTAGTAACGTTTTGGTTTGGCCTTTTATACATGAGGAGGCTGTTCCTCTGACTGGTACTTCCTCTTGCAGTGAGCTTTCGGCTCCTCTGACTGGTCCTTCCTTTTTCGATGAGCCTTCAAATATTCTGAATGATCCTTCTTTTTCCGATGAGTTTTCAAATCCTCTGACTGGTCCTTCTTTTTCTGGTGAGCCTTCAGCTTCTCTGACTGGTCCTGCCTCTTCTGGTGAGCCTTCATCTCCTCTGACTGGTCCTTCCTCTTCCGGTGAGCTTTCAGCTCCTCTGACTGGTCCTTTCTCTTCAGGTGAGCCTTCAGCTCCTCTGACTGGTCCTTCCTCTTCCAGTGAGCTTTCAGCTCCTCTGACTGGTCTTTCCATTTTAGGTGAGCCTTCAGCCAGCTTCTTGGTCTGACAGGGCCAAGTCATCAGACAGCTGTCGTCTTTTAGGGGCTGGGCAGAGAGCCAGCTACCCAGTAACCACAAAAATTTATTGGCTTGCAAAAGATATCATTAGTTTTCTGGACTTGTCCTTGATGAAAACAGTTCTTTGTTTTTTACAGTTAGAAGGTGTTGATTTAGGTTGTCACATCTTCTGACCAGAAGAATGGTTGCGTCTCATGCCACAGTACCACCAAAAAGTTCATTAGTTTTATAGAATCACAAACAAATTGCTGTTTATGATTTATGTCTTAGCTTCTTAAAATAAGTCTATTTTTATAGAAAGCCAAATTTACCATTATGCACGCTCAACCAAAACAAACAATCTGGTTGTAAAACGTATTTTAGCAAAGCTGCATTAGATGAAGCTTTATAAAAAATGGCATTAACACAAAAGAGCTTTTTAATTATCTCAAAGAGCTATTTTGCCATGTAAACGCAGTTAAATTTTTTTATAAACACAATATCAACTGTTCAAACAAATATGCATTGTAATTTAAGTTGTTATGAGTAAGTTTGGTTTTTAAGAAAAAGCTGTTCCAGAATTCATACTGCTTGCAGTAAACCACCAATTCTCTCGTCAAATGAATTGCTGATTAAATGAAAGAAAATGGACTAGATAAATTTCCTAAGCATTCGTTTTGTACGTCATTTGAACTACCATTTGAGTCTGTTAGGACAGTTTTAGCAAAAACTTGGAGGTTTAAAAAAGGATAAAGAATTAAATGTTCTAGTTATTAAAGAGTGCTAAAATGTGTATCTAGCCCAAGAATCTTGCTTGATATGAGTGGAGGAGAGGGGAGTTTCAAATTTTCTATAACTTATCTGATGAGGTTCTGGAGACATTTAAAAATCATGCCACTTCCTAAGTTTAGGGCTGAATAGGTGTGATACTAAAAACCCGCATTTGAGGAACTACTGACTGACTGGGAACATAACTTCTAAAATGGACTTTTGAGTTTTTAACTGGCAATTATGTAAAAGTTCACACTAGCTTTAACATGGTTAGAATCATGAGTTGATAAATTGATGCAATCTTTATCAGCGCACTTTTACTGAACTGAGGCAGTGGCAGAACTAGTTGACTGCCAACAATTCCAGTGATCGTAGAAACCAGATCGCTTACAATCGCAATAAATAAAGCTCAACTTGATGATCATAAAATAAATACGAGTTTAAAATAACCTCAAAAGGCATCAAATATAACAAAAGTACTAATGGCTGAGTAATTTTGCTTTCTTTAGACTTCATGGCAAGAAAGCAGCTTAGAAGAAACACAAATGAGTTGTACTTAAATGGGGCAAAAAGTTCCATCTAAAACCACTTAAATGCCATAATACAATTCAAGCCTACTGCTATGTACATAATACAATTCAAGCCTACTGCTATATACATAAATTTTTGTTGTTTAGAATAAATCAACAAAAATCACTGCGACCTTACCAAGATGCATGGAGAGCTATCTCGAGGTAGTGGAATCTGTAGATAGGTTACGAAATCAGTTTCGCTGTAGGCTTCAGATGGGACCTCAAATTTAGGGATGTCAGTAAAGTTCTCGTGCGGCACAATCTACCAAAATACTCAAGTTCCCCATAAATGCAACATGTTACAGCATCATTGAAGTAGTTTACGAAGTCGCAGGGTTGTTTGCTAAACAACATAAACCTTCCTTCAATAGACAACAAGTGTGCTTTCTTCTGAATGTTTGGAGTTTTACTTTAAAACAAACACAAACATGTTTATCGCTGGCAATGAAAGAGACACTTATGACCAGGTAAGATTGGTTGTGTATATGTTATACACAATCAATTCTACTGTGTAGAATCCAGCAAAATCATTTCAGATATAATTATTTCAGAATATTCAGAAAACGAATTTTACACACAACCTTTACACACACAAATCTTTAGACAGAAAACAAACAAAAGCCTAATATATACGTAGGCTACTAGCTTGAACTAGTAATTATTGTATATCGATTGATTGGTGATTGCCAATCACTAGCATAAAATGATCAAATTATTTCCAAGGTAGCCCTTTCCTTATTTAGTAGAAATATTGCAAAGAGGACTTTAGAAATAAAAATAGTGACCCATCTCTGTACCTTGTTGATATCTCCTTTAGAGGCAATGTTAACTATCTCATTCTCCAGAAAGTTCAACACCGTTCCAGTTTTGCCACGCAGAGTATATGGGCTGTAAGGATGGTCAGCAGATCTGAGACTATAGACATTTTCATTGCATAGTACAGTTGCATCCTCTCTGACTGACACCAGATACAGGTGCTTGTGCTTGAGATTTTTCAGATAAGTGATAAGTGAGGTAAGGCCCTGAAACCAGTAATAGATGTACAATAAAAATCAACAATAATATATACATAATATATTATTATATATATTATATATTATAATCTATATATTATTATTATATTATACTATACATGGCATCACATATAAGAATATTGGCTTACATATACTCATAACAAGTAATACTGACTTGTTATTGTTACTATACAAATTGTTTCTTGCGGGAAAAAAGGTGCTAGCAAAAGACAGTTTTCACAGTGCCGCGGTTTTGTGTCACACAAAAATTGGTCAACACTATTTGCTGTGACTGAGTAGGTAACTCCATGAATGTTGTCCGCAAAACTTTGGTTTGGAAAATTATCATCAATTTTTGTGTATGCAGATGTTGTATTTTTTTAAACATTAAGAACACGGTTTACCGTTTATGGATTTTCCATTTTTCACAAAGAATACTTACAGTATTCTTTGTGAAATTTTCATATGTGTTTACTAAGTCGTGCTTATTTTTGACAGCCATTTTCAATGATAATTGGTTGATGCTGCTTCAACAATTGCTATTAATCCTCTCACTGCTAGACAGTTGGTTGTAAATTGGCTCCACTTTCACCGAAAGTTTGATTTTTGTTTATATCATTGTTTTGTTTCATTAAATAGCAAACATATTACTGCCTCAAACTATTTAACATTTATTTTATAGATTTATAAAACATTTTCTGATTTCATAAATTTTTGATTTGGTAACCAACTAGTTGCATAGCAGTTCAACAATCTGGTGCGGTATTTTATAATCACTGTCTTTAAAATACAAATGCATTTTATCTTTAACAACTATCTAATATGAAAGTAAAATTAATAATCAAAAAATTCCGATCTTCAAAGGCAGCTGCATTGCAATTACTAAAACAAAACTTGAAGTTCAAAAAACAAAAGCTGTAGCAATATTTAATTGGCTCCTGAGAAGTGGCAGCATCTAGTTTTTCTAGCAACTTTTGGACACAATAAAATTCTCAGACATGCACCATATACAACCTAGATACTACATTGAAACTCTTTTTGGTTCAATGGCCTAATTTTAGTAAAAACACTTATTTAAGGAGGCTTTACGGCTTCGAAAAGATCACTAACTACTAAGTTCAACGTCGAGTTAATGCAGTAAAACCTGTATAAAATAGATCATTCAACTGTAGTTAGACCAAATGCTGCTGAAATGTTGCGCTAACCCTGTACAATGTTGTGAAGTAGAGTCATGAGGTCTTTATGAACATTTTCCACAGGATGCACTTTTATTGGCTTTCAATGTAACATCGTTGGTCAATGAATAGAAAGTTAGTCTCATTTCAGTCAGTTAAATCAGCAGAAGTAGTTTGTGACCTTGAAGTGACCTTGAAGCCATGGCCACTGTTGTGCCAAGTGCTATTCTTGCCGTATTTCTAATCTTAGTCATTAAGAGCCTGTCTACCAACCAATTAATGCTATAACATTAATGCTATATAATTAATGCTATATATTATCATTTATAAAAAGTATAAATAACTTAGACTAGAAATGAGGCAAAGTAAGAGTTGTGGACTGTGTTCTGTCTCAATTGAATGCAGGACATAACAAGTGTTTGTCCATATGAATACGATGAAAATACATTTCAAAAATTTTGACAAATTGCCAAAAATAAGTCATGTTATTGAAATTCAGCCATCAAACTTGAAACTTTTTAAAGTAAAATACAAGGCAGCGCTAAAACTAAGAAGTCTTCACATAAATGAACGTCCTGCGTGTAGTCAACTTTGGGCAACCTTAGTACTGATTCTACGCTTAGTAGCGACTTTGTAACAACTTTGTGGCAAATAAGTCAAGATGCTGTTTATAACAACTTTATGTTTGTTGGTAAAACATGATACTGTAGTAAGAGACTCAGGGTAATGTAAGAACATGACATTCTTACACGGTTAAATTTAATTTTTTTGATTAGAGATTCACTTATTGTCATTTGCCAGAACCATTATGTTTACTAACTTTCACTGTTGGTTTGTATTGTTATTGTATAACTCTGCATAATTTGTACATTTGAGTGATAATTGCTATAGAACTTCTTAGGATGTTCAGCTATATTTGCTAGTTTGGTAACTACTAACATTCTGTGCATGCGGGCTAAGCCTCAGCTCCCCAAGACTACTTACTCTTCTATTACATAAAAAAATGAAGTTGGAATATACATGTAGGTCAGTTTTACTGCTTTACAACAAGTTGTTCATAATATTACCTTACTCAAATCATTGAGCTCTAACCATTGAGCTCTAACCATTGAGCTCTAATCATTCAAGTCTAACCATTGAGCTCTAATCATTGGACTCTAACCATTGGACTCTAACCATTGGACTCTAACCATTGGACTCTAACCATTGGACTCTAACCATTGGACTCTAACCATTGGACTCTAACCATTGGACTCTAACCATTGGACTCTAACCATTGGACTCTAACCATTGAGCTCTAACCATTGAGCTCTAACCATTGAGCTCTAATCATTCAAGTCTAACCATTGAGCTCTAATCATTGGACTATAACCATTGGACTCTAACCATTGGACTCTAATCATTGGACTCTAACCATTGAGCTCTAACCATTGAGCTCTAACCATTGAGCTCTAACCATTGAGCTCTAACCATTGAGGTCTAGCCATTGTGCTACTTGAGACTAAATATTTATATTTCATAATTGATTCTCAGAATATTGGAATGATAATACAAAGTCTCGAAAGCTCGAAGTGCACAGGTTCAATGTTATTCCTTCGAATAAAAAAAATTACCGCCTTCCGATGCATTGTTCTAAATTGTTACTTTGGTCAAACTTGCCGTTCCCTTGCTGTCTTTATCCAATTCACCTCAGCTATGATCTACATGTTTAGTTAGCTGACAATCCATATACACTCCTAGTTCACCTCAGCTATGATCTACCTGTTTAGTTAGCTGACACTCCATATACACTCCCAATTGACCTCAGCTATGATCTACCTGTTTAGTTGGTTGGCACACTCCATATACAGGCAGCTTAGGAATACTCCTGAGATTTGCTACATTGTTGAAGTCCATTGTACAGAGTTGATCTTCATATTGTTTGGAGTCACATAACTACAACACAATTGTCACAGCTACAACGCAATGGCCATACCGTCAGAAATGTCATCATACCTGCAGCACAACTGCCATGTCTGCAGCACAAAAGTGATACCTGCAGCACAGAAGTGATACCTGCAACACAGTTGCCCCAATTTTGATACATGCAGCTTAGTTGCTATGGCTACAGCCCAGTGACCATATCTGCAACAATATTGTCATATCTGCAAAACAATTGTCACGTTTGAAGATTTTCATACTTGTAGTACATATGTCACAAAACTCACATGGTTTGGTGATAGTAGTAGATGTGTTGATCTTATCCTCAAATCACAACAAAATCCATTTTGATTTTGCCACTCTGTTGCAAAGTATGCGATGGGGATCTAGACACCTTATTTCTAACTTACACGTAACCTTTACTCAAAGCAATCTGTAAGCGTGTAAACTCAGTCCTGAGTCAACTGTGTTAGGCAGTGATAGTAGCAACAGTAGTAGTAGCGATAGTAGTAGTAGCAATAATAGTAGTAGTAAAGGTAGTATTGGTAATAGTAGCAGTAGAAATAGCAGCAATAGTAGTAGTAGTAGCGTAGTGGTAGAAGTAGCGGTATTAGTAGTAGTAATAGTAGTAGGTCATGTAATTAGTAGAGTGCATTCAGGATTGTAGCCATTACATTGCTACAAATAGAGTGCGGCAGTCATATTATAAAAGAATTCATTTTCTTCTTAACCACTGAGTAGTTCTTCTTAACGACTTAGTTGTCTCCCACCACTTAGTAGTGGGGAAAACAACTCTCCAAGTAAATAGAAGCAGTTATAAATTACTATTATTTGCTTACCAAAACTAAAGATTTGCCGAGACCAGCGCCCATATTAGGAAGTAATGGAGATAAGGCGGATGTGAAGAAGGAGATTAAAATACTCTCCTTGCTCAGCCAATCAGAAAATCTCTCTGTTGGAGCCTGCAAGTCAATATTCATGCGCCTTGAAATTCATATGCCTTAACAACTATAATATAATGTACTATTGAGACATAATAGCAAAAAGTGACAATCCATACATGTGGAACACAACATGTTTCCTAATAAGCAAGTTTTATTGAACGAATTGAACTATTAACTGGTGAGCAACTGCAGAATAGCAGAGACAAAAATACTGCTCCAAGAAAATAGTGAGAAAGAAAATAGAACATACAGTGAAAGCTGTGCTATTGCAATGAAAAGGAATGTGCAAGCTGTGAGGTTAAGGCAGGTGTCAGAGTGTTGTTAGAAGAACAAGCTGTGAGATTAGAGCAGCTGCCAGAGTGTTGTTAGAAGCACAAGCTGTGAGATTAAAGCAGGTGTCAGAGTGTTGTTAGAAGAACAAGCTGTGAGATTAGGGCAGCTGCCAGAGTGTTGTTAGAAGCACAAGCTGTGAGATTAAGGCAGTTGTCAGAGTGTTGTTAGAAGAACAAGCTGTGAGATTAAGGCAGGTGTCAGAGTGTTGTTAGAAGCACAGGCTGTGAGATTAAGGCAGCTGTCTGAGTGTTGTTAGAAGAACAAGCCGTGAGATTAAGGCAGCTGTCTGAGTGTTGTTAGAAGAGCAAGCTGCGAGATTAGGGCAGCTGTCTGAGTGTTGTTAGAAGAACAAGCTGTGAGATTAAGGCATCTGTCAGAGTGTTGTTAGAAGAACAAGCTGTGAGATTAAGGCAGGTGTCCGAGTGTTGTTAAAAAACAAGCTGTGAGATTATAGCAGCTGTCAGAGTGTTGTTAGAAAAACAAGCTGTGAGATTAGGGCAGCTGTCTGAGTGTTGTTAGATAAACAAGCTGTGAGATTAAGGCAGGTGTCAGAGTGTTGTTAGAAGAACAAGCTGTGAGATTACGGCAGCTGTCAGAGTGTTATTAGAAGCACAAGCTGTGAGATTAAGGCAGCTGTCTGAGTGTTGTTAGAAGAACAAGCCGTGAGATTAAGGCAGCTGTCTGAGTGTTGTTAGAAGAACAAGCTGTGAGATTAGGGCAGCTGTCTGAGTGTTATTAGATAAACAAGCTGTGAGATTAAGGCAGCTGTCAGAGTGTTGTTAGAGGAACAAGCTGTGAGATTAAGGCAGCTGTCTGAGTGTTGTTAGAAGAACAAGCTGTGAGATTAAGGCAGCTGTCTGAGTGTTGTTAGATAAACAAGCTGTGAGATTAAGGCAGGTGTCCGAGTGTTGTTAGAAGAACAAGCTGTGAGATTAAGGCAGCTGTCAGAGTGTTATTAGAAGCGCAAGCTGTGAGATTAAGGCAGCTGTCTGAGTGTTGTTAGAAGAACAAGCTGTGAGATTAGGGCAGCTGTCTGAGTGTTATTAGATAAACAAGCTGTGAGATTAAGGCAGCTGTCAGAGTGTTGTTAGAAGAACAAGCCATGAGATTAAGGCAGCTGTCTGAATGTTGTTAGAAGAACAAGCTGTGAGATTAGGACAGCTGTCTGAGTGTTATTAGATAAACAAGCTGTGAGATTAAGGCAGCTGTCAAAGTGTTGTTAGAGGAACAAGCTGTGAGATTAAGGTAGCTGTCAGAGTGTTGTTAGAGGAACAAGCTGTGAGATTAAGGCAGCTGTCTGAATGTTGTTAGAAGAACAAGCCATGAGATTAAGACAGTTGTCTGAGTGTTGTTAGATAAACAAGCTGTGAGATTAAGGCAGCTGTCAGAGTGTTGTTAGAAGCACAGGCTGTGAGATTAAGGCAGGTGCCAGAGTGTTGTTAGAAGAACAAGCTGTGAGATTAAAGCAGCTGTCAGAGTGTTATTAGAAGCACAAGCTGTGAGATTAAGGCAGCTGTCTGAGTGTTGTTAGAAGAACAAGCCGTGAGATTAAGACAGCTGTCAGAGTGTTGTTAGAAGAACAAGCTGTGAGATTAAGGCAGGTGTCAGAGTGTTGTTAGGAGCACAGGCTGTGAGATTAAGGCAGGTGCCAGAGTGTCGTTAGAAGAACAAGCTGTGAGATTAAGGCAGGTGCCAGAGTGTTGTTAGAAGAACAAGCTGTGAGATTAAGGCAGCTGTCTGAGTGTTGTTAGAAGAACAAGCCGTGAGATTAAGGCAGCTGTCTGAGTGTTGTTAGAAGAACAAGCTGTGAG